>NC_071353.1:15326617-15639264 GCF_943734655.1 Sabethes cyaneus
AAATGAAAGAGCTGATGCGCTATCAATACTCGGAACATCTTATCAATTTGTAGGACCTGAGCCTTTCTGTGGCTTATCTGCTTTTGCTTTAAAAATGGAGCTAAAAGCATGGGAATAATCGAAAGTGGACTCAAATTGGAATAACACTTTCGATGCTAGGCAGTCGAAACGGTTTATCTCTCCAAACGTTTCAATGACTCGCAAAATCCTGGAGCTTTCAAAGAAAGATTTAAGCATTTATATTGGAACAGGACATTGTCCGAGCCGATATCATCTGAAGCTAATGGGAAAACTTCAAGATGATATGTGTCGCTTCTGTGGCATAGAAAAAGAAGACTCGGAACACCTGTTATGCCGATGCACTGTGGGGGATTTCCATACAAGCAGGCGGACAAAAATACTTTCGAATTTTTTCTAGGATTTTTGACGTTTTTCTAGTTGATATGATTAAAATATGTTGTTAGAGTACATTTGCAAACATTTCACGAACATATTTTGAAAAGGGTTTAACTGTTTACCTTTGTCATATGTGAAAAACTAATATGGGTTATTCCATCTCAAACGTTTGGATTCGACCATCAGCGATATCAACCAAAGTTGGCATAATTGTTCATTCCGACCCCACAACCGATTTCCCGAAGTTATACGCCGATTGATCAATTCCCCTAGCAGTGGCGCTGCTTACTTTTTTACAGATTTTCAAAAAAAGTCATTTTTCGGGCTTAAATATCTGCAACAGTTTGATGTGAAAACATGCCAATATACTTTTTCTATAGGTTTTTGACCGCGCAATCGAATGATGTTATCAGTTTTTATCTAATTTGTCAAGATCATACATATTTTTGCAATTTAATATGCGAATATCTCAAAGCACCCCCAATTTTATTTTCAAATAAATATGCTCAAAATGTTCCCCAGACAAATTCTACATAGTTAAGTGATTCTTAACTAGAAAAGACAATATTGGTAGTTCGGGAGATGTGGTGTTTTGAATATCCGGAACATGCGTTATTCTCTCTGAATTATTAGTAAAAGTATGTTTAAATACGTTTACCTGAAGCTTCCAGACATTTGTATGACTAAAATGTATTTTAATCAGAGGTGGGCACCGCTAATCAGCTAACCGCTAACCTTTTAGCCAGCGAGTAGTGCGTTCGCTAGGTTTGAAATCTGTTAGCGCTTTCATTAGCTTTCGATAAGTTAAAGTGCCACTAAATAAACTACTAGCCGCTAATTTTTGAAAATAATAACAAAAATAAGTGTGCGGTTTCTTACAAATTGATAAAATTGCTCGCTGCTGTTCGCGACGCGAGCAAATATAGTTCATTCATGGCTAGTTGAACTATTTCCAAAAATTATTTTCAAAAATTAGTGGCTGGTAGTTTATTCAGTAGTACTTATGTTTATCGGAAGGTAATAGAAGCGCTAACACATTTAAAACCTAGCGAACGTGCTACTCGCTAGCTAAAATGTTAGCGGTTAGCTGATTAGCGGTGCCCACCTCTGATTTTAATGAAAAAGATGCATTTTCAACATAGAATCAACATAATAAATTTTGATGTTCTGGATACTTTTGTATGAATTTAAATAAAAGTAATCATTTCGTACAAATTTTTATAGTTCTATTATATAATTGTGCTATTTATTTGTGCAATATAATGCATTTCACTGGTAAAATTATTATGGTATTTCACTTCTGAAATTATTCGAAACTTCGAAGTAATTTTGAAAATGGCTTTATTAGCACTACGGGAAAACCTAGCCTTAACGAACGAAATTCAGAAACTGCCTGGCAATTGATCAAATATAACTGACCTTATGTAAAATTTTCCTGCAAATCTCATGGTGCCCACCCCTTCCTTAATTGTTATCGGAATGTATTAAGTTTTGCTGATTTTCCCCTATTCTTAACAACATTTTAACTTAATGAAGTTTATCAGGCCAGTTAAGTAATTCATTCGTCCCATATAAGATTGTAGATTGTAGCTTTGTAAGATTTATCGAAATTGGTCCATAAGTTCAGCAGATCTAGAACATATCTTGAAATAGGCCATAGGTTTAAAAATTCAGCCCACTCAACATGGATTGCAATTTAAAATTTTCGAAGACATTTCTTCGATGAACTTAACAGGAGGGGCACATGTTTTCTTCATAGTTACATTAACGTTGTATGGAGGAAATCTCGATGGTGACTCCCTATGAATTACTTCATATTGAAAACTGTTTAACCCAGTTTCTAAATATGATTATACTAAATGCTTCTTCTGTTGACATAATTTCACGTTGATCAGTTAGCTGCGCGCACGTTTGTGTGTGTGTGTGTGTGTGTGTGTGTGTGTGTGTGTGTGTGTGTGTGTGTGTGTGTGTGTGTGTGCTGGAAATATATTTAATCTTGAAATCTCCCATGATGACTAGAAATTTTCAAAACACTTTATTTCGTAGAGTGGCGCATGGTGGTACGTAATTCTTTCATAGGTTGATAGTACATTCAAGTACTTTTTTTACACGGTTTGTTTTTTCGAATATTGAGAACGAGGCTATTTAGGGACCATTCATTTATTTCTAAATACGTTTGGGAGAGGCCCGACATTGGTGACGTATTTTGTAAATGGTCCCTAAATTGCACCGTTCTTGAGTAATCGAAAAAAACAAACCGTGTAAAAAAAGACTCGAGTGTATATACCTGAGATTTAACCCAGAAGGAGGAATTAACCTGGAGATATCTGGAGAAAAAAAGTTCTCGACTAAGAAAGCAGAAAATTCTCTTATTTTTTTATATTTTCCTTCTTCCCATGCTTTTTATTATTATAATTTCTCCTCTAGCCGTCTAAATCATTTACTTTTCGGAAAGCTCATTTCATTACCTTTCTAATGATATATAATACATAAGATTTAATTTTGGAAATAGTGTTCAAAAATTGATTTGAAAGTAAACGTGTTTGAATGGCAAAAAGCGTATATGTCATATCGTTTTTCAACTTTGATAGCCTCTATCTCAGAAACAACATCGACTAGAGACTTCCTATTTTGGATTTTTCTCAATTGAAGTGTTTGCTATCAATAGAAAATTTCATTAGGCGGATTAGTGAAAGTCAGTTTTCTGATTTTTGTCCGCCTGATATCTCATAGTGCGATGTCCGGCAATTCTCAATAAAAGATTAAGGTTCTTCGAAAGAAGGCTTTTAGAACCCTCTGATATTTGGAGAACAACTTCCAGCGCAGTAGTGCACTTCATCTGAAGTGCATCACCGGGCTGGACAAATGCTATTAACAGGTGACAACTAAAATTTTGGATTTTTTAGGCCCCTATACTCAACAACAAACGAGCTCAGAGAGAAATGAGAGTATGCATGTGTTCGGTCTCTCTCTCCTCTTTTTGTCAATATTTTTTTTTTGTTCATGCTTGCCTTGTTTTGCTCAAAATGACGTCGAAACAAGAAGCTTTTCGGGAGCGCGTTGTACACTTTGTACGAACTTCCACAGAAATCTCGGCAAAAAGTATACGGTACAACATTTAAAAAGCAAATATGTTGCGGCTTCGACTGTTTACCATATCCTAAGATGCCCAACAACTATTCACAAGCAAGGTAATGGAAGACCAGCCAACATTACGGACTCAGAAGAACATCCTTCTTTTTCTCGTTTCTTCAACAACAAGCCCTCTGGTTTGGCTATCGATTAAGATGCACCAGACGAATGTTTGAAGAAAATTTTGATCCCGTTTCTACAAAAACATCATACGACAATACGTGTTTTAGCCCGATGGAGCATCATCGCATTACGCCAAAAAAACACAATCGTTCCTGAATACCCATTCGATCCCATTTTTACCCAAAAACCACGACCCGAAAAATCTGTCTCAGTGCGCTAAATAGAAGATTTCTTCGGGACTTTGAGTTCCTTGGTGTACAAAAATAACTGGAGAACCACGAATTGCAAAAAGTTGATTGGTAGAAACAAGAGATGCATTCGCAAAGTTGACATGGCGACCGTACAACGCTCCTGTTTCGACGTCAAACGAAAGCATCGCCGAACAGCCGATTACGGACCGTTGTCAAAGTACACTTTTTTTTCAACAATGGATAATGTATCTTTAATTTCGGTAAATCAAATCTTCTCCATGTATGTTGTCTTTTTTTGACAGTTCAAGAAAAAAATTCCAAAATTTTAGTTGTCACCCGTTGTTCCTCCCATTGATATGTTCATCTAGCCCGGGTAAATAACTTCCTTGGTTTCACCAAGGTACATCTTTATTCGTAGAGCGTTCCTTTGCAGGACAGTTTTCGTAATAAGCTTGTTGGGATCATGTTTGAAAGTTGTTTTCAGTTGTCTTCAAGTTCTTTATATTTTCTTGAGCAACCTTTCTGGCTCCTGATTCTAACGTTTAGTTTCATATCATACTGATTCCAGCTTGTTTCCCCGGGATCTCTTATAGTTTCCTGAAGTGGTTGATAGGCTCCTTAATCAAATGTGATCCATTTTTTTATTGTATCAGTCACAGGGTGGCAACTGGATACGAAAAACCAAATTCCCTGATTTTTCAAGGTTTTTCCCGGTGTTTAATAAAATCAATCTACGGGTATTGAGAGAAATTTCCCCACCTACTCTATTTCCCTAGACGAATTCTTCAGTCACTTTCTCTTATACTGCCGACCAGCAAATTACACTCCTCCCGTGAGTTCCTTATCTGTTCTTTTTCCCGCGCAAGTTTATTCGCAAACTCAGGCGCAAGCGGAGTTTTAGTGCCCTTTGCGGCTAGCTCTCGAACCCGCCGTGGTGCTTTTCCGGCCAGCTACGCGGAAATGTTCGTACATATGTTTAATTTTCGTTCTTCGAGCCATAAGCCATGCAAAAAAGCAGTTTAATTGGGCTAATTTTTAATTTCCAACACGGCTTATTTCACTTTGTACGGATTGATCGGGAGTTACTCTTCCGGGTCCAAGATAGAACCAAAAATTCGTAACGTGGAAGGTATGGTCGCTACACCCGCATTTCGGTTACAATTTGTTACAACAGTATGGCAAGTTTATGTACTGCCGAATTTCGCTGCGGTGCCACTGGCATTTACTACTTCGATGTTCTGCGAATTGAGTCACATGCCGCAAAATGTCCGTCCTAAAACTTCAATGTCATTCGATTCGACTTGACTAACGCCAAACGAAACGCGCAAAGTGAGTGCAAACTAAATTTGTTATATCACTTCACTTGCCTCGCAGAATAAGACCTTTTGCAAAACACTGTGCTAATTATCGATAACCCAATCTATCGCTTGTGTGCCGTACTTCTTTATCCATTTCAAAGTGTTCCTGACTACTTGAATCGATCATTGGGGTTGTTTGAAAGACTCCCTGATATTGTTAAAAATTCCCTGATTATTCCAAGTTTTTTCAGGTAATTTCAAATTCCCTGACAATTCCAGATTTTTTCAGGTAGTTGCCACCCTGTTTAAGCCATGAGAGTGGTTTTTGCACGGTTGAGAGATTCCATCGGAAGAATAGAGAATTCAGCATGAAGGAAGGGTAATGAAGGATCTGAAAATAAACCCATGCTAAAAACACTTAACATGGAATGAATGGCCTTACTCTACTAAGATTCGATCCAACGACCACTCGCTTGTCAAACCAGACTCGGTAACCTTGGGGCGACGAAGTCCTTCCACTGCGATGAATAAAAACTTTTGGACGTACCTCAAATGGAGGATCTCGTGCAATAATTTCGTGGTCAAACGAAGAAGCAGTAAGGCCGCCTGGTCGCGCGTCGAAGTATTTTTGTAAAAGGTAATAGACGTAGAATTAAAGGAAGTTTCCCTCTTACTCCATGTCAAGTAGGGATCTTAAATCCCGTAAAGGTCATTGGTATTGTTAACCATATAGTACCGAATTGGGGCACAGGATTATAATTATCTAGCTCAACTCCATCTACGGGCAAAGCTTGCTTCAGATTATATAGGAACAAAAACAATTGCGTGTATTTCAGTAATTTATTATTGAACTCAAAATCTTTTCTTACACAAATGTAGGATTTTCTCCATACTTTTAAGAAAAGATACGGATAAAATTATTCGTCACGGTTTCGAAGGAATTTTCGAACATTTCCTGTAATATGGCTCATTGGGCGGCGCACACTTTCTTCATCCATCGTTTTGGCTATCTTGTTCCACCAGGTCTTTATCTGATTGATGTCTTTGACAACTTTTCCCTTTGCCTTGAGTCCCCTCTTCATGATTGCTCAATATTTCTCAATAGGGCGGAACTGGGGGCAATTGGGTGGGTTAAAATCTTTCGGAACAAACTGGACCCCTTTCTCTGCATACCATTCCTGAACGACTTTGCTGCAATGACAGTTTGCCAAGTCTGGCCAAAACATCACGGGATGGTGGTGGGATCGAAGGAACAGCAAAATTCGGTGCAGTTCCGACGTCATTATCTTATTTGTAACGAAAACTTTCGGTTTTCTGCTTCAGCTGGAAATGCCCTGACAAATTTAAATTTGCTTGGAACATCCCCCGAGCCGTTGTCAAGAATAATTTTTGACCTGGCATTTGCCCGAAGTCTGCCTTGATATAAGGTTTCATCATCCATCAGAAGACACCCGTCGAACTTGGTTAGCAGCAACCGGTCGTACAGCTTTCGAGCACGGATTTTGGCCACACTATTCTGTTTTATGTTTCGGTTTGGTTGCTAGGTTTGCTAGCTCGATATGACTTGATTCCTTCCCAGAGTCGAATTTTCCTCACGCTACTATGGGCAGCACCGAATTTTCTGGTCAAATCACGGTCCGACAGATTAGGATTCCTCTCGATGGTCTTCAAAATCTTGCCACGTAGTTTCCGGTCGACCACTCCGATGACTTAGCTTGAGGCTTCCGAATCGTCGTCAATGTTTCCTTATACCGTTTGATAACGTGCCATACGGTATTTCTGGGCAATATCAGCTGTTTAGCTAGCCTAGATGCAGACCACAATGGATTTTCCAAATAACTGTGCACAATTTTTTCCCTTCTTTCGGTTCCTGTGTCGTTTGTTTACAAAATACAGTCGTTTGGCAAAATGCCAAAAATGTATAGGTGAAGCTAACAAAATTTCCGACACGTGGGCGCCAACAACTCCAAATCCGTCCACCAAGAGTGCCACAATATGAGCAAAAGTTTGTTCCTAGTCTAAATGAAACAAGCTTTATGAGTAGTCCATAAACTGAAGAACACTTTATGCTGTAACTTCACTGTATCGTTCTTGAAAAATTTTTCATTTAATTCGGCAACAATGCAAATTGTTTCGAAGCAAATGGCCGCCGGAAATCATCTCTATCTAAAGTTCAATCCTTGGCAGGTTGAGTTATTTTTAGACACAAAATGTGCCTCTTCCTCCGTCTTCTGTAGAAACCACCGATCGAGAAGTTTAATCTAATACGTTTTACTGACGGGACGACGACACCATGCAGGCGCTAGCGACATACGCTGATCGTCTGTCAGCGTGTCAGCCGCGATTCTCAACGCGGCTGTTCGGGGAAAGGCTCCGTTTCTATGGAATTGACCAATCTCGTTGTTTTTATGTCTTGACCTTGAATGAGGTCAGGCATATAATTAAGTTTTTATAACGGTAGATTTTACAATTGATACAATTTATGATAGAAGACAGTAATGAAACAAAGAGTCGATAGGATCTAACAGATAGAGACCACACGGGTACAAATTTAATCTCCATAATGCGAAAAATGACTCATGATTTCGAGAATTTAGTGTATTTTCATGTTATGAATATACACCATGAATAATGTTCATGATTTCATACTTTTCTTTATCGTAACGCAGCCTAAGCGTTACTATTTTGTAGGCGAAATACTGAAACCATGAATCTTTCAACTTAGAACCATGAATTAGATTCCTGATTTTTCGACTAAAATCATGAAATCATGATCTGTAAACCATTATATGGGAGCTCTTTTGACAGCAATTGGTAGTTTGTTTACATGGTGTTAGATTTTGAATTGACATTTCTCCCGACAGATAAAGATCAAATTGTTTGTTTTAATTGAGGGAAAAGTGATTTACGTACGTTTTAAAGTAATTGATACAGTCATCTTCCACGAAAATTTATAACGAAACCGCGAGATTTGACAAACTGTTGGTGGTGCGAGTTGCAGTAGCAGCAGTGGAACTCCAGTGGTAACAACATCACCACTAGCAGGAGCAGCAATAGCATGACCAGGGGTGCTTGGTACGCGCGGAGTAGGATTAGGTGACGCTGGCAGTAGAAGTGCTCACAGTTCCGGGCGAGAAAATGCTACAGAAGCTAGCTAAACTTTTTACTTAGGTAAGTAAGTGATATTTGCTACCAGTTCCAATACATCACTGCAAATTCCACTTTTCAGATGCTGATTGTAGGCAATTTGTCCCATCCAAGTGCATCAGCACGTGACCAATGTTATCCAGTGTTCAGGAGGGTTGGTAGTAATGTAAAATATTTTGATAGTTAATGTAAGATTTAATAACTGCTTTTATTTCTCTTTTAGAAAATCAAACTAAGGTATACCGATGGACACCATCAATATACGTGGAAGGTGGATACGAACAAATGTTCAATACCTACTATTCAGTAAACGAAGGCATGTCCGAGTGTGTAGGTGGAATTTATCCCTCTTTGAACGAGTCACTGGAGACATTCAACTCTTGGGATGGTTCTGTGGTTGCCGCAGATGATTTACGAAAAACCATTTACAACTTTAAACGAGGTGAATGCAACGATAAAATTAATCACGCGTTGAACGGCTGCGTCGACATTCCGGTGGTCCTGCAGATAACACACATCCGGCTAATTATACAATATACAAAAAACTGGCCATTTTATCTTTTATTACTTTGAAAACAGGAAATTGCTACGAAACATAGCTCAAGATCAGGGATGGGAAATAAGCGATTTTGATCAAAGCTGTGAGTTATCGCTACACGCACAGATCACGATCCTTATAGTACAGGATAAACAGTAAATCTTTAGCATTGATCATAAAATTTTGTTCTCTAAACAAACTCATCTTACCTAGCTGCGGGAAAAAAGGTTACTCAAGTTGTTTTTATTGCGAATCATACGCTGCACAAAGTTGGCCTCGAGGTATTATGCTGGCCTAATAAGCCAGTCGTCGTAGGTTCGAATCTCGGCTGGGGGAGGCTGTTGGAATAAATAGGATCGTAGCAACTGGCCCAGCAATTGTCCTGTGGCTGCGAAGTCTGTCGTATAAAAACAGAATGTCAAGTTTCGATAACGAAATGTAGCACCAGGCTTTGCTTTGCTTTTACGCTGCACACAACCAATCATCGGAATCTGTTATAGGTATTTCGCAACGCAATCATGCAATGAGCATAAATTAACATGAGGTTTATCAATAGTCAGTACAGATCGCGACAAAGTTTTTGTCGTTTACGAGCAGTGATGTCAATGAATTTGAATCTGATCGGTAGAAGCGATTTTTTTCCATCCCTGGTCGAGAATTGCATGACCCAGCCCAGCCCAAATATCGTCAATCGCAGCTCAACAGCAACGGAAACAATGAGTCCAACAGCTTCAGCAATTGCATGCCCAGGTAATTTAATAAAATGTCAGCTGAATTTTATTATTTTAGTTTTTTCAATTAATAAAACTAGTAGTACTGTCAAGAAAATAATTCAACCATTTCGTTAAATTATAGCTAGTATGGTATTGTAATGATTGGACGTTACGAATAAAATTAAAATAATGGAACCTAACATAGTTATAATGGCATGATAATATTCAAACAGTATGCGGATCAACCATCGCCATTATATTGAACATATCCTACGCTTCAAAAATATGTATGGAAAATAACTTGTTTTTGCATGGTGAACGTTTTTAACGACTCATTGATTTTATCATTGCTTGACGAAAAATCATGATTGATATAGTTGATATTATTGGCCCTATTTTGTAAGTCCCGCCGGGCAGCTCGACTCGACTGCAGAGTGTCGAGTGTGGCAAGAACGGCCGGCATAGCAGTTGAATGCACCGCCAAAATAGAACAAACTCTGTCGTCATTTGCTCACGGTCACTAACTTTTTAGCGGTCGACTCAGTCGAGTTACGCGACAAAATCGTGTCGCATGTTACTTAGAGGGAAGTCCTGTATGACCGGACAGCCTCTATGCCCGAACACTAGCCATTTCTCAACATAAAAGAGTAGTAAAAATATTTGGTGCTTTAATGGTACTATTGTTCTAATCTTTCCAAATAATTTTATCATTCTTTGTTTCGCTAGTGTCCGTGTATGAAGTCTGTACGGCCATACAGGACTTCCCCCTCCTAATACCATAAGTAGACCAGTCGAGCAAAGTGACACTCGATGTGACTTATAAAATAGGGCCCTATACCAGGAAACAGTTTGGATACGGTAGCCAGAACCATTTCAAAAGCGGTTCTAGATAAGAGGACAGGTGATAATATTTACAGTTAGAGTATGGTTCAAATTAATGCGGAATGTTACCAGAGTTGCCTGGATCGATCGACGGATGGATTGGCAATTACTTGAAAGGTGCTCGGAGTCGGATCAATCCTCGTAGGCTCGGTAGGAGTCGGAATACTATCTACTGCACAGATGTGGTTATTTCACTATAAGCTATTGCTACGCCAATGAAGGCGTATCGGTTTCTGCCTTCTCGGCTGCGTCGGTGATGTATGACGCAGGTTCTTCTTTCGGCACAATACTTGTTGGGTCGAGTAAAACGGCCATCATTGCCTCAACGGAACTGCCGTCATTAAAACGGATCGATGGTTTGATGTCCATATCCAGAATATAGGATATCATAACTTTTCGACTTTTATCGTCTTCCCCCACTTTCACGGTAGCGGATTTTTCTATTTCGCTATTTTTCATTATAATAACACTTTTAACACACAACTCACGTCAACGAAACTGAAAATTGCTAATCTATCTACTTTTTTGCTTATCAGTGACGGAAACCATCACAAAAACTGTACTTCTTCATTTAATAGAATCATCACATGCTACTAAATCACTAACATTGGTTGCTGTGATTTCAAAGACGCGATTTGACAGTTCGTGTAACGCTTGAAGCAATTATGAAGAATATTCACAAAAATGCTTGTTATAGTTCATGATATTGGTCGGTACAGTCATGAAATCATGGGTCATGGTAATGATTTCATGAAATTTCAAGCTTTTTGTTTTCATGATTTTTTATTCATGGAAACAGAAACAGATTTCTTTCCGTGCAGGCGTGAAAAGGAAAGAGTGGAATTTGTTTATGTAGGTGTACTGACCTCCACTACTTCCCTAATATGAGCGCATGAAATTCATTTATTCATCTTTCATTACTTCTAGAGTTGTTCCGTTCTTTAAGTTTCTCAGCATGCTTTTCGCTAAGATAAATATAAATTTCCAGTAATTCTTTTTTCTTAATTTTACACATCTTTCTTTCTATTAAGATTCCTCGAATCAGTATTTGGCATAAATTATCTTTGTTCTAACACGTTAATAAAACAAGTTTTAGATAGTCTGATTTTATATAGCACAACTTTTAATGTTTTTTGTTGATTACTTCTGCATTAAAACTTTAATTCATAATTGCAGCAACCTAAGGTAATGAATTTTTCATTTTCATCAACAATTTACACGGCACCTATTATTGCTATTATTAGCACTCGTTGCTAAAAGCTGAGCCCTTTACATTCCACCAAGCTGGTACACAAAAGACCTTTTGTATAATCATAAAAATCCTCATTCTAGATAACAAAACAAACTCATTCACCTCACACAATCTTCTTCACCCGTTCTGAAAAGCTAAATGCATCATTATAAAAGTACTTTAGTTGGCATGATTATTAACAACCATACAACATACATATGATCAAAATGAAAACTTATCTCGTCACATTGCTCATATACAAAAGCTCAGACGATGCGTATCATTATTATGCGATCCAGAGCCAACTCCACAAAAGTAAGTAAATTTAGCAGAATTTATTTGCTCAAACCCTTGCTGGAGTACAGATGCTGTTCCCGTAATGTCATCGGTAGATCCTGAGTCGAGTTGGTTCGGTGGACGAGTGAAAAAGGGCAACCTTCGACGGATGACGACTTCCCCCCGGTACTCGGGGAGCTTGCACAAGGGTGACATTGTTATTGTTAAGCTTGTCGTTGTGCTGAGTTGCAGTAGTGAGTGAGTCGCTGCTGGACGACCGCCGACGGACGGAACGGATCGTTCAGTGTTCAGTTTAGACTTCGCCTCGTACGGTGGGTAACTTATTTATTGTTCAATTGACTTTAATAAACTATGACGAGAGAGTACGGCCGTCTGTCAACTGGCATCGGCACATCAGCATAGGCAGCGCACAGGCCAAAGGCAAAGGCAAATATTCGAACGGAGGGAGAGAAACGTCATCGGGTCGCTTTTGTGTCCCGCATTGTCAAGCGCCGAATGGAACGCCGGATTGTGTTGTGAGTGTATGTTAATTAAGGCAATTGATTGTGATCGCTTTCCTGCGAGCCTATGCTCGCATTCATCCCCCCACTCGGTCGGGCCGGGATGTTGACGAACACAGACGGGATCGGTCCTATGCGCATATATAGAAACAATTGTCCGGTCCGGACCGGAGATAAAGGTGCTAGTTATGAATATTGCAAACGATGGTAATTTTTTTACTCCAGATCGACCGAGCACGTCGGTAAGTTTTGGTTGCATATGCAATTTATGTAGATGTATGATCAAGAGATCAAGGACAGCAACATAACGGCAAAGATTTCCTATTCATCTTGCCTGTGTTGCAGGAATTTGCAGTAGCAATTGTCAGTGATATTATCATGCACTCATGGTCAGTAAAAGTCCAAATTAAATGTCATCCAACTGTCATCAAGAAGGCTGAAACCCATATACGGAATGAAGGGTCACCTTAACTTAACTAGCGCTTACCCAAATTTAGGAAAATTTGCACATATATGTGCCGACGCGTTGGGACAAATCAGAAGTTTGTGTATGTGTGGTGGTGAACAGCAGAAAAACTAACACTACAGCAGCTGCTGGGGTTTGCTGCGGTTGCTGTGCTGACTGAGGTGGTTGTTGTTGTTTCCGTGTCTATAACCGACTAAAGAACTCAACCGCAGTTTGCACCTTTATTCCGCACAAAGAGTTCGACGAACTGTGTGTTCTAGCGAGATTGCACTTGTTTCCGTTTTTCTTTCTTCTCGATCGGATCTCTCTCTCTCTTTCTCTCCCTCTCTATTTTTGCGCTTTACTTTATCACATGAACTATAGCATAAAAACTATCACGCGCTTAAGAACCAGCTAACGTTCGATAAATATTCTCTGAAACATGAACTCAATGATGGTGGCGTTTCTATGTTCTACCGGTAAAACCGAATCAACCTAGCACGCAACTTTTTTTTCTCTAGTTTAACCACAACCCCGCACTTTCAACAAATCCTATGCTCTCTGCCTTTTTTTTAATTTCTTCTTTTCTCTCTTTTTCCACGCTATCAGAACTTTCTCTCTTTCTTCACTGATGGTCTGAAAAGAAGCACACCGAAGGAAACACTTTTGCTTTCGCCTGATAATTTCCTTTTCCCTTGAACCTTGGGGGTAGTACAGGACTTGAAGTCTACGAGGAAAAAGCTTCACTTTCAACACACTTGCTTGCTCTTCCTCTTTCTACTAAAACTCTTTTTTCTCTTTTTCTCTGCTTTGTCCTGCTATGAGAGCGCGCGGTCAACGGCGCACTGCGGAGAAAGGATTAAATTTATTTTTTTGGGCACGCACGCAACTCTGCGGGAAGTGGACTCTCGCTTCCGAAGGCACACTTAGAACTGCTGGAAGTAGAAGAAAAAATTGGACAACATTGGAGCATCGGCGGAACAGAACCTAACACGGACGGGAGATGATGATGATGATGATGATGATGATGATGGTGATGGTGATGATGAGGTTGATGATAATCATGACGATGCTACTGCTGCCGCCAAGAAAATGGGCATAGAAGAAGAGGGAGGAAGCATAAAAACGCTTGCATGACAGCGGTTTTTTTTTCGGAGGGATTCAAAATCGAAGAACCTGTGTGCCACAACAAGCTGCAACAGCGCAAGAGGGTAAGCGAGAGAAAGGAGATTGCAAGCGGTGGAGTTTTAAAAAAATGCATTACTCATACGTACATGGAGATATATAAATTTATATACACAGACAAAACGACACACGCTAAAGAAAGGTACATGTGTTTAGAACAGTGAAATGGACAGAACAGAAGGTAGGAGAGACAACGGATTTCGCACAGGTGGTTTGACGTATGTGGAGAGAGGTCAGCTGCGTGAGTATGGGTGTGAATGGTTGGTAATGCTTTTTTTGTTTTGCTTTATGCAAACTGACTCCCTTGAGCTGAAAAGGTATGCCCGTGAAGAAGATGCAGAATTGAAAGATGAAACTTGAGATAAATAACACAAAAACAGACGCGAGATAAGTCAAGGTTAAGAAAGCGGTTCTCTGTGCTGGCATAGGCGCACGCAATCACTGATAGAGAGAGGAAGAGAGTCCTCAGCAAAAAACAGACAGGTTGAAAGGACGAAGATACATACAAAGGAAGAGAAAAATTGTTATTTAATATGAGAAGAAAGAGAGAGAGAAAGAGAGAGTCGTGGAATGAAGAATAGAAGTTGCTAACACATATTAAGTAATTAGGTAAATACAGCATGTAGATGTTTTGTTCTTGACGTGAGGATTTAATTAGTTCACATTACCTGTTTCCATTATTTTAGCAAAGGAAAGAACGTAATATGGTACAATCAGGAAAACTATTTCTTACAGCATGTATTATACACCAACATTTAAATTAAAGATGGTTGACTACTGTCAGTGAAAATATACTAACAAAAAAATTTATCTATTGTGTTGTAGATTATAGTTGTGAAAAGTTATATAAAGAGATACAAGCATTTTAGAGTACCTATTAGGATCATATTATCATACTTAGAATAATAATAGTGAGGTAAAAAACATTTAATTTACAAGTTGAAGCCGTTCACGCTAAAAAATTATACACTGAATGATAAAAAGAATTTGTTATATTTACAAACTATTCCATACAATAAGAATGCAGTTTCGGTGGACTACGTGGGCAATACTTAAAATGACACACTTTATAATGTTTGTTTTTCGGTGCGAATAATATATATGTTAGTATTATACAAATAGGATCAGTACAATGGGTGCAGTGTTTATTTCGTTTGATATTTCGCATATTTTGATTTTTTTTTCTAGAAACATAGCTTTTCCGACTGTTCATTTTCAAAAGATATTTTTCAAAACTTTTTCTCAAATGATATTTTTGCTGAATTACAGAGGAAAATGAAATATTGTCATAAAATGCCCAAACCATACACGGATATATATATAAAATATTTACATAAATACCTATTTTGGTCTCCGAATATAGCATCCGCAGAGTAAATGTGAAGAGATCTGCCTTGGAATACTGACACGAGGTCTTCAAATATTGGAACTTTTGCATTTGATTGTTTGAAAATGGTTAAAAAATCCGAGGGGTTGTGTACAAGACACGACCGCATATATAGGTTACGCAGAACTACGTAAGTCTCTTTGTAGTGATAGTAGCATGTATTCATGCTTGTAATCATTCGATTCTTCATGTATACATGCTATTTGCAACATATATACATGCTACATGCGTTGTTTGTAACATTTATCAAAGTAGTAACATTGCATACGTTCAATTCTCAAAAGATTGTGCATTTGAAAACAATCAAGAACACAAACTATTGCTTTACTGCTACCTTATTGAAATTAAAGATTGTTTTTATTACCCATGGTTCCCCATGTTGAAGGGATTTTACCAATTCAATCCTATTTTATCAACAGCACATCTTTTCAATACATTTCTAATGAAACGGTAAGCATGCGTATTCACGGGAAACTAGCAGTCATTGACTTTTCGTCGGAAAGCCCAATTTCGGAAGCAGCTTTTCGGCCGAAAAGCGGGATTGTGTTTATAAAAATGTATATACTGCATTCTTCTTGCCAATCTGAACACAGCGAATATATTTTCATAAACCACATTTTTGTTTCAAACAAAAAAAACTGCTTTTGAAATTGGCAGAATCGATGATGACTAATCTCACCTTCTACAGAGTCGTATTATAACCGAACACTACAGCTGTAGCACATTTTTCCAACACAGTTATCAAATTCGCCGAGGTTTATTCGTCTCACAGTAAAGAATTTGCGACAATGAGCTTGTGTCATTTTTTCTGGCACACTTCCCTAACACAGACATCAAATTGGACTAGGTTTAATCGCGTTCGTAAGAAATCTGTTGGCACGAGGCGGCTTTGTCACTCTTTCTGGCGTACTTCCCAAGCAAGGACATCAAAATGGTCTAGGTTTAACTGCGGTGTTAAGAACTCTTGTTAAAATGAGGCAAATTCGTCACTTGTTTTGGCTTACTTCCCAAGCACAGATATCAAATTGGTATAGGTTAAGATCATCGCAAAGAATCTTCCAACCAATCACGAAGCGAGAATTCTGGTAAAACATAGGTTCATTATTTTCAATTTTTCAATAGTTCAACATCAAGAATCCATACTTTTCTTCATTTGGGTCAATTCTTGGATTTTCCGATCGATTGGTGTAAGAATATTGAAAATCGATCGGAAAACCGCTGAGCTATTAGCGCTCAAAACCTTTCATTTTTCGTGACGCTCGCATTTTTCGATTTTTTGGAATGACACCCTATCTCAAAACTTGCCGTAAGACGTAGTCCTACGTCAAAAATGAGAATTACATTTTTAATACCTCGAAACAGTGCACCCCTCGGTGGCCAAGGGACCCGAAAAGTTGAATTTTTAACTAACCCTGAGATTTATATCATATAATGTGTCCTAAATTTGAAGTGAAAAAACCAAGAACGCCACGAGTCCCGCCCAACCGATTTCCATTTCAAGCCACAATTGGAAAGAAAAAAGAACAAACGCAATATGAAACATTCATAAAATTGGGGATGCATTGGCATTAAATAAATGAAACAACCAATTATCTGTAGGAAGGTTCACAATTTCCATATAATTATTGTGATATTTTCAAAATTTGCAAGGAAATTAACTACAAACGACACGATTTTGTAAAGAGGAATGATAGGGCTTTCAAATAAAGTGAAAAAAATGGCGGTCATCTTATCACAGAATCGAGTTTTTTTTATCATGAGCGCGTGCACGAACCGATTTATATTTTAAGCTTACCAATGGAAAGCTAAAACAAAATACTACAAGAAACATTCCTCAAATTAGGTTCCACTAGCATTAGCGCAATAAAACAAATAATTATCTGTAGCAATAGTAATTCAGGGAGTTTTCTTTCCACTGTCGCCATCGGTATAAAGTGCTTGCTGGAGGCTGCTAGAATTCACTTCCACAGGTTGTTAAATCCTGCTACAGAAAATAATTCTACTGCACATTAATGCTTAATGTTTGCACAGAATATACAGAACAGGGGAGGTCCCAGATTACTTCCTAGGATAACATCAGACAAAATTTATGAACATTTTGAACAATCAAATTAATTAGATGAGAACAGCAATAAGAAATCTAAAGCCTGAAGAATAGCAATTTTTGGATCAGTCGTGTGGATCGTACGGAACGTTTTCCACGTAAACGTACGACTATTTTACTAAAATGTTCGAGCATTATCAGTTTAGCTGGTAGAAGGGTTTGTGTCTCAGGACACAAACATCTGCTTGACGTAGGAATGTATATTGATAATACGAACCTTTCTATAAATTTCGAATGAAGATATTTTCCAATCATTACCTAATTTTGATAGATTCAGTGCTAGCTCTGTTTTTCATATATTTTCCGTCAAATTTCCAGCGCTTTGCATAAGTAATCAATATTCAAAAATTAATACAGAGCTACATGTTAATTAACGAACAACATTCGCACTACTAGTTAAAAAAGTTAACACAAAAAACCTTCCCAACTAATTGTTGTTATTCTATAACTTGAACAAAATTTGTGGGTATTTAGAGCACATTAACGAACTAACTTGTTTTTCTGCCTTTCAACAAAGCACAGATTTCTGTAATTGTATTTATTACGATCCCTTCATTTTATCAATGCGACTCCTTTTAATCAATACCCAATAAACAATACATTCTCTTTTCCCTACTTTTCCAATGAAATGGCAAACGTGCGCATCATATAGAATCTTATTACAACCGCCTACTGTAGTGGACTTTTCCAACACAAAGCAAAGCCAAGGTGCTACATTCCATTATCGAAACTTGACCTTCTGTTTTTATACGACAGACTTCGCAGCCAGCTGTTAGAGTGCAGGACAATTGCAGGGCCAGTTGCTACGGTCCTATTGGCTCTAACAGCCTCTTCTTACAGTCGGGATTCGAACATACGACCTCCTGCTTATCAGGCCAGCGTCATATCTCGGAGCCAACTGGGAGATTTGTCCAACACAGATATTATTTTCGTCTTGGTTTAATCGTCTCGCCGTAAAGAATTTGCGATCTGTTGGGACAAGGAACTGTTGTCATTTTTTTCTGATACACTTCCGTAACACAGACATCAAATTGGAGGAGGTTTAAATGCGTTCGTAAGAAATTTTGTTGTGACGTGGAGCATTTGTCACTCTTTCTGGCGTACTTTTAAAGCAAAGACATCAAATTGGTGTAGGGTTCAATCGTCGCAAAGGATCTTCGACCTGTTGGGACGAGGAGATTTTGTTACTTTTTTCTATTGACTCGTTAAAACAATGATGGCGTCTTTTGCAACCAATCACGAAGCGAGGATTTCCAGCTGGATAATGCTTCATTATTTTCAATTTTTCAATAGTGTATACGTTGAAATCAATAAATTTCATTGTTGGAGTTGATGCGTAGATTTTCCGATCGGTCGACGCAAATATTGAAAATTGATCTGGAGAAAGCTATGTTATTAGTGCTCAAAAGCTATCATTTTTTCGGAACGCTCGCATTTTTTGATTTTCTAATGACCCCCCCCCCCCCCCCTACACCAGCTACCTCTCTGAAAGACGTAGTCCTACGTAAAAAAAACACACCTAAGTATTCTCGTGACTCATCGACCATAATCGATGCAGAAAAACCGTAGCTACTTTAAAATTGTGTTTTTTTCAAATTCATATTTTTAAGTTATTGCATCTGCCTGTTCAAAGGACAGGTGGCAAAATTCAGCCGAATGAAAATATTTTTGTCGTTCTTTCACGATTGCGCTTGCACACGCACACGCTTCACGAATTTTATTTAGACAACTCTTACTAGAATACTCGTTATTTCACTATTGCAAACACGGTATGGAATCTCTCATTAGCTGTTTCAAAGATTTTACTGAACAACTTACTACTTCATATTCCTATAGCCAGCGCTTCGATTCCATTTAATTTAACTGATGAGTAAAACAATACAGTAGGGGGGCTCTGTAGCCGCAAGGTTACCGAGTCTGCTTTGACAAGCGAATGGTCGTGGGTTCGAATCTTAGTAAAACCAGGCAATTCGATGTCAAAGTGACTTTAGCATGGGTTTATTCTCTGGCCCCTCATCACCCTTTCTTCATGCTGAGTTCTACATTATCCCGAAGACGCTTCTTATGGTTAGTATACTGGTATGCGGACCTAATGAGGTAATGGTTTTGAACCTCAGGAGGACTCACCAGTGCTAACTATAATGAGGCGAAACAGGTTTGGTATAGTAGGATATGCATCGAAGCATGGGTAAAACCCTCAACACATAAGCACGCATAAAAAAAATATAAACTTATCGTTTACTCAATAACGATAAAGCACAGAAATGCAGTGCAGAATACAGCATACACCCGGGCAACATTACAATAGATCAATAATGTTGTGGTCAAAGTGATAAGCCCATACAATAAAAGCAATACAGTAAATCGAGCAGAAAGTAAACGATGGCTAGTCTCACGCGAGCGAGTATGAGAAGCATAGCACTAAACGCTTACGCCACTGACGCAAGCGTACGACAGACGCCATTGCTGTGTGCAGACATTCTGCTACCTACACATTCGCGAACGCACAGCCTCGTAACGTCTTTCTGCATAGCCCACACACGTGGCAAACAACTCTTGAGCAGCCAGGATATTCGAAAATACCGGTTTTTTGCCTTTCCAAAACCGGTATTTCGGTATCCAAAAATTGATCGGTATTACCGGTTTCGGTACTATCGGTAATACCGGTTAGATAGGCCTAGTTGGGACGAGGTGGTCTTGTTTTTTTTCTAAAACTAAAGTATTCGAAATCACAGAAAACAGATGGTATATTTAACCGTCGTCCCTGCCTGTATGGGGATACTTGACCTTGGAACTTTTCGGTAATTTCCGTTTAGCTTAGCAAAGCAAAACCTAGATGCTACATTCTGTTATCGAAACTTGACCTTCTGTTTTTGATACGACAGATTTCGCAGCCAGCTGTTAGAATACAGGACAATTGCAGGACCAGTTGCTACGATCCTATTGAATCGAACAGCCTCTCCCAGCCGAGATTCGAACGTACGACGACTAGCTTATTAGGCCAGCATCATACCTCGAGGCCAACTGGGATTTTCATTAATTAGTGATTGAAAAAGAAAGTTATAATAGAAATCACATAATTGCTACATCTTTTATGAATCGATTGGTATCTAAATCAGGGAAATCCATTCATAATTGGCAGAGCTATTAGCGTTCAAAATCTTTCATACTTTCGTGACGCGCGCCTTTTTAGATTTCTTGGAATGATACCCCATCCCAATCCTTGCCGTAAAACATGGTTTTGTAGCTGGCCGCTCTGTGACGATGAACCTACTTGACTTTACTTCCAATTGCATTACTAAAATGGAGCGCAAAGTTCAAGTAGACGTGATATTTACTGATTTAAAAGCTGCCTTCGATCGCATCAAACATCGCATGTTGCTAGATAAAATATTACGACTAGGTGTTTCGCAACAGCTTGTTACATGGTTACGCTCGTACTTGTGCGACAGAGTTTTACAAGTAAAACTTGGCTCAAAGGTATCGTCCCCGTTTCCGAATCAATCTGGTGTCCCACAAGGCAGTAACTTAGGACCACATTTATTCATTCTATTCTTTAACGACGCTACCTCTACTCTTGAAAAAGGATGCAGACTGGTTTATGCTGATGATTTTAAAATCTACTTGACGATTCGTTGCATCGAGGGTTGTTATCGCCTTCAACTTCTCTTGGACACATTAGTAAATTGGTGCAAAGTGAATAACATGACTATCGGCGTTTCTAAATGTGAGATTATGATCGCCTATAGTTTTCGACTACAAAATTGACGACCAGATACTAAAAAGGGTTGAGCATGTGAATGACCTTGGTGTGATTCTCGATCCGAAACTAACTTTCGATCGCCACCGTACAACGATGATCTCAAACGCGACTCGCCAGTTGGGATTTATTGCAAAAATTTGACGAGATTTTAAAGACCCGCATTGCCTTAAAGCCCTGTATTGCACCTTAGTTCGTCCCCTTCTCGAAAATGCGTGCCTAATTTGGACTTCGCATCGACTCTATTGGAACCTTCGAATTGAACGAGTGCAGAGGAGGTTCATAAGATTGGCGCTGCGTAGCTTGCCTTGGCGTGACCCGGAAAATCTACCTCCGTATCCGGACTTAGAACGTCGTCGGAACATCCAAGCTTTGTTTGTGGCAAAACTGTTACACGGCGAGATTGACTCGCCGCAATTACGATTGCTGGTGAATTTTCGCGCAGTACAAAGGACTCTGCGAACATCCTCACTGCTGACCAACCGCTTTCACCGCACTGAATTTGGCCGCAAAGAACCGATTGCATCGTGTACTAGAACGGTTAGTCGCGTTGAACAATATTACGAATTTGGTGAACTTTTGAATAAATTTAAGCGAATGATTACAAGCTCTAGCTTATTATAGCGTAGTTCATTAAGACTGACAAGTCAGATGAAGTGTAAAATAATGAAAAATAAAGAAAAAATAAAGACGTAGTCCTACGTCAAACCCGTGCCATAGTTCTGAGTAAATTATTATGGAAGAAAAACTGATTTTGGTAAAAAATGCAAAATATTTTTACTTTTCCCAGGTTGTATCGATCAAGAACCACTTAAACAACCGCAATGCGTTATTGCTGGTTTATGGCCTTTCCATGAACTATCATGGATCCCATAATTGATGCTAATGATATCAAAATCAACAAACAATTATTAGCACTTGGCAAAACTGAGTGCACAATCGAGTGGGCAGTGGGTGTATTATTTTGCATTTCCAAGAAACATTTACGCTGACTTCCGAGTAGCCGGGCCCTGGACGGAAGAAATAGTGATCTATCTCTGTTGGACTGAAATGCATGAAAGTGAAAATCCTATGTCTATGAATAGTAATATTTTTTTACAGATAGTTAACATGTTATATGATTAAAGAAACTGTGGTTTATGTACTTTTCAAATAATCAATTTTTTATAGATATTAAGGCCATTGCAAATAATTTCAAAAGTTTTTGTCATCACTGCCCCCCCCCCCCTCCCCTTGATAATTGGCTTGAAAAATCGAGGGGCAAAACAATAATTTGTAGGATATGAGTTAATTTTTTTTCATAAAATCTATTGTCTGTGGGTTCTACAGCCTGAAAAACTCGAAAAATGAGTGCAAGGGTTGAGTTAATGCCTCTAGCACGACACAGAATTGAAAATTCAAACAACGGAATTTCCGAAAATCGGCTGAAAATTTCTTCTTTCGTTTGTCTTTTTTCGTAGATTTTTGCATGGAAAATAATAACGTATATATTAACAGCAAGAATAGATTTGGTTTTCACGTTTAAACTTTAAGTAAAAATGCCTCAAATCAATTTTTTTTGCTCGATTAAAAAAATCTTTGTTTTTTTCGTCCCCCCCCCCCCCCCCTTCAGTGGCCCAACACTGGAAGGACAAAAATATAAAATATTTGTAATGGCCTAATTTGCGAGAATGCAATGGGATCCCATGGTGTTTTGTTTTCACTTGCAACGCAATGGATATTGATTGAGCATTGTTGTTTTCAAACAGGACTTCAGTTTTGATTAGATACCAATAGTAAATCATTCGCAGAGAAGGTGTAGCTTTACAGATTTACAAGATAGTTTACTTTCAGGACATCAACTTGGTGAAGAGCCAATCGTAACAAACAATACTTGACCTATTGGATAGGTAGACTCTTACTTTTTTTATTAAGGGGGCATAGTACTTTTTACATCATATTTTTTGCCTTATTTCAAATATTTTTTTCTTGATAACGCGAAAAGCGAATCGATTCGGGTTTTTTGCATTTTAAACATTGCACTTTATACTAATATTTACAATTTTTTTGCATATGTGAATCTCTTCCCCTCTCCCCTATGTCTCCTTGAACATGATCATTCGAACATGATTTGCGGTACCATGGATTGGCGCTGGGGGGCTATCCGAATTGAAAAATTCCAAAACGACATGAAAGTATTTTAAATTATCTCGTGTTTGACCCATGATTTTTTTAAAATTTGAACGCATAACAAAATGGCGGACATTTAAACATAAAAGTAAGGTTTTTAGTCAAAAAAATTGACTTTAAACATTTCTAAAAAATACAAAATTGCAATATCGAAAGAAGGATGGGTCAAACACTAGATAATTTTGTTGGCTTTCAAACAAAAAAAGAATCAACAGAATTGCCTGAGCCGTTCTTGAGATATTTATGGTACCGACTTTGAAAACCTGGTTTCGAGAAAAACGGCGTTGAAGTTTTTATTCGCCGTGTAATCGCTCCAGACATGCGCGGTACAAATAGCTGTAACTTTGTCAATTTTTAGATTTCATCCAAACGACTTCAAACACATATGGTCAACATGTTAATCTTTCGAAATAATCAATAAAAAAAATTCAATTTTATTAAATAGAAAAAGTACTATGCCCCCTTTAAATACGCAATATTGCAGGTGTCTTGCCGTCACGGGCCTGGGAAGCAAAAGTCTCCTGGCATGTGATTGTGTGATACATTTATTCCAAGCAGGGCTTGATACTTATGCTTATTTCAATATAATGACTTTTAAAAAATCTTATACATTCTCTTTTATTAATCAATGTAGGGGGAAGTTCCCCAGCACGGGACAGCTGCCAATACCGGACACTTCTGATTTTCATAGTTCAAATGGTGCTATAATCAATAAAAACGACAAAAAATCAGCACGTGTGTTTTTATGGGTCATGGTCATTCATGAAGACAGAAATTTGTTTGTTTTTATCTACCGCCGATCGAATTATTACGTTTCGGCCAATTTTCGGATCAGCATTACAGTCAGTGTTGCCACATGTACAGATTTATCTAGAAAAGTACAGATTTTTTCGAATTTTTTGGTACAGATTCTGTACGGTACAGATTACAGATTTTTGCCAAAAAGTACAGATGGGTGCAGATTTTTCTGAGTGTCAAAAAATCATGCTTTTTTCTCAGTGCTGTTTCTTAAAATCAATAGAGCAGCAATTCTTAGTATGAATTAACACAAAACAAAGCGTATTTATGCCTTAGTTTGGCAGAGCATGTATTTGTCAGAACTATATGCCCTGAATTGGATTATTTTATGATTTCTTTCAAGTGTCCGGTACTGAGAGACACAATTTTTAAGTAATGATTTTTATCGATTTCTCATTTGGTTTTTAAAATGGATCATTAATGATGCAAGTACGTACGTCTTCTAAATTACTCTTCCAGTTAATAAAAACTGAAATAATGTCAAGTGTTGATTTTATATATGTCAAAATCCTTAGGTGTCCCGTACTGGGGGACTTTCCCCCATAGAAAAATTTCTGATTGGTGCAAATAACTTCAAAATTCATAAAAAATGGCTAAGTTATAAGTGTATAAAACGAAACCACTTTTCATTATATATGTACTTCTCGTACTTCTAAAGCGCATCCCACGGAGTTCTAACTACAAAAAAAAACTTTGAGTCACATGTTTGTGTAGTGTTTATTCGAAATTATTGGCTCAAGAGTGCTGCCTCCTACCTTTTGTCCAATGCTGGAAGGTGCATGGGTCGAACCAAGCTATAATCTGAGATTATAACCGGATTCGAACCTACAACACCCGTCAGGCCATGTGGCTCGCTGATTCTTGTACCTTTGAACAAAGAGGCGCTGGACAAAAGGAGACTGCGCAACCCCCCTTATTAAGCTAGCGACATGGGTTGGGTTATTAGACACAAATTGTGCCTCTTCCTCCGTCTACTGTAGAAACCACCGACCGAGAAGTTTAATCTAACCTTGTTTTTACTGGCGGGACGACGACACTATGCAGGCCCTTGTGACTTACAAGGTACTGCATGTGCGCTGTTCGTCTGTCAGCGTGTTAGCCGCGATTCTCAGCGTGGATTTTCGGAGAAAGTTTTGTTCCTATGAAATAGACCAAACTTCGTGTTTTTAATTTTCACCTTGAAATGCGGTCGGGCATATACTATTTTTTTTGAAACGGTGGTTCTACAATTGATGAAGGGACGGTAGGGGAAAGTTATGAAGAATTTTGGAATGGAGGGGAAAGAGTTCAAAAAAATAACCTAACGTATGAATGAACCAGAATCCGAAGACTCAGGCTTATATCTATGTAATACATAACAACTAGTTGAACGAAAAAAAAAACATTCACATGCCGTGTTGCGAATATTTTTGTGAATCAATTAACGTAACTGAATTCGTACATATTTTTTTAATCTCAAAAATTGCAAAAAATTGTTATGCCACAACAGCATGAATGGGAATCGCTTCAATCCGTCTCATTGGCCTCAGCAGAAGCATACGTGCTGCTGTCGAAATCGTCCACTAAGCGAGCGTGACGAATGAGCCGTCGAAAAGCATTAAGTCCGAAAATATGTCCCAATTGAAGCAATTATAGCTCACCCCGCAAGCGGGGGTACCGATAAAAACTTAAAATGAACAGCATTGTTTGTCGTTATGATGTGACGAATTAATGGACGCTTCGGCGACGTTGATGGCCGTTCTCCTTCGTTCCCGTGTGCGGCGGCCGGAAACACCCCGAGGACAGCTTTAAACAAACGGGTATGTGTACGGGGGCTAATTGTTTATTTAGCTAGTAAATTAGACAGTTTTGCGCGCTGCTTTGGCGCCGAGAGATTTGGATACGTTAATGAGTGTTTCTTTTGCGGGTAGGACTCTCTTGATACCTAGAATAACAATCAGCTGTCAAATGTCTTCGACTTCAAAGTTCGTCCCGCACGCGAATGCCGTGTAGATTAGACATCAATCATCACACGAACTGGTGATGGATGTGAAAATCTCCAGAAAACCCATTTGATTAATTAGCCTTCCGAAAAGTTCGACTCACAGAGCGGCGGCGAGTGAGTTAATTCTCCAGAGAAATCGACTCCACCACTCCACCAGAACTCGACTGCAGTGCCAATGAACTTGACTTCGAAGCGTTTAAACGAGGAAAACTACTCCGAAAAGAAGCTTCCGTGTAGAGTTTTGCTTTGTTCTGCCATTCTATGTAGCCACAAGTGTGCAGATATTTTTCGCTCGCCGTTTGCAGGCAGTGCTATCGGTTTGGGTGGTTTCTTCGACTGAGGAACCGCAACCATCGACATCGACCGCTCATCGACTTAGTCCGCCAACACTGCTGGAGTGTGTGCTTGTACGGCCGCCGGACTCGAAGGGTAAATTTTAGCGGCTTATCGGAGAAACGAACAAAGAGCACAGCGCACACATGGACAGATGTACCACCCCGACCGGAGCGCTCAACTCGAGCAGATCCAGCGCAACCAGTGAGAGACTGTTTTATCCACTGGACAAATTCGAGTTTACAAAAAAAAACTCACAGAACTTTTTCAATTACAAAATGTATTCAAATTGATCCTAAAAAATATAACAAAACAAATTTACAATTATACCCCAACGCCTGTCACAACCGGTCCCACTGTGCAGCGAAGCGGCGGTGCGATATTGTTGAATAAATATTGAACATATTTTGATATGTATATAAACCAAACTCGGTAACTTTCGACGAACGAGTACACCACCAGGTTGATTTTTGCTCACAAACCGCTGGGCTTTCCGCGTGTTGGTTTTCCACCGCCGTCGCCGCCATCGCCTGGCGTGGCCCTGGATGGGGAAATTCATCATCTGTTGAGCTCCACCGTTCAACAAGCAAGCCTATTGGCAAAGCCGAGAAAGGGCAGCTTGCGGAAGGGTACCGCGACTCAGCCGAAGCAGAATTGTTAATCATTTTCGGCATTGTTCCGCGAGTTCAAACTGAACACAGACCGGTGGTGCACACACCATTACACGTATCGACACACCGGCACACAACTACAATGTGTCGTTGGGTTATTAGCTCGTGGCTTGGTAACAGCTGCTGGGACGATAACTGAACAAACATTACCACCTTCCCGTTTTTCTCGCACCTCCCCCGGGTTGGCAGTCCGCACCACCATTTGCACCGTGCCCGTGCCCCTGCCGCCGTCATTTTCGTGAGTTGAAAATTTGAGGCTAACCCGAGCGTGTTCCGTACAATCGACAGCAGCAGCAGCAGCAAGCAGTAGTGTGTCAGCGAATTTTTCGCTATCCACTTTCTGACTGTCGGAAAACCAAACTCCGCCGCTTCACGGGAATAATAATAATTCGCTGAAGTAGTCAAAATAGCGACCGTGGAAAATAAAGGACGAAACCGTCGGCATGAATTATTCACTGGATAATGGTATGGTAGTCGTGCTATTATTTAAATACATTTCACGGTATTAAAATCCGTGAGAACCGTTACTGTCACAACTGCCTGCTATCAGCGCAGAAAGCAAGCAAGCAGTGTTTTTTAAACCAATATCATGTTAAGAGAACACAAGTGAAATGGATTTTAATAAGGTGTAACCTAAATGAAGCCTCGCTTTCCTCTAACATACCCGAAGTAAACCATAACAGATGGAGCTTAATCGTTGTCAGTACTGCTGGAGACGAACGTGGGCTTGATGAAGTGTAAATTAATTACAAGCTTGCTAGTAACGCAAAAGTTCCACAAGTGACCATTTTGGGGTTGTCTTTGTTTGCATTCTACCGAAACGTTTTGACTTTGATAATTGTTGTTGGTCTATATTTTATCATAGATGAGGATGGTCATCACGTCACTGCGGTCGATGATTACGAACTTATTTGCCTTAAATGTGCATTGGATGTGATTTCAACAAGACGGCGCTACATGCCAAGCAGTACGTGAAGCAATGAACTAATTGAGGGGTGAATTTGGTGAGCAATTAATCATTCAATTCAACCAACAACGATTAAAGCCTTGGAAGATAATATTTCACGGGTCATATTACAATTATCTTCAAAAAGTAAACGGTCGGCACCAATGGATTAATTCCAACGCTTCAATGCGTCAAGATTTTCGTTACTCATTTTGTAAGCATTTACACATTTTGTACATATTTTTTATCTTTTTACCATCTTCTTCCTCTTCAGCATAGAGCCGGGGTGGCTCGTGCTGTTTCAGGCACTCGTCTCAACTCGGTTTTGAGCCACTTGTCGCCAATTCCCTAGTCGTCTCAGAAGTCGCATATCGTTTTCGACCTGCACGTTGCCCCCCCCCCCTGTTCCTGGTGCCGGTGGGGTTGTTGAAGAGGACTATTTTCGGGATTATGGGAGTCTCCCCAAGCAGTGCCTGTAGCTCGTGATTCATACGCCTCCGCCACTCTCCACTTTCAGTTTGTACTCCGCTAAATATTGTCCGCAGCACTTTCCGCTCAAACACGGCAAGGGCGCGTATGTCCTCCGTGAGCAGCGTTACGGCTTCAAGTCCATAAACAACTACCGGTCTAATAAGGGTTTTGTACATTGCTAGCTTTGTGCGGCGGCGTATGCTTCCTGATCGTAGCGTTTTATGAAGGGCAAAGTAGGCCCGATTTCCCGCTTGAATGCGTCGCTGGATCTCGTTAGTAGTGTTGTTGTCCGCGGTCACCAGCGATCTCAAATACACGAACTCCTCTACCACTTCTAGTTCGTCGCCGTCAACGGTTACCGTCCGTGGAAGAGGCGCGTTTGTTTCCTTTGAGCCTCTTCCTTTCATGTATTTGGTCTTCAACGCATTTATTTTTAGCCCAATTCTCTTTGACTCCACTTTGAGTCTGGCATAGAATGCCTCCGCCGTCGCAAAGTTCCTGGCTATGATATCGAAGTCATCTGCAAACCCTAGAAGTTGGCTACCCTTGGTATAAATCGTGCCTCTCGTTTCGATGCCCGCTCTTCGGATCACCCCCTCAAGAGCGATGTTGAATAGCATGCAGGATAAACCGCTGCCTTGTCTCAACCCTCGCCGCGACTCGAAGGAACTCGAGAGTGTCCCAGAGATGCGTACGAAACACATCACTCGATCCAATGTAGCTCTGATCAATCGCGTCAGTTTGACCGGAAAACCGTGTTCGTGCATTATCTGCCATAGCTTGTCTCGATCGACTGTATCGTGTGCTGCTTTGAAATCAATAAAGATGTGTCGCGTGGCACGTTGTCCTCCCGACATTTTTGCAAAGTCTGTCGGACCTTGTAGCCGGCGTTTATCAGCGTAATATCGCGATAGTTGCAGCAGTCTAGCCGATCACCCTCTTTGTTGATGGGACAAACCACTCCTTCCATCCATTCCTCCGGTAGCTTTTCCTCTTCCCAAATCCTCGAAATACCCCAGTGTAGAGCCTTTGCTAGCTTTTCTCCGCCATGTTTAAAAAGCTCTGCCGGTAGGCGGTCCTTCCCAGCGGCTTTATTGGTCTTCAGTAGCCCAATTTCTCGTTTGACTTCTTGGAGATCAGGTGCTAGAACATTACTATCTTCCATGGGCGCTCTTAGGTTAGCTTCCGTTCCGCCTCCTTCTTCGACTTCGCCATTGAGGTTTTCATCGAAGAACTGCTTCCATCTGTCGACCAACTCGCGCTCGTTTGTGATTAGATTTCCTCCCTCGTCCCTACACATGTCAGGTTTTGGCGTGTAGCCCTTCCGAGTTTGGTTGGGAATTAGTTTTAATCGCACTAACTAGGTTTGTTTTACTATGTATTTAGGGGTGAACTGGGCAAAATGGACAATACCTGCATTTCGCACAGTATGGAATGGATGGGATTTGATTCTTCTGATGTTTTCACAAAATTTGGAAGCTATTTGAGTTCGTTTTACGAGCGGCAAATAAGTTTTTATACTATTTAATTAGCTTTTAACATGGTTTTTGGGTAAAATATGGCAAAATGGACCACTTCCCGAAGTCTGCGCAGGATGAAACCATCACCAATCGATTTCCTGCATTCTTTTACATAAGAATAGGTATCTTGTAAGATTCCAAACTAACGGCTTCTAATTCTTGGGATTACGATTATAGCGCCGAGACTCACTATACCTCCTTCCCGGTTAGTATACGACCTTAGTTTCCACCGGGGTTGGTTACCCGATCTCCGCAAAGGTTGCTCGTATTCCGGCTGGTACCACGAGGAGGTCGGGATCGGAATTGCTGGATAAGAGGCTAACGACCACTATGGGGTCTATATTCCGCATTATCCAGCCACTTATCTTTTTACCATGTCAGTAGCAAATAATGTTTCCTGGATAATTCAGGGTGAGACGGCCGCTGGTCATGAGCCGGTGATCTCCCAGCTAGCACCAATTCGAATATCAATGTACGAAAACTATCGTAAATATCTCCTAACAAACTCGAAATCGTAACTAAAGCTGGATAAAGTGGGATCAAGTTGATTTTCTGTCGTATATAATGATAATGACTGACATACATACGATTTTCAGCACAAAATCGTAGAGCAGTACGGGGCGACTCGCGCTTAATCGGATACTATGGTATATAAATACTTATATAGTCGTAACGCTCAAAATTATTCGTAATCACGTATATCGCCTCCAAAATGGTACGGATATGCCAATTTCGCACATGAAATACGATTTATTTAGCATGTATATCTATACGTAATGCTGATTTTTACTTTTTTTATACATATGAAAATGCTAGCTGGGCTGCCATCGGAAGCGCCGGCCACTCCGGGGGTGAGGCAAACCCCCTGCAGAAACCACTTCTACTTAGGATGCAGTTTGCTAGGTTGACTGATTAGTAGGGGTTATCTCTTAATTGACTCCGAACGACCGGCAGCGTGTAAGGACAGCATACACCCAACATTTGTGCAGGTAAACCCTCTAACGGGTAACATCGTAAAAACGATACGATCAAGCAAATGACTACTTTATCATGAAAGAACACTCAAAACAACCTCAACTGTTGATTTTCATGGAAAATTATTTATCATTTCGATTGTTGACTTTTGACCTCTTAGTCTTTTACTTTCACGAATTTTGGACTTTTATTTCCTGACCTTTTAACTCTCTATCTATTTGACTTCATGACTTTTCCATCTTCGAGTTCTCTATGTTTTGACTTTTTAGATTTGTGGCTTTATAGCATTTTCAACCTTTTTGACGTAGGACGATATTTCACCGGAGGGTGTCACTCCAAAAAATCGAGAAATGCGAACGTTACGAAAAGTTGTAAGGTTTGTAGCACCAATAGCTCATCTATTTACTGATCGATTTTCAATATTGTTGCACCGAATCGACTGGAAAATATTCTGCGCAAGGGCTCACATTTAGAAGTGTTGAGTTTTAATTGCGCGCCATCGAAGAATTGGTAAATATAATGACATGTCTTGATGATGATCATGTCATGATAGTGCAGGCAACCTGCCTACTGACAAAACGGCGGTAGCAGCCAGGTGGAAGGAGCACTTCCAGACACTGTTGAATTGAGTAAGAATGGTAAACGCGGAGATCACCAGGGACAGGCTAGGAATTGTAACCGATGGCCAAGCTGTGGAGCCACCAACGCGGGAACAGGTTAAGAAGGCAATCAGTGAGCTGAAAAAGGGTAAGGCTGCTGGGAAGGACGGAATCCCGGCAGAACCGTTAAAAGCTGGGAGCGAGCGGCTGTACGAAGCAATCCACCGGATCATTGTTAGGATGTGGAAGGAAGAACAAATGCCAGAGTAGTGGTTGGATGGTCTCACTTGCAAAATTTTTAAAAAGGGGCATCGGCTCGAGTGTAAAAATTATCAAGGAATTACATTGTTCAATTCTGCCTATAAGGTGCTCTCCCGTATCCTTTTCTGCAGACTGAGACCGTTAGCGGAGTCCTTCGTCGGCGAGTACCAAGCTGGTTTTCGTGAGGGTCGCTGCACGACGGATCACTAGACCCTGCATCAGTTACTAGACAAATTCCGGCAGTACAACTTGCAGTCACATAATCTGTTTGTGAACTTTAAGGCGGCGTACGATTCAGTCAAACAAAATGAGCTGTGGCAGATAATGCTAGAACATGGTTTTCCGACGAAACTAGTTACGAACACTGATTCGTGTGATGCTGTATGGATCCAAATCAAGCATTAGAATAGCGGTTTGAGACCTCAGCCGCATTCGTGACGTTGGATGAACTAAAGCAAGGGGCTGCACTCTCTAACTTGCTATTCAACATCGCTTTGGAAGGTGCAAACGTGGAAATGAATGGAACTATCATCACGAAATCTCACATGCTTCTTGGCTTTGCGGATGACATCGATATCATCGGAAACATCCGTAGAGCAGTGGCAGAGGCCTTCAGGCCTTTTAAAAGGAAAGCGGCGAGATTGAGGCTTACCATTAACATCGCCAAAACGAAGTACATGATTGCTGGTAGGGAACGTGGGAGACCAAGTGGTGTTGGTGCCGAGGTGGAATTAGATGGGGAACGATATGAATTAGTGGAGGAATTTATATACCTTGGTACACGCGTGACATGTGACAACGATGTAAGCCACGAAGTGAAACGACGAATTGCAGCCGCGAATCGGGCTACGGATTACGTAGCCAGCTGAAGTCCCGTGGTTTACAAATTCGCACAAAACTGGCGCTCTACAAAACAATAATCCTTCCGGTGGTCTTCTTTCGGACATGAATCATGGACGCTAGAGGAAGCTGATCGTCGAGTGCTTGGGGGTTTTGAGCGTAAAATTCTGCGATTAATACCTGGTGGCAAAATGGAGAATGGAGTGTGGTGCAGACGCATGAATTACGGGCTGTACCAAGTATACAAATATGCTGATAAAGTAAGGTAGTACAATGTGGCAGGCTGCGGTGGGCTGAGCACGTAGCCAGAATGCCCAATGTCGCTGTCGAAGACGATGCACGTTCAGCTGGTGTTCGTGGGGATTGCAGAACAGCAGCCCAGGACCGACAGTACTGGAGGACCATAATTCGTTCGGCGCAGGATCGGGAACGGACCGTTGTCACTAAAGTAAAGTAAGTTATGACATGTCTTAGGTTTGTCATTTTCAGTATATTTGCTAAGAAATTGCAAAACCGCAGTGGTTAACTCCGCTTCTGAACAGAAAGAAAACACCAACTTTTACTTTCCTGCCAATCTCATCCTAACCTCGGTCGTCAAATCCAGAATCATTTTCATTGAATTCAAGACCTGTAACGTAACCTACCTTAACCGAGGAGAATAATCCCCATCTACTCTAGGTCCCTAACCAACTTCCCGTATCAGGCATCAGGTTTCGGCATTTTTGGCTCAAGCAGCACATTCCTCACAATTGTGTGGAGGATTTGTGCCTCGTCCATCTTGCCCGTTTACATCATTTACCTGATGAGGACGGGAAGGGAAACAGAGGGACTAGGAAGAGGTGGATAAGGGAATTTGACAAACACAAGCACATATAAACCAAGTGATTACTGTACCCCCAAGTAGGCACTGTAATCTTTGGTTGTTAACTTATCAATAGTGCACCTCCTAGGAGTTGCACACATGATAAATCAGAGCATATAGCTCTGAACCTCTCAATGAGGTGTTGATCTATGGATACAGCCTCCAAAGAGACTGTATCCCTAGGTACGGCGCTGTTTGCGTCGCTGGTTTGTCCGAACAGGAACTTTTTTAAGGCTGTAATTAAGCTTCAGGTTTTGCTTTTTGAGAAGGTTCAGAGAGCCGTCGTCAATGCTGCAGTAGAGCATTCGCAGTAGAGGACATCCATATCCCCCAATTTATCTGCATCTTCCCAAGGTATAATAAAAGATACCTTGTTTTGATGCAGATTGAAAGATTCTATAACGAATCTATGCAACGCAGCTCTCTCGTTTATCATCTTCAGCTTATCTTGGAGCCATATACGGCTGTCTGCATTTTACGGGGAAAACCAGACAATGCCGTATCGGAGCCCCGAGTTACTAAAGCTGGGGACGAAATGAGAGGACGAAGCGGCGTACAAGAGACTATTGAGGTCTCTTAACAGCGTATTCTTTAGTTCTTCGGTGAAAACGCCATTCACGAACCGCACTTGAATACGCTGTTCAGCTTCTGGAGGCACCGGTTTCGGAGTGACATTGACAGACGAAGCCAACATCACTCTTACCCGGCTACCTCCAGGAGTTGCTCCCTTTGGCATGCTGCCACTAGGGGGACCCAACAGAAGGGTCGGTGGTCATTTTTAAGGGAGTTTTCGGCTTACCGTCAACAAAATGCGAATTTCCTGTGTCACAGAATGGTTTCTTGTGACACAAATACCTATTCGGTCATTTGTAGACGGTGAGCCAGAGAGAACAACCTTACCGGTATCCTTTCTTGTACTTCTGCGGCGAGAGAATAGAAAAGAACTTCCCCTAGCGGAAATAGTTGTGTCCTGTTTTGCCTAGATGCTGCTTTATATTGCTGTCGCCTTTGCACTGTTGACTTATTGACCAGCGTGGCTATTTTTCAACTCGCCATAGGGTAACCTGTCTTTAATCTTTCCGGATCCAGCTTCTACTAAAAAGAATGAAGAGAGCCGTTAGAAAAGCGAGACGCTTTACAAGCACAGACATCAGCTTGATCGTTGTCAGTACAGTTGCAAACAAACGTGCGCCTGATGAAAGGTAAGAGAAAGTCTTCTTTGTTATTTTTTTACTATTTCTCAACTTCTCAAGTACAGGTGGGGCGACATAACTGTACACGGTATGTGTACTATTTTAATTTTCTAGGTAGAACTCATTCAAGTAAAGAAATTGATTTGATAGTATAACCTTGCAGAAGTCGTTGAAAAATAATAAAAATATCAATTGTTCCACATTACTCCCTTGTGGTACGCTCAAGAAGTTTGTGGAGCATTGTGATTGAAAGACCGCCTATTTTTATAGATAAGGTGTGACCAACAAGTACGACTTCAGCCATTTAATCATGTTTGGGAGCGACCCCAAGGCGCTTGATTTTTGAGGTGTTCAACACGATCAAATGTTGCTTTTATATCAGAATACTGCATGCAGTGCGAAGTAAACTGTGCCAAATTTGTGCTAGTTGGACTGGAAAAAATACAATCTCGGAATAGAACTCTATCAAACCAATTAATATTTGAAACAGCTTTGAGCGCGCTCAAAAGGGTATAAGTTCTTGATAATTTGTCGGAAAAATAATCGATTTTTCCAACGGGTGTGCCAGTAACTGAATAAAAATTGTTTTTAATAGACCGCAAAGGGCGTTTGCTCATTTTATTAGCATAATCGATGGTATCCCATCAGATCCTGCTCATGTTGAAGACTTCAATTTTCTTAGTGCAGCGATATTCAATCAGAGTCAGATTAGCTAAACAGTTGAAAATCCAGTCGAAAAGTGCTTAGCAAAAAGATTGCAGATGTCACTCAGTATCCTGGAAGTTTTGTCTGCTGGAATCTCTTCAACCGGATACGTTGGACTTTTGTAAAACTTTTTTTCAATTTCCTAAGAGTCGCAATACAATTACGACAGCGAATTACCAAGTCATTCATAGTGATCGTCATCAAGTCATACCCAGTGATCGTTTGATCTTAGGGACTAACTGTGTTCAGTAATCACGAACACAATAAATGTTATTAGAAAATTTTATTGGAACGGATTTGATTATATTTTCTACAAGCCCAATTCAATGGCTCCAAAAATTATATTGAAGCCTGTAACTCCAAAAAATATATCAAATTAAAAAGAACCACCGTGTCCCCTTTTACGACACCTTGAAAACACATTGGAAGCGAACCTGTGCTGAAAAATTGCAATTCATTATACCGATTGGAATAATAAGGTTTTTTTAGTCCACCAACAAGCAAACCGTTTGATGGTCAGACTAATAATAACCCAAACAACAAAATCTCTAATAGGCGCATGATGACAATGAGTTCGACGCAACTCTAAGCACCAAATTACAAATACCAATTTGAGCACTGAACCGAACCGATCTAACGCAGCGGGAACGTAATTCACATCCAAAAGCATGGTGATGATGATGATGATGATGATGATGATGACGATGAAGGTCAAATATAGAGCTACTATTTACCCACCAGGCAGTGGCGACTCGTTCTATCACTAAGCCACAGAAAGCTAGCTGAACGTCAATTTGATAATGTAAACAAGGGTGTTTTAGCATCTGCTACCACCAGCCGGGCCTTCGTGTCATTTCTCGATAAAACATGCTTCTAGAAACAATAAACTATGTGCCATTGAAACGGTTGGTCGGCAGGTAATTATTTCCTCGATACGTACGGTCAAACGGTGGTGTTGCCAGGGTGAGAGGGGCAAACTCCCGGCTAATTTTTTACCTCCTGGCGCTGCTGCTGTATTGGTATCTCTAAACGAAAAATAGATACGGAATTTCTGCATGAAACCTGTCTGTTAGTGTAAACACCTACCGCGCGATATCCATCGATAGTTGGTCGTTGATTTACGGCCCCGAGAACAGCACGTAGGTTACGGTGGAAAGAAACATGTGTCACAAGCAGCGCACCGATCTCTGGTTCTAATGAAAGTAGCATCCCACCAGCAGGTACCACAGGATTCGACAGGCCTCCCGCGCGTGTTATTGCCCGGGAAGGTACCGGCGATTGCAGCAAAAAAATGGTAATAAACGTAGCATTATCGTTTGCCATTTCGTTACCGATCATACAGCCACAGGACGACGACACAAGCGTCGACATTTTTTTTAATGTGCCTTCTCTAAATATTTACTTTAATCAGCGATATTTTTATTTACAGCAGTAACAACAGACCCAGCAGTTAGTATATGCATCAACTGCCATTCCGTTCCATTCCGTTCGTGACTAGCGAGACGGCCGCTGACTGAGTCGCGCACAGTTCGTCACACACAATTATTGTAAACTTCACCAGCCAGCATCGTCCGCCGGTACCGGTTCATGCTGAGCTCATCGCAAAATTGCAGCCTGTTGAATATATCGGCAGTCGACGAGGAAGCACGGAAGGGACAAACGGAGGTGACGTATCGGCGGCGGTACGGTGGTGGAATCGATTTCTGAGAATTTTTTTAGTCCGTTTAACCAATTATGTGAATCGTTCCTAAATTTATTCGCTTCGGGCTTACAAAGTTGCGAAGCTAAAATGAGTTTTTACGAAGTGTTTCTCAATTATGAATTCTATGGAAAACATTTAAAAATAATTTATATGATATAGGTAATTAGTTTTATTGTTGACGTAAACATACGTAATTGTACAGTTAATCGACAATCATTGGTCACACACAATTATGAGTCATTTTAGTTTTTTCTGCCAATTAATGCGCGAATACTAATTGATCGATAAAATTGTTACTTATAAGTAGCACTAACAATTTGATCAATCAATAGGTGATATTTAAACGGAAATTAGCAGCTAAAGCTAAAATGATCCACAATTGTGTGTGATCCATGATTGTGGACTGACTGTATATTCCATCATAATTTTTTTTCAGAATACCGTAAAAAACGTAATAAAATTTAAACATTTTTAACCGATTATTTTTCTCGGTTGACAATGGAACGCGGGGTCACTAAAAGTATGAACTTTGCCAAAGAACGTGTAATGACGGATTTGACGGAGGGCTTGCACTATTCAACAACATACAATTACGTCACCCGCTGCAACTCGTAAGAGAGCTTCTTCACTGTAGCGATAATATGTCAGTCAAAATATTGGATATATTTACAATTCACACACAATAAACAAATCGATAGCGGAATTTTCAAGGAAATCGAGTTACGTTGGAGTAAACATTCTAATGTTTAACTTTAACTTACAACTTCAGAGAATTATTATACCCCTTCATTGCCACGATTGTAGTAATGAAATAAAAAGCCATTTCAAACTGCCGTAGTCTTTTATAGATGTTTAGTTTGTCTTTTTTTTTGCATTTGTTCCATTTAAGAGTTGAGCTCGACAAACAAATTTATAGGACACAACTACTGCTAACAAACTACTGCTTGATTCAGTATTTCCCAAGTTCAAAAACTCTGTATCCCGCGTATGTTTATCCGTATTGGTACTTCGTTTGTCTGTAAAAACTGGTAATCGACTGGAGTGTAAAAACAATCGAGGAATTACATTGCACAATTCTGCCTACAAGGTGCTTTCCCGTATCCTGTTCTGCAGACTGAGGCGGCGTCCTACGTCGGCGAGTACCAAGCTGACGGATCAGATGTTTACCCTGCGTCAGTTGCTAGACAAGTTCCGGGAGTACAACTTGCAAACACACCATCTGTTCGTGGACTTAGAAGCGGCGTACGATTCAGTCAAACGAAATGAGCTGTGGCAGATAATGCTAGAACATGGTTATCCAACGAAACTAGTTACGCGGATTCGTGCGACGCTGGATGGGTCCAAATCAAGCGTTAGAATAGCGGGTGAGACCTCAGCCGTATTCGTGGCGTTGGATGAACTGAAGCAAGGGGCTGCACTCTTTAACCTGCTATTCAATAACGCCTTGGAAGGAATGGAACTATCATCACGAAATCTCACATGCGTCTTGGTTTTGCGGATGACATCGATATCATCGGAATCAACCGTAGAGCAGTGGAAGAGGCCTTCAGCCCCTTTAAAAGGGAAGCGGCGAGATTGGGACTCCATTAACACCGCCAAAACGAAGTACCGTGACCGCTCCAAATTCTGCGCAGCTCCTAATTCTGCGCATTTTGCTTTATATAAGTATTTTTTAACATTGTGCATAACTATGATCGTTGCGTTATTTTTTTTATAAATGTCTGTTGAATATTACGCCATTATTCACAAACAGGCCATAATATTTGAGTGCCAAATAATTTAACGTGAAGCTGAAAGTATTTTATATAGCAGAAAACATCGTCGTTAGCACCAACGCTAAAAGATGGTCCTACTAGAAAATTACCAAATTTATGATCGAAATTCTTTGCAATGATCAAATTACCCAGCATAATTAGAAAGAATAATTAGTTTTAGTCATGTTTTAGATAAAAAGAGTGATTGCATGCATTGCTTTCCTTAGAAAAATGCGATACAATAATACGCAGATTATGGCACAGATTTTTATTCATGTTCCAAATTCTGCGCAGTAATATATCCTACGAAGAAATCGTGAAAGAATACGCAACTTCACCCAAATGAATGAGGTATAGAGGCATGAAAATTCAAGTAGAATCTTTAACTTGCATTGATTGAAATCCTGTGCTGTGCCTCGGGGTCCGAACCTATGAGCGCCAATTCATGAAACCATGTCTTCTATTATTTTTTAATGTCCAACCTCATGAAGCTATCAGAGAGTGGGGAAGTGGTTTCTAAATGAAAACACAAGTTTTAGTATTGGTCTAAAGTGTAATGTTCAATATGCATAAAACCCGAATCAATTCGCTCTTCACGTAATCTATCTATACCTATAAAGAAGGATTTCTGTCTGTCTGTCTGTCTGTCTGTCCTGTGTTCCTTATAGAATCAAAAACTACTGAATCAATCGGCGTGAAAATTTGCATGTAGAGGTTTTTGGGGCCAGGAAAGGTTTTAGTGATGGTTAGAGACCCCTCCCCCCACTAAGAGGGGGGGCTCCCATACAAATGAAACACAAATTTCTGCATAACTCGAGAACTAATCAAGCAAATGGAACCAAATTTGGCATGTGTGTGTTTTTGGAGACAAAATTTTTTTCTATGATGAATTGGGACCCCTCCCCACTTTAAGTGGGGGGGGGGGGCTCCTATACAAACGAAATACAAATTTCCTTATAACTCGAGAGCTAATCCAGCAAATGGAACCAAATTTGGCATGTAGGTGTTTTTGGAGGCAAGAATTTTTTCTATGATGAATAAGAACCTCTCCCCACTTTAGGAGGGGGGGCTCCTATACAAATGAAATACAAATTTCCTCATAACTCGAGAACTAATCAAGCAAATAGAACCAAATTTGGCATGTGGGTGTTTTCGGTGACAAGAATTTATTCTATGGTAAATTGAGACCCCTCCCTCTTTATAAGGGGAATTGTAACTCCTCTCCCCTTTAAGAGGGGGGCTTCCATACAAATTTTCTCATAACTCGAGAACTAATCAAGCAAATGGAACCAAATTTGGCATGTGAAGGTTTTCGAGGGCAGGAAAATTTTCTACGGTGAATTAGGACCCCTCCCCACTCTAAGAGGGGGGGTTCCTGTACAAATGAAATACAAATTTCCTCCTAACTCGAGAACTAATCAAGCAAATAGAACAACATTTGGCAGGTGGGTGTTTTTTTTGGTGACAAGAATTTATTCTATGGTGAATTGAGGCCCCTCCCCTCTTTATAAGAGGAATTATAACTCCTCTCCCCTTTAAGAGGGGGGGCTTCCATACAAATTTCCTCATAACTCGAAAACTAATCAAGCAAATGCAACCAAATTTGGCATGTGAAGGTTTTCGAGAGCAAGAAAATTTTCTATGGTGAATTAGGACCCCTCCCCACTTTAAGAGGAGGGGCTCCTGTACAAATGAAATACAAATTTCCTCATAACTCGAGAACTAATCAAGCGAATTGAACCAAATTTGGCATATGTGTGTTTTTGGAGACAATTTTTTTTACAATGATGAATTGGGACCCCTCCCCACTTTAGGAGGGGGGGTCCTATACAAACGAAATACAAATTTCCTCATAACTCGAGAACTAATCCAGCAAATGGAACCAAATTTGGCGTGTAGGTGTTTTTGGAGGCAAGAATTTTTTCTGTGATGAATTAGGACCTCTTCCCACGTTAGGAGGGGGGGCTCCAATACAAATGAAATACAAATTTCCCCATAACTCGAGAACTAATCAAGCAAATAGAACCAAATTCGGCATGTGGAGGTTTTTGGAGGCAAAAATATTTTCTACGGTGAATTAGGATCCTTCCACACTTCAAGAGGGGGGGCTTCTACACAAATGAAATACAAATTTCCTCATAATTCGAGAACTAATCAAGCAAATGGAACCATATTTGGCATGTGGGTGTTTTTGGAGGCAACCATTTTTCCCATTATGAATTAGGACTTCTTACCTTTTTAGGAGGGGGGGGGGCTCCCATTCAAACGAAATACAAATTTCCTCATAACTTTAGAACTAATCAGGCAAATGGAACCAAATTTGGCATGTGAGAGTTTTAGATGGCAGAATTTTTTTTCTATGGTGTATTACGACCCCTTTCCCTTTTAAGAGGGTGGGCTCCCATACAAATGAAATACAAATTTCCTTATAATTTGAGTACTAATCAAGCAAATGGAACCAAATTTAGCATGTAGGAGATTTTTGAGTCTTGAATTTATTTTATGATAGTTAGAGACCTCTCACCCCTCTGGTAGGGGGATATGGACTCTCATACAAATAAAACAGAAATTTTTGCGAAACTCAAAAACTAATCCAACTCGAGAAATTCGAGACTCTTCCATAAAACATTAATCAATAACAAGACCACAAAAACTATCTATAGTAACACTAGATCATTCAGGACGAGCCGGTCGCGAGTGTTGCCGGTGACCCGCCGTCGGAAGCGCCGCCCACTGGGGGGCTTGCAAAACTCGAGATAGTGACAGAGATCATCCGAGATTCATGATTTATGTACAACACAGGTTAATTTGTGGCAATACGAAGTTTGTCGGGTCAGCTAGTCTAGAATAAAATATTTAAAATGAGACTGTGCTTGGGAGGTAAATAAAATTGCAGAAAACTGTATGGGGAATTAACATTTTCTCTCTTAATAGTTGTCACTGCTGTTTCATTAAAATCGCAGAAAAAAATTTGAACGATTAATTCGAAAATCTGGGTAATCCGTCAAGAAACAAATGCACAGTCGCCAGTCTTGAAGAGCTAAAATATATCAAAATTTAGAATGATATTTTTTTTTGTTTTTGAGAGACAATTAGTTGTATCACCTAATATTTTAGTTAGCTTCCGAAAAACAAATACATTAAATTTTGTGGTAGAAACAATCCATCTATAACAATTTTAATTGTGGACGTTGAAACTAATGGTAAATTTATTGTAAAAACGCCCTAAATTCAAATTTTATTCATATTTTTGTTTCTTATTTTATGCAATAGAATTGTCAAAATTTCATCACAAATTTACTCCCTTTTTAATTTATATTTTGGTTTTTTTCGCCTCAAAAAATTACCATAAAAGGACGATCACTTTTACTATAAAGGGAATTTTTGTTCGCGATAAAATTGATTTTTTTATTGTTAAGATACTTAACAACCTGTCATTTTTATGGTAGAGTACAAACTGAAAGCGGAGTGTGGCGGAGGCGTTTGAATCATGAGCACTGCTTGGAGAGATTCTCATCGTACATCTGGCGAAAGTCGATAGGGTACGGTGGGCTGGGCACATCGTAAGGACAATCGTCGCGATAGCAACACTCTTCAACAACCCCTCCGGCACCGGGAACAGGGCGACTCAACGTGCAAGATGGCTCGACCAAGTCGAAATTGATTCGCGGCTTCTGAAATGACTGGGAAATTGGCGACGAATGGCTCAAGATCGAGTTGATCAAGGAGACGACTGCTTGAAACAGTACGAGCCACCCCGGCTCTAGGCTACTGATGGAAACGGCGACATATTCTGTCATCCTCGTCTATCGTACACAACTACCGACCAACAAGTTTAATCTAACTGATTTTTCGGACGAGACGACGTAACTGTATCTTTAAACATCAATAACAGTGAAACCTTACTGATAAAGTGATAACTATCAGTATTTAATCATAGTTTACCCATCCATAATGAAATCCGGAGCCGTCCATTTAACATGAATTCATTTGGCATAATGATGCTTGCCATTACGTCGTTTCCTTTAAAAACATCGTCATAAACATAAGGGACAGTTTGGCAGAAAAATATTTGGCACAACGACTTTGGGCCATTCTTAGGTAATCCGCTTATAGGATGATGCAATGCTTTTTTACACTGAGTCGATCGAACCTTTTGCAAACTAACGGCAGATTGTCCATTATAGCTAATGTCCGTATGGTTAAATGAGGTATATTCGTAATCATCGTCCGAAATGTAGAAAATATTCAAAACCGTTATCGCTTTAGCAGGGACTTTAAGGTGAAATCCTGTAATGCTAAAGATTCAAGATCTTTTCTTACACAAATGTAGCATTTTCTTCATACATAAGAAAAAATACAGATAAAATTATTCGTCACGGTTTCGAAGGAATTCTCGAACTTTTCAAGTAATATGGCTTATTAGGCGGCGCACACTTTCTTCATCCATCGTTTTGGCTATCTTATTCCACCAGGTCTTCATCTGATTGATGTCTTTGACAACTTTTCGCTTTGCCTTGAGTTTCCTCTTTGTGATTGCCCAGTATTTCTCAATAGGGCGGAGCTGGGGGGTTAAGGTCTTTCGGAACAAACTAGACCCCTTTCTCTGCATACCATTCTTGGACGACTTTGCCATAATGACAGCTTGCCAAAACATCACGGGATGGTGGTGGAATCGAATGAACGGCAAAATTCGTTTTTGGAGACACTCCTTTTGGTACAGTTCCGACGTCATAGTCTTATTTGTAACGAAAACTTTAGTTTTTCTGCCACAGCTGCAAATGCCCTGCCAAATCATAAATTTTCGTGCAAATTTGTCGGCAAACACAAATTTAAATTTGTTTGGAGCATTCCCCCCGAGCCGTTGCCAAGTAAAATTTTTGACCTAGAATTTTCCCGAAGTCAGCCTTGACATGGGTTTCATCGTTCATCAGAAGTCACCCATCGAACTTGGTTAGCACCCGGTTGTATAGCTTTCGAGCACGAACTTTGGCCTCACTATTCTGTTTTATGGTTCGGTTTGGCTGTTTGCTAGCTCGATAGGACTTGATTCCTTCCCGGAGTCGAATTTTCCTCCCGGTACTATGAGCAGCATCGAATTTTCTGGCCAAATCACGGTCCGACAAATTGGGATTTCTCTTGATGGTCTTCAAAATCTTACCACGCAGTTTCCGGTCGACAGTTTTACTCCGATGACTTAGCTTGAGGCTTCCGAATCGTCGTCAATGTTTCCTTATACCGTTCCTTATACCGATAATGCGCCATACGGTATTTCGGGCAATTCCAGCTGTTTAGCTAGCCTAGATGCAGACCACAATGGATTTTCCAAATAAATGTGCACAATTTTTGCCCTTCTTTCTGCTTCCATGTTGTTTGTTTACAAAATACAGTCGTTTTGCGGAATGTTAAAAAATATATAGATGAAGCTAACAAAATTTCCGACACGTGGGCGCCAAGAACTTTCAAATCCGTCCACCAAGAGCGCCTGAAAGTTTGTTCTGTATATACCAGTACTGTTGAGTGATTAAGTATAAAGGAAATGTAATTTACATGTAAAATGGAAATAAGTGGACCTATGTGGGAACCTTGGGGAACCCCAAAGTTGACTCGAATAGGGTCAGAAAGGCCATCTTGGAAGCGAGCAATTTGTTTGCGTTCCGCTCTTCCGCTATTCAACGGTAGTAGCGGATGTCTGATTTTGTTCCTGATTTGGAGATAGCGACTAGATAGTTTCTCCACATCGCATATTTTCATTCTAACATTCTCAAAACAATAACTATATGTATATATAGTTTCCTAGATTAAAGTAAAAAATTTGAAATTTGGAAGTTCTCGTTGATATGTAGAAAGCGCAGAACTAGGCTTGCGATATTTTGCATGTTGTATTAATTGTACATATTTAAGAAGAGAACGAAAAAATCTTATCATAATCTTAGTATCACTAAAAAATTTAAAAACACCACGATTTTTTAATGGAAATTTTTTTATAAGGCAGATAATTGTTTGTTCTTTCTTCTTCATGGGTTTTTCTCTCCTAAGACAAACCAAAGCAATATTTCATCGCAAAAAATTAAGCCTAGCTAACGAAAACGACCGTATTAAATCCACTAAACTTCAGACAGTTTGCCGCGGCGACACATCATAATCACAAAAAATGTCTCAAAACCTCCAAATCACTGCTACACATCTACCGCCCCAAGAAACCACCTTCTGCCAAGCTGATATCGTCAATTAATTAGCAATTAAAGCTGCTCGATTAGAAGCGGACCAAAATCTGCTTAGAAACCAGCGCGACAGGACAGAACAGAGTTACCTACCAGATTCCTACCGAATCTCCGAATTCACGGCACCATGGGATTGCTCGCGTTCGCGGTTGCAACCAGAGAAAGTTCTAAATTTAAAACGTGGCCAGCCAGCCGCACCAGTAGCAGCAGCAGCAGTAGTAGTCGTTTCGAACAATTAATAAATTTTCCCATCCAACGAAATCACCTAGCCGCCACAGCAGCACCGGCACCATGGGCATCGCCATCGCCATACCACCGTACCACCGCCCACGACGGTATCCACACACAAAGACGCGGCGACGTGTCTGTGGATGGTTCCGGGGCATCGTCAACAGTAGCAGCAGCACGTGAAAATTGTCACCGACAGTATGTCTATGTGTGTTACTTTGTTCAGCTCCGTCGAACCGTCTTGGGTGGGTCGGTCCGGTTCGACACCCCAATTGTGCGTGATTCGATGCGCCTAATTTCACTGACGTTCAGTAAAATGCCACCATTTTTTAGGCTGACGCTCCAGAGATTGTTTTGGAACCACCCTAGGAAGGCTGGTTGGTACCGATGCCGGCAGCAACTGAACTCTCTAGCGTTCAAATTCTGATTTTCATTCTTGAAAACTAGCAAAGTTGTCTGGATACGTTATTAATAGAAAACCTGTGGACGGGCATGGTATAGGTACGGGAAGTTCTACGTGGGAGTAGCAGCAATCGGAGCATCAAAAGTCGGGAAAACAGAGCTGTGTACCAATGATACATCACCTTTCTCCTGGGATGTCTTCAATTGAAGAAAAAAGCACGAACCCAAACACAGCTATCTAGTAGGTACTCGTAAAATATTTATTACTCAATTCATATTGACTTGAATTGGGCAATAACCAACACTCGGGACCGTAAGCAATCACCACAAAGCTCCTTCAACAGTAAGATGGTCATTTGCAGAAGTTACGAACGCTGAAGCCGTCGAGCAAATGCACGAGACCACAAATATGCTGCGTTTCGAAATCAAACAACAATAACATTATGTGTGCCACCACCGTTTGGCTGGGCAGTCAATCCCCGGTGGTAGGTATTTGACTCTTGCTCGAAAAACATACGCCGCAGACATGGCAAACATTGACTTTGGAGGAGGAAGTGGACCCTCCAATCGTGGTTGCGAGACGCAACAGTTGCGATTTTATTCTTAGGTCCAATCGAGCCACAACCTGTGTGTGTGTAATCGTCAGCGAAACAACGATCCGGATTGAAGAGGAGCGTTAAATTTCCACTCGGCTACAATCCCTTCTGGTGCGCTTCAGAATCCTCGGGATCCAATCCAGTGGACAACCCACGACTTGCGGAAAAAACCACCGATTGCAGCGCACATCAGTATTTCGCAACCCATGGAACGGCAGAACAAACAAAACTGTCAGCAGTTTTGTAAATAATGTCGCGAAACCGGTGACCGCGTGCGACGGGTCTGCTCAAAATAAAAGCAGGAGACAAATAGAGGAGCGACGATGCCGGATAATAAAAATTCCTCCTGGCATTGCACCGAATTTTATGAACCCGGCAGTGCTACGGCGCGCGGCATGGCAGGGCAGCAGTCAGCCGACTGGCCGAAATATGGTGCCGGGGCCGTACTTACTTAAAATCTTAAACGACCGGTCGAAGGTGGGTTCGGCCGATGCGCTTTTGTTGGTGGACCACACAAAACATATTATACCTACAGCACATACGTCGATGCGGTGCGGTTCGGCGCAGTGCGGTGCGGCGGTTCGTTCGCTCAGGCACGAAGGACACCCGACGCAAGCGTAAGTACACGGGTTGAGCAGGATGTTTGACTCAGAGTTTTGGATTACAAACTGTTCGAGCTACCTTGTGGTACTTGGCTACGAATAGTCATTAAAATATTGAAATTACTGCCATATATTTTGTTAAAATGACACTGACCAACGCGTACAAAATTGTGCTGTGTGTCTAGATGGAACTGTGTGCTTATGGAACAGGCCCTCTGTTTCTGTTCTCGGTGGGTTTTGGAGAACTAAGTACTTGTTTTCATTGCACTGCCGTCCGGCATTCTCGTGACGTCTCCAGCGTACCATGGCCTTCCAATTACCACGACGTAACGTTTGAGATAATTGATCTGACCTTGAATTTGTCTACATGAATAAAACTTAAAGTTAAATAAAATCAAAAGTACGTAACTTGTGCGCAAACCAGTGCGTTGGTTCACCGAAATTGAACAGTTCCTCCACCTTCGAAAAAGTTCTAATGCATTCAGTAATTGGCTCGTTGTAACCGAATGCAGTCCGGTGAAACTGCGTTTGCAATACTCCGATTGAGCGCAATGGTCGTTGTGATGCCCGGAAATTAAGCATGGTTAATAGCGTTGGAGAGCCAACTTCGCCGTTGATAATTTTGGCTACAAATAATGCTTGTTGCATTTTGCGTCTACGTTCTAGTGTGCTAAGTTCCAGTAAACGGCATCTATCTGCATAAGGGGCCAAGTTATCTGGATGCCATTAGCCATGTAAGATGTTGTAAAGCAAGTCGGATGAATCTTCTGTGCACGCGTTCAATCCGTATGTTCTATTTTAGCTGTATAGGGAACCACACCAAACTACAATTCTCCAACCGCGGACAAACTGGGGCGCAATACAGTGATTTTAGACAATGCGGATCCTCAAAATTTCGTCCAATCTTAAAAATGAATCCAAGCTGCCGAGATGCTTCAGAGATAATTAGCTCGCAATGTAAGTTAAACGTCAACTTTGGGCCCAGTAAGACGCCAAGATCACTAACTTGGTTCACTTTGCGCAACTTTGCAATCATTCACCAAATCAATCGAGCTACCCGGGTAGAAATGCATAACGAATATTAATGTAAAAACCCGAATTAATCCACCTAGCGGCGTGACCTAGCCTTTCTACTGCCACAATAATCATTATTTAATTTCTCAGGAACTTAATTGTAGATGTATAGATGTTATATTAGACTATATTTTTAAATATCCGTTCCGTATTCCTCAAAATCCTTATTTGCCAGTAAAATTCACAACGTATTGTGTAGAATTATATTTTCTTTCCTTGGGTGCGTAAATACATGTAAGCGTCATTTATGTTACTTGATGAACACCCTATTTAGTTTTATAATATTTATAGAAAAATAATGTAAACACAAAAGATAATTTTTACAGACTTGAATGAATATGTATAGAAAATTAGAAATTAACCCTGTAGACCCGTTATACAGACGGCCTTAACTATCGGGCGTCAGAGTCACATACGAAACTTGTTTTGAATTGACAATATGAAGTATTTGTTCATAGCAGATTTTTTGATATTTTGATATTAATACCATGCATTCAAAAGTTAGCATCTTTGAAAAACAAGAGTTCAGAAAAATTATCATTATATTTCGCTTTTGAAGAAAAAGGATATCTACAACAAAATGATTGATCTCAAAATTTTACTATTGGTTTGCTTGGCTTCAATTTTGCAATATATCTGAATTAAAAAAAATTACTGAATAGAGCATTAGATATGAAAACGAGAAATGGTACTATTTCTTAGCTAGCGCTCCTTCAGATAATTATTTTTGCATGAAAATCAAAACTTAAGCTTCTTTTGAATGTACTTTCATGAAAAGATAGTCATTAGCTTGATCGCATCGTTTTTACAATGTTAGAGGGTTAGGAAAACAAGATGAGGTCGAAAAATAGTGCCAAAGCTGCGCCATAAACATGCTTGATAATGGGAAATACGATCGATATGATTCCCAGTGCTTGTCTTTTTTTGATTTATTTATTAAAACATGACATCTGTCCTTTAAAATATCACTAACGAAAACAAATCTTACAAAATGTCTACCGTGCAACGTTTACTTCCTATTTTTCATATAACATTTCTAAGCTCTAGTATCTATTGATTGAAAAGAGCATCTATTGATGCGCAGAATTTGTTTGAAATTTGTACAAATTTATTTGGAAAAATCAACTCACTAGTATTTTTGATTCTATACACCCTTATACCTACATGCTTAAATAAACTGCTTTTCTTCGCTTTTTGCTTTTCTTGTACAATTGTGAGTAACAGCAAGTGAAGAAAATGACAATTGAAATCTGAAATCAAAGAAAAGAAAAAACTTTTCGATTAAATCCCACTATTTAATATTTATTTGCGACAGATACGTAGTTCGCCTACGACGTGCAGGCTTCATCAGTGTCTTATTTCAAAGCGTATACGTATCTGTCGCGAATAAATATTAAATAGTGGAATTTAGTCGGTAAAAGTTTTTTCTTTTCTTTAATTTCAGAGTTCGTATTCCACTAAGAGGCTTCAAAAACTTCAGACAATTGACATGTTTCTAACTTTTCTTGAATTTCAATGCAAATTTAAAAATTGCAAATTGTCATCACATACATACATACATACATACACACATACATACATACATACATGCATACATACATACATACATACATACATACATACATATATACATACATACATCACACACATCTCATACATTGAATACAATCAACATTTGATTGATATGTTTTGATTTCACACGTTTTAACGGTTTAATATACGGTGCTTAAGTGTTAAAGTTTGAATAACTTTTGAATGAACTGTCCGATTTTAAATAACTTGGTTTCGTTTAAATAATAATCATAAAATGTGTGATGTTTTTCATTAAATTAATGCTTATATGTTACATAAATATGTTTTAAATACTATTTTTTCACATTTCTTTATGTAACTTTCAAACTACAAGTCCAATCGTCATGAAATTTGGAAGTTAAGGGTTTGCAAGGCTCCTCTTTCATATGCAATCAATTTTGTTCAAATCGGTTAAGGGACCTATGAGATAATGAAGTCCCATATTTTTCGTATTTTTATACATAACTTTTGAACTAAAAGTCCGATCAGTATGAAATTCAATAGCGACCAATGGGACACCTAGAGCTTTCATTTGACACTAAGAACATTAAAATCGGTCCAGCCATCTCCGAGAAAAGTGAGTGAGATTAAAAGCGTCACATACACACACACACACATACACACACACACACATACATACACACACACAGAAAATGCTCAGTTTTCGAAACTGAGTCGAATGGTATATAACATTCGGCCCGCAGGACCTTCTTTCCATTTCCGGTTTTCCAAGTGATTTCTATACCTTTATACTATATATTTATATAGTAGAAAGGCAAAACATTACGGTTACTATGAATTTTACTGTTTACAACACATTATGCTGTAAATTCACTGTACCGTTCTTAGAAAATTTTTCATATTAATGTAAAAACTTTACGATTACAATGAATTTTACTGTTTACAACACTTTATGCTGTAACTTCACTGTACCGTTCTTGGAAATTTTTTCATATAATTCGGCAACAATGCAAATTGTTTCGAAGCAGGAAATAATCTATCTAAGGTCCAATCCTTGGCAGGTTGAGTTATTTGTACACACAAATTGTGTCTCTTCCTCCGTCTACTGTAGAAACCGACGAGCCAGAAGTTTAATCTAATTCGTTTTACTGACGGGACGACGACACTATGCAGGCGCTTGCGACTTACTTGTTCGTCTGTCAACATATTAGCCGCGATTCTTAACGCGGGTGTTCGGGGAAAGACTCCGTTCCTATGGAATAGACCAACCTCGTTGTGTACGTCTTGACATCGAATGAGGTGTCAGGCATATAATTAAGTTTTTACAACGGTAGATGTTCACCTTTATTCTTGTTTACAGCCGGATCCTGCATTCGTACGAATAGTTTGCTTCGAACGAATCGGGAAGCACTATTCTCATATTCGTATGAGCAAAAGGAAGGGGGCGTTCGAACGTTCGAATTGATTCGAACGAAAACAAGAATACGAATCGGTTTAACTTTCGAATGAATGTTCGAACGAAAAAAAGAATAAGGGTGTTTACAATTGACAGAGGGAACGATAGAAGACAGTAATGAAATAAAGAGTCGATAGGATCTAACAGATAGAGATAAGGCGTAAATGGGAAAAAGCGGAATTTGTTTAAGTAGGTGTACTGACCTCTAATACTTTCCTAATATGAGCGATGAATGCGGCTCGAAAATCATAATAGTTCGAAGCCTATCAAATTCATTGTCATCATACCTTTTCAAAAACATGAAATACCGTAATTAATCAGCCGGTTTTATTTTGTCCTAATAATCCGAAAGCCTACATTTTTTTATGCAGAACTTATCTTAAATTTCATTGTAACTTCGTTGTAAAACAGTGTAAAACTTATAGTGAATGTACCACAAATTTTACTGTTTTTGGTTTTTATTTGTATGGGAAAAAGCCGAAAAATTTAGTGTTACATCACTTAATCACCCCCTTATTCGCTGTAAAATTGGCGGTTTCCATTAAAATTTACTGTGAAAACAGCGATATTCATGGTAACTTCAGTGTAACTTTTACCAAGATTTTCACTGTTGCAATGTGGTTTTTCAAAGTTTTTCAATGTTTGTAACAGTGAAATTTAATGTTTTTTCGCTATACATTTTTATTCGGGTACTCTTGCATTCGGTGGCAATCGTCAATGTTTTGTATGAGAGCAAACAATTTCAGGTTGTCAGCGTACATTAATTTGCAGCCAATATCAAGCGATAAAGTGACGTCGTAGAACAACAAGAAAAGCAAAGATCCCATGCTGCTACCTTGGGGAACTCCGGACTTATTAGTGAACACCGATGAAATACTGGAGCCGAGTTTTACGCGCAATACTCTATCACTGAGATATGAGCACAGCCATTTGACCATTTGTTGAGAAACACCAAGCCGAGATAGTTTTCGTAATAGTATTGTATGGTCAATTCGATCAAATGCCGCTTTTAAATCTGTATAAATAACATCGACTTGTTTCTTGTCTTCCATTTGCGAAATACACATTGATGTAAATTCTAACAGATTAGTACAGACAGACCGACATGAAGCCGGCATGAAACCGTGCTGAGCCGTAGAAATATAGTTGTTAGTGCAGGACAGTATCACTCCACTTAAAATTATTTCAAATAATTTAGATGCCGCAGAGACCGGTGATTCCACGGTAATTCCTCACATTATGACGATCGCCAGATTTAAATACCCGGAACACAAATGACTTTTTCCAAATATTAGGAAATATGCCTTGCTCGAGTGAATTATTAAAAACTAAACATAACGGATAAGCCAACACTGTTATGCAACGACTCAAAACTACGGCTGGAAGACAGTTGAAGACAGAAGTTGTAAGACAAATGGAACCAAAACGTCATTCAAAAGTTCGCGGATAGCTTATATGCGCCACTTCCGAAAGAGTCCATTCGCTTTGTCTTGTTTACCCAAACCACTCCTATAGGCGGGTTTAGTTTGTTTCTTCTGTTCGGTTAGAAGACGGTTCTACTGTACCAGAAACTACTTCTACAAGCCACCAAAAACTCTAAAACTCCAAGTAAACCTTACTTGCCAATTATCATCACAGGGCCTGTTCCCTATCCACTTACTCATCGAACACTTTACGAAACGACAATGCAGACTAAAAACACCAAGTCAACCCAACTGGCAGCAAAATTCATTTGGATTCATTCATTTCATTTGGCTCATTTGGAACACCAGTTATTAGCGAGTCTTCCTGCCCAGCGCTTATCCACCAGGTGCCGGTGCCGAACCGGGAAGTCGACGACCATTTTTGGTTCACAACTGAAGATAGTTTTGGTGGGTCTTTTGTCAGGCATTCTGGCTATGTGTTCACTGCAGCATGCCAAGTAGTATTATTAGTAGTATCAATCATGTATCTGCGCCACTCGCCATCTTCCAGTTTACCATCAAGTATTGAATGCAGCACTTAACACTTACCAACGTGTAATAACAAAATAAAACTGTTCAGAGTTTCAATCTCCGTCCCTATGGTCCATTCTCCTGTAAGCCGAAGAAAATCGTTCTTGGTACTCATTTCTCGAAAACTTCTAACAATCTAATGAGCAACTTGTACGGGATACACTGCACGAGGGGTTAGTCTGTGCGTAACACGCTGTCGTATATTGGATAGACGGAAGCATAAGTGTCGCTTCGACAATTCTTACTTTCTTCGTCTTCTATGTTAAACCGCGACACACTCAGCGAGCCACCCGAATTCACCCAAAATGTGCCCCAACCATCGTACTCTTTAATCGAATCAAAGCCGTTCTCGTCCATGATTTTCTATAGCTCTTTGCAGTCATCAGTATCATACGCAGCTTTGAAGTCAACGAACAAATGGTGCACGGGAGTTTGTATTCAGGGCCTTTTTTGTAATCTGTCACAGCATAAAAATTTTGCTCGTCGTTGATCATCCTTTAATGAACCCGGTCTAATAACTTTTCACAAATCTGTTTGCAATGGGTGGGAGTAGGCAGATGATTTGGTTACGCACTTTGTAAGTAACATGGAGAATGGTGATCGTACGATGGTTTTCTCAATCTAGTTTGAAAGCTTTTTTGTAGATCAGACTGATAATCCTATCATTCTACACCTCCGTTAGCTGTCCTGTATCCCAAATTCTCACAATCAACCGGAGCAGACAAGGTGCAATTTTCCCATCTTAATAAGCTCCGCTCTTCTGCCATACTTCGCAGCCGATTTTTTGTCCATTAGCTGATTGATGGCATTCTTAACAGGGCATATCGCTGGGTTGAAGAAATTCCAAGCGTAAACACTCTACTATTCAACCGAACGTTTGCCTCGATGGCACCGAAGCGACATCTACTTTGGATTCATGCGAATAGTTTGCTAAATTTTTTGAATTAGTCTTCGCCAACAGCGTCACTTCTGAATCAGACCCCGATATAGCTTCTGAATCTGTACCGCTTGATTTGATTGATTCGAGTACGTTTGAAATCACTACGGACATGATAATATACGCCGAAAAAAAAATTGAAAACTTCTTTTTCCCCTGGACCGGATCAGATTCCTGCGGTTGTTTACAATTGCTGGGCAAGCGTTTTAGCAAAGCTTTTATGTTGTATATTCAACTGGTCATTTGAGCAAAGAAAATTTCCAGCAATCTGGAAAGAGTCTTATGTCGAATTTGTTTATTCGATCCGGGTTGAAACTGGATGAATTTTATCTGTTAGATAGGAGCAAATGAACACAAAAAGTTCATCCAGTTCCAATCCGGATTGAATAAACAAATTCGACATTACATGTTTCCGGTTTTCAAAAGCGGCGACCGACAAAGTATTAGGAATTATCGCGGCATGACCAGCCTCTCAGCGACGTGCAAACGTTTCGAAATAATAGTAAGCTCTGTGATTGTTTCGCATACGAAGAGCTATATATCTGTTGACCAACACGGATTCATGCCACTAATCGGAACCATCTGCACTAATCTTCTGGCTTTCATATCGACTTGCATCTCGCACATTGAGCAGAAGGCTCAAATCGATGTAGTGTATACCGATTTGAAGGCAGCGTTTGACCGTATAGACCATCGAACTTTCCCGGCTTGGCGCTTCACAACATTTTGCTGAGTGATTGAGCTCTTACTTATGCGGTCGAACATTACGCGTATAACTCAATGCCTGTTTTTTCCTCACCAATCACAAACAAATCGGGCGTACCACAAGGGAGCAATGTGGGACTTTCACTATTCTCGTATTTTAATGACATAGCATTACTTCTGGGTGACGGATGCAAGTTAGTGTACGCAGACGATCTAAAATTTTACTTAGCTGTCCGGTCAATTGAAGACTGTCATAATCTTCAAAAGCTGTTGGATATTTTCGGAAACTGGTGCCGCAAGAATTGGTTGATCGTTAGTACAGCAAAGTGTCAGATCATGACATTCCATCGCATTGTTAACCCAATTATATTCGAATACAAACTTGATGATCAAGCCTCCCAGTTGGCTTCGAGGTATGACGCTGGCGTCATCGTATGTTCGAATCTCGGCTGGGAGAGGCTGTTAGAGTCAATAGGATCGTAGTAACTGGCCCTGCAATTGTCCTGTACTCTAACAGCTAACTGCGAAGACTGTCGTATAAAAACAGAAGGTCAAGTTTCAATAACGGAATGTAGCACCTAGGCTTTGCTTTGATCAAGTGCTCAAAAGGGTTGAACATGTCAACGATCTTGGAATTATTCTCGATGCCAAGCTTAATTTCAATTTGAATCGTATGAAAATCATCTCTAAACTCGGCAGCTCGGTTTTATCTAGAAAATTGGATATCTGGAAAAACGAGATTTTAAAGATCCATACTGTTCAAAGGCTATATTACTCATTAGTACGACCTTTATTGGAAAATTATTGGACCTTTATTGGACTCCCTATCAACTAGCCTGGAATTTGAGAACGAGTGCATAAGAGGTTCATTCGTCTAGCGTTACGTGACCTACCCTGGCGTGATCTTTTGAACCTGCCTCCGTATCCTGAACGGTGTCGCCTAATTGGTCTTGACACCTTAGAACGTCGTAGGAAAATTCAACAAGCTGTATTTATTGCTAAGGTGCTGAATGGAGAAAATGATTCACCGTACATTCTATCTCTGCTAAACTTTCGTGCTCCTCAATGTTCTCTCCGTTCTGCTTGATTACTATATACGGAATTGCACCGTACTACGTTTGGATGGACGAACCGATTGCAGCTTGTATTCGCACGTTTTCTCTGGTGGAGCACCTATTTGAATTCGGGGAACCAACGCAGAAGTTTCATTAAAAAATTTTAAATGGAAGAATTCTGTAAGTGACGATAATATTTTTTATGTAGTTTAATGTTGTTTATTTATTTGACAATGTTAATGTTTATTTGTAATGCACTATGTTAAGTTTAATTGTATTTTTTGTTAAAAGATGATGGGGTTTTACGCCCATATGAGGATGGCCCCTATCGGGCCCTATGGACCCATGGATCCATGTATACCCAAGAGACTCATAAGAACAGATGGACAGAAACAAAATAAATAAATAAAAAATAAATAAACTACTTTTTCTGCCTGGGCGCTATTTAGATGTTCATCTAAGTGCTGCTTCTACCTTTCGATCAATTGATGCTACATAACATTTCATAATCTTCTATGTTTATTCGACAGACTTCACAGCCAGCTGTTCGATTCCACAGCCAATTGCAAGGCTAGTACTACGATCCTGTTGACTCTCATAACCTCTCCCAGTCGAGATTCGAACAGATGACGACTGTATTGTCATACAGGATGTCCCACATCAAATTACATCTCGGAAGAAACGCTGTAGAAAATTTTTCAAACTTTTCAAACTTTCAGCCAATAAAATATAACCCATTAGTTAGCTTTTGGCATGTTTATTTTACTCAACGTCAATACCATAACTGTATACTTTGCTTAACTCCACTCAAAAAGTTTTGTGCAACATCTCGCTGCAGCTTCTTCTGTACGAAAACCCACTTTCTCTTCATGTTTTCTTCAGATTTGACCTCCTTGGGATGCTTCCGTAGTGCCTGCTTCATAATAGGTCAGTATTTTTCATTGGGCCTTAGTTCCAGTGCGTTGGCGGGGTTCATGCCTTTGGGTACGAAAGTAACTCCATTGGCTTCGTACCACAACCACACAAGGAAATCCTTTGAATAGTAGCACGAAGCTAGATCCGGCCAGAAGATTGTGTGGCCCTCGTGATACTTCAACAAAGGAAGTCGACGCCTCTGTAGACACTCCATGAGGGAGATCTGCCCGTTTAGAGCCCCGGTAGTCACACACGGCACACTCTCTTTGCCACATGAGAAGATCCCTTGCCAAATCATGTATTTTTTGGCAAACATTGAAAGTTTCTGCCTCCTTACTACCTCCGGAACAAACTTGTGCTGGGCGGTAAAGTACAGTTGCCCCGGAAGCTGTCGGTAGTCCGACTGGACGTTAATCTCATCATCTATGATGAGACAGTTGAGAATTTCCCAGGTGCTTGCACAAAATAAATTCACGGCGTTGCTTTTCGGGTGACGACATTTTTTCCAATTTTCGAAAAACTGACCGCGATAAAAATACAGTGTAAACAATACACTCTAAGCTACTTCTACCCCAAATTTCCAAGAGAAAATACCCAATGGGTAATTTTCTACAGCGTTTCTACCGTGATGCAATTTGATGTGGGACATCCTTTACAGGTGGCCAACTGCTCCAAATCTGTCTATACTCCTGCTGCTTCTCCATTTCCCGGAAGATTTTGGCCTGCTGGGTCTTTTCCTTAGTCTTTTCACATCATGAACCCGCGTGGCTGTGTGCATATTTGCCGTTATTGCTCAGCGTTGTCCTCATCCATCACTCCTCATATCAGTTGTTCCATTCCAGTTGATTCCGTTTAACGTTCTTCGCTACGCTGCGGTCGGTAGTTGTTTTGATGATGTCCCATCAATCCTCTAGAGGGGATTTGTCCAGCACGTGCTCTACCGAGCCGACTCAGCTTTGAGCGAATGTGTGTAACTTATTGGCGACGTCCGACAGGTCCGATCCGACTTCGGTACCGAACAGCGAAGAGTTTTGGACACCTCTTAACCATCGTTAACGCTTTGTTAGGATCTGGCGCCAACGAAGTAGTACCGGCAAATGATCGATGTTTCTGATTTGGTGATTAGACCATCCTCCTATACGAGTTGGTGCTGGAAGAAGTAGGTTCTACGTATGCCATGAAATGGGGAAGGCAACTAGGAAAAACTACCCAACATAGTTCTCCTAGAGCCGTTGCCAAGTAAAATTTTTGACCAGGCATTTGCCCGAAGTCAGCCTTGACATAGGTTTCATCGTCCATCAGAAGACACCCGTCGAACTTGGTTAGCATCCGTAGGTCGTATAGCTTTCGAGCACGGATTTTGGCCACATTATTCTGTTTTATGATTCAGTTTAGCTGTTTGCTAGCTCGATACGACTTGATTCCTTCCCGGAGTCGAATTCTCGTCACGGTACTATTGGCAGCACCGAATTTTCTAGCCAAATCACGGTCCGACAGATTGGGATTCCTCCTGATGGTCTTCAAAATCTTACCACACAGTTTCCGGTCGACAGTTCCATTCCGATGATTAGCTTGATGCTTCCGAATTGTCTTCAATGTTTCCTGATACCGTTTGATAATACGCCATACGGTATTGTTGGCCAATTTCAGCTGTTTAGCTAACCTAGATGTAGACCACAATGAATTTTCGAAATAACCGTGCGCAATTTTTTTCCTCCTTTCGGCTTCGTTGTTTGTTTACAAAATACAGTTGTCAAAATACATGAGTAAAGAAAACAAAATTTCCGACACGTGGGCGCCAAGAACTTCCAAATCCGTCCACCAAAAGCGCCACAATATGAGCAAAAGTTTGTTCCAATTCTAAATGAAGCAAGCTTTAGAACGCACTAGCGGATATTAAAGAGCTTTAAAGCAATAGGGAAGAAAACTCACAAGATAATTTGAAAATAATCCCAAGTTGACCGCTGTCTTGCGCGATAGTTGTTGAGATGTGAGGCCTAAATGGTAGTTTTTCATTTGTTATCAAATCGGATTACATTCTTCGTACGATGGTAAGTGATCAGACATTTTTCCACACTCAATAACGATTGGTTTCTATTACACTTTCTACTTGTCGGTAAATTAATTTAACAGATTCTGCAGCTCCATACAGTCCCCAATTTGCCGAATTGCAAGGTATATTTTTAAACCGTCAGCACAGAACTATCCACCTTGGTCAAGGATCCGTGCTGCATCGTTCACAAATACTGAGAATAACAGGTGACCCAGGTTACTACCCTGCGGTACACCAGACGGATTCGTAAGAAGGGTTGCCACATGCACAGATTATTCTGTGTTTAACAGACATTTGAAAGAAATCGCCTGTACAAAATCTGTATGCATAAAATGCAGATTTTCGCCAAATTACACAGAATAAACGGATTTTTGAGCTTTTACATGAGAGTGAAAGAGACGGAAATAGTCAGCAAAATGACTCTCTATCTCTTTCACTCTCATTGTTTTGCATTGGACAGATTTTTGCACATATTTTTCCTCGCCGTAAAGATTGTCAGATTTTCCAGATTTCCAACAAAAAAACACAGAATTATATGTGGCATCCCTGTTCGTAAGTGGTAGCAGATAGACAATTTCCAATCCGTACGTTGAGTTGTCTATCAACAAAATGTGACTCCAGCCACTAGTAAATCCTTACAGTACAACTGAGCCTCTTCAGCTTACACGGAAGTATTTTATGGTTGACTTATAAATTAGTATAAATATTAAAAAGTATAATTAACACGATGCTATAACTAGCTTCAAAGCAAAACCTTGGTGTTACATTCCGTTTCGGAACTTTATCTTCTGGTGCTATTTGACATATCCCGGAGCCAGCTGTTAGAGTACAGTACAATATAAGGGTTAGTGCCACGATCCTATTGACTCTAGCAACTCTCCGAACTGAGACAAACTTCAATCCAGTTAAAATTGTGTAAATCAGTCACAAGGAGCCTTCTACCATGATATATTTTTCAGGTGGAGTGAAGTTAGCATTCGTGGTAACGTTTCCAGTAGCGCCAACCCATGCGCAACTCCCAAAGTTTAAATGATTTTTTTCCCTCAACTAGTTTGATTGGAGCCTAGAGCCTACCCAACCGTGCAACCAGCAATTCGGAAAATTTGTTACCAAGCGGGTAATTTCCCCGCGCTGAATCATTCGTGTTTTGTGTGCTTGCCGCTTGTGTTTGATTGACTAGTTCAGTGAGTGAGTGGGGAGGTGGCGACTGCCACCTGTTGGAACACCCGAAACCCGAAAAAACTGACTCTTGATTTTCTTGCATATGTTAATATTTTACGAGATGAAAAACACGACAAAAAGGCTCCATCGAATAACGAGAGCGGTAATCGATGACTCGTTACACATGTGGCTTAACGTCATGGCAGTAATAATTGACCCTTTCAGTGGCAGTTCGCTCGGATTTGTAAGCAGATGAGATGGGATGAGAAAATTGGCTGCTGCCTTTCTGTTCTGAACGCGGATGGCTGCTCGCTGCTGTCAGCAGTCAGTATTCGCGCTGACAGAAGGTACTCCCGGAGGTGCGTGTGGATGGTTGGGTTGCATATGTGTGCGTGAGAGTGTTAATATAAGCGTCTGCAGTATTCTTTTTTTTTGTTAATCAAGCCGAAGAAGTATGTGTGCGCGATTATGATGTTTATATTCGCCTACTTGCAGAGTTTGGATATACCTATATATATTGTTCTTGTGCAACCAAAGAACCGAAGGGAACAGCATTCTGACTGACTGAAGGAAGAAATAAAAGATGCTGAGCATTCACTCAGTGTGGGTTTAGGGGTAAGGGATTTAATGATGTTTTGAAGAGGATGACTTTTTACTCGTTCTTTTACTGAAAACAGGTAATTTTTATCCCCTTCATAATTTGCGAGTGAAGCTGGCAAACAATAATAAATTTCCGCGTTTGTTGGTAAAAGTTTTCAACTTTGTAGATTTTTTTTCGTTTGTTAGATATGCAAGAAACCCACTACATTCTAAAGGAAGCGATTCAAAGCAGACGATAGAAGAATGAAATGATGTTTAAATTGAATTTAAAAAAGCGAAATAATTACTGGAAGTGGCGGAGCAAGTAAAAATAGGGAAAGTTTTCCGACTAAAGTTTGCTATGATAAATGAGCAAAAATAACTAGTTTTTTTTACATTCTTTCAAACAGGCCGACAATGCAACTTACAGAACTGTTATCCGCTGCTTGGAGAAATAAGGAACCCTGGAACTGCTGGAGACACTAATTAATTATCCTTTTTTAATTCCTGGTTACACCGATGTGAAGAAAATTTCACCTGGCACCACCGCTGTTTAACAGAACCCAAACAAAAGCCACAACGTGGTTTGTATTCAGCACTTTTTCCCTCTATTCCAGACTCGTGCTCACTTGGCAACTTTAAGCCTTATAATCACTACCGCAAGGGCTACAACAATCGTAAAATCTAATTTCCGGACACCTCGAGCCGTAAGCACACCTCAATCCACCGAAAAACTTCACTCTCACCGCAAAACACTGCTAAAACTGAAATAAGATTCCAACTGCGCGAATGGATTCTTGGAAACAACTCTTTCGATTCTCGACGCAAAACAACCTGTGATCGCGGTTGGCGAGATTTTGACGACGTGCAAAAATTGGTTTTGGTCACTAAGCCGAATAGAAGAAACGTCGGAACCGCAGCAGTAAGCAAATCAATTCACAAAATCCATAAAGCGCACAACCTAAACCGAGCTCGCCCGTCAACGTGTATCTTAACTGAGAAAAGTTTTTTCCGAAACTAAACAGTGTAAATTGCCATTTGCCAATGCGCGACGGCGACGAACGACGGCTTGTGCTCTGCTCAACTCCCGAAAAAATAACAACTCTCGCTCTCATCGGCACGATATAATATCGACGACGACGACACTATATCGACGGACGACCCACACCAGAATTCGTCATCGCATCGTAACAGCCAGCGGCGTGCTCGCTAGCTACATGTGTATTGCATAGTAGACGCGCCGCATCCTACTACAGCGCGGACAAGGTACGCATACAAATGCACACGTGGTAGCTCACACCCCTCACCATCTGCCACACAGCACAGCAACCAACAACCATACGGCAATCAACATCAACACACTATCGAACAAAAGAAAACAAAACGAAGACGCACCGCTGCGCTGATCGCAGCTCGCAGCAGGCTTTGAACTCGGCATCGGCATATCCAGACTAAACCAATATAACGCTACCTGAATCATATGGATCGAGAGAGAAGGAAAGACTACACCACTACTACTGGCTTCGATAGGCCGTTCATCATCTCGGTACATTGGTTCAATTCCAATTCCAACAAGCAACAAACCAACCGAACCGACTTGGACCTGGCTGGCTGGGCTGGTCGCTGGTGTAGTTGATATTTCAATTCAATGCGAATGCGATGCGCTGGACTGGTCATCGAATTTTAGGGTCCCGTTGCAGCAGTTGATGCACGTTTCAATTCGTAAGTATAGCTGGCTGGCAACTGTTTCGTCCGACGTCCCATTAGTACATATCGGGGAAAGCGCACTGGCGAGTCCCGAGTGTTAGATTGAAAAAACATGCTGACTTTTGCCGTACTATACTGGGTTCTGGGTAGCACTTTGTGAAAACGAAAGTGTAACGTTGGAATTCCAGCAATTTTGTTATGTAATAGTTATAAACATTATGCAGTTTTTTAACAGTCCAAATTGTAAGCATGCTTTTTGCTTCCCTTGACAACTTTTTACAATAACAATTTCGTTTATTTTGATTTCAGAGATAAAGTAACAAAGTCTTCCCGTCCCAACGGGTCAGCGATTATTTGTTTCGATTGAACCTCATCTAAATTGATGTCCTGAAAGTAAACAGTCCTGAACCGCTTTTCGACAACTCTCCTTGACCGGTTTTATCGATAGGTCACTAAAATACGCTAGCGTGACTAGAAACAAACAAAACGTGGGGCATCTGGACCTTCCCAGAAGAATGTTTTGGCCTGAAAAAAACATAGTAATCGTAGGATGGGGAATCTATCTAATACCGGTCGATTAGGTTGAAAACTCTGAACTTTTGGGTGCAACTGGATCGTAAATCAAACTTGAAATTGGACTTGGACCTTGATCGGAAATTAGTGTTGAAATTGGACTTGAAATCATACTCCAGAAATTGGAGATTTATTTGGACTTGAATTTGGACAATTTTGGGCATAAAGCTTTTCTTAAAATTGAACTGGAAAAGTGGGCTTAAAATTGAATTTGGTTATATACATAGAGTAAAAGTAATTTGGACGTAAAATCGGACTTAATAGAACAAAATTTAAAGTTTTAATTTGAAACTAGCTGACCCGACAAACTTGTATTGCTACAACTTAAACTGTGTTGTACATAAATCCTGAATCTCGGATGACCTTTGTCACAATCTCGAGTTTTGCAAGTTTCTGGGGAGTTCATGGATGTTTTAATATACAAATTTTCGTCACAGTAAAGTAGAAAACAACTCTCCCTATTGCTTAGCCTGATAAAATAAAGCGGATAGCATTTAAATATTCGCCATCATTATAAACCATTTCGCCGAATACCATTTTACGGAACTTCAATTCTCGGTTGACCATAACGCGGAATATGGAGTTTCGCAGAATACCATTTCGCGAAAAACCTTACGCGGGATGTTACGCGGAAAACCATTTCGCAGGGGTGATCCAACTGAAGGAAATTAATAGAGGTCGGTAGATCTAGGAAAATAAATAAACTCAGATAGAGGTGATCTCTATGGGGGGCTGCATTCCCCCCGGCCACGCAGTGGCCGGCGCTTCCGACGGCAGGTTAGGTTGATAGTTTTTGGTGGTCCTGTCATTGACTAATGTTTTATGAAAGAGTCTAAAATTTCTCGAGTTCGCTTTTCAGTTACGCAAAAATTTGTTTTATTTGTATGAGAGTCATTATACCCCTAAAACAGGAGTGAGGAGTCTCAAACCATCATAAAAAAAATCCTGCCTCCAAAACCTCCCACATGCCAAATTTGGTTCCATTTGCTTGATTAGTTATGAGGATATTTGTATTTGTATTTCATTTGTATAGGAGCCCCTCAACTGTTGAAATGGGAGGGGTCATAATTCCCCTGCTAAAGAGGGGAGGGGTCTCAATTCACCATAGAAAAAAAATTGCCTATAAAACACCCACATGCTAAATTTGGTTCTATTTGCTTAATTAGTTCTGGAGTTATGAGGAAATTTGTATTTCATTTGTATGGGAGCCTCCCCTCTCAAAAAGATAATGGGTCCAAATTCATCATACAAAAAATTCATGCCTTCAAAAACACCCACATGCCAAATATGGTTCCATTTGATAAATTAGTTCTCGAGTTATGAGGAAATTTGTATTTGATTTGTTGTCCCCACTTTTGGAGGGGGGGCTCCTAATCCACCAAAGAAATAATTCTTGTCTCCAAAAACCTTCACATGTCAAATTTTGTTCCATTTGCTTGATTAGTTCTCTAGGTATGCTGAAATTTGTGTTTAATTTGTGTGGGAGCCCCCCTTCTTAGTGGGGGAGGGGTCTCTAACCATCATAAGAACCTTCCCTGGCACCAAACACCCCTACATGCAAATTTTCACGCCGATCGGTTCAGTAGTTTTCGATTCTATAAGAAACATACGGGCAGACAGACAGAAATCCATGTTTATAGGCATAGATTTGTATGGGAGCCCCCCCTCTTAGTGGAGGGAGGGGTCTCTAACCATCATAAGAACCTTTCCTGGCCCCAAAAACCTCTACATGCAAATTTTCACGCCGATGGGTTCAATAGTTTTCGATTCTATAAGGAACATCCCGACAGACAGACAGACTGAAATCCATTTTTATATATAAGAGATGACATTTGATTCGAAATTTGAATTGAATTAGACTTGAAATTAAAGTTGAAATTTGACTTGAAACTGGACTTCAGAGTTTAAATTTGAGTTGCAATTGAACTTAGAATTGGAGTTACAATAGACTTAAAATTTGTGGCTAAAACCAAATCTATTGAAAATTGAACTTGACATTGGACATTAAAGAAGACTTGAAATTAAGGTGAGATGGACTAGCCGTCCTCGAGACAAAAAAAGACTTGAATTCGGACTAATTTGAATTTGAAATTTTACTTCACACCGAACATGGACACGAAATGAGACACAAAGTGTTACTTGAAGTCTAAATTGACATTTTTCGTCTTGTATTCTCAAATGTTCACCTCCTTTCTGTTCCACTTTTTGGGCCGTGTTTTTGTATGTCATTTTCTTCGATTTTACTCACACTTTCCATCCGTTCTTCCTCATCTATCCTATTGTCTATCCCATGTTTCGTGTTTTCTGGTGCTTTTCACTCCTTTTTTGTTACTTTGTTTCCCGTTTTCAATCTTTTCTCTTCTATTTTTAGTATTTTCCGAACACTTTTTAACTCCTTTCCTTTTCGTTTTTCGTCTGTACCGTTTTCCTCTTTATGATACCCCTTTTTTTGTCTTTTCTGTCTTATTGTTTTTGGCTCTCTTTGTCCCCTTTTCCTCTGGTTATCCTTTTTTATCTCCCATGTTTTGCATTTTTCTCTTAAGTTTTAACTTTAATCCGTTTTTCGGGTTTTTCTTTACTGTTTTTTTTCTGGCCTATTTTTCAATACCATGTCCCATGTTGAATTTTGAAATTTGCTGAAGACAGTAAACCTTCTAACGCTTCAGCAAAGATAGAAAAATCCTATTTCTCATAAATGAAAAATCATTAAAATCAGTTTTTCTATTTTAGCTGTTTTTGTAGTTGTATGACTTTTTCCTGTTTCACAAAGTTGTACAAATAGTAAAAATACACAACATTGCTGAATATAGTATACCTCTATCATTGCTTGCTTAGGAACTATAGAACTTTTACTTTAAAAATACCCTAACTTTGACCCCGAATTACTCGCAAGAAGGCATCATTTATTGAAAAACTCTCTTCCGAGAATCAGAATACTTTCAAGTAGGCTGAAAAGTATTATAAATCATGTTTAAAAGCACAAAAGTTGAACAAAATTTATAGGATGACAAAATCGGGATAAAAAGCTGATAAACTCGGGAGTAGACAAAATCGGGAGCTGACAAAATCGGAACATTACTGTATTTCTCTTTGCGGATTTTCTCATTTCCTCTCTTTCTCTCTCTCCTCGCATTATTATTGATTTCTCGCGTCACTTTTCATTTCGTCCAATATAACAAATGTAAACCAATCCGGTTTATATTCTTTGTGATTTTCTCATTTGTTTCGACTTATTTCCGTCCTGGTTTTCGTCTTTATTCGCCTTTTAACTGCTTTTTTTCTATCCGTTTTTCATTTGTTCGTCGTTCGTCTGTTCCGTTCTACCTCTTATTATGTTTATCTCTCCAGTTTTATCTCTTTTGTCTCCCGTTTTCATTTTTTATCCTCGCTTTATTTTATTTTCTGCCCCGTTTTTCTGTCCTCGTTTCTGCATTCTCCTGCTTACGTATTTTCCCCCGTTCCCGTTTATCCCGTTTGTTTCCTTTTTTTGTACCATTTTTTCTGTCCAGTTTACTCTCATTTTCTTGGTTTTGTTTGGAGATTTTCCCTTTTTCTCTTCCGTAGATCTATCATCCTTTGCTGTCTAGACTCCTCGTTTCTTGTCTCGTTTTCTCTCTTTTTCACTTCCGTTTTTTTCTTTTTCACTGTTTTTCTCTTTTTTTGTCATAATTTCTCTCCCATTCGGTCACGATATTCGTATTATTCTTCTTTTCTTCAGTTTGTTGTTGCGTTTTTCTTCGTTCCCTTTTCTGTTTTTCTTTCTCGTTTTTCCTTTTTTGCTTGTTTTTCTGGAGAGTAGAAGGAGACTTGGCGTAGCTAAAGGGGGTGCCTAGGGAACCAGGCCCCCTCTAGAAACTTTCAACTTTGTAGTTTGAAAAACGGAAAAAAATCAATGTATATGTTCTCAAAAATAATTCCCTCCTAATGACGAAGTTGCAAAAGAAGGCGGAACGGAAGTTAACCTGGGAGTGACCATGGAAAATACTAATGTCCCAGTACCTGATCTCCAGTTAAGTCAAACGAGAAATCTGGATACTGAAGACTAGTAAAGCCGCTAGTAAGGACCGTTTAGCGGCAGAGCTTTATAAATATGGCCGAGAAACGCTGGGAACGGCTCTACACCGGGTTATTTCCAAGATTTGGGAGGAGGAGAAAGTACCGGAGGAATTGATAGAAGGAGAGGCATAACGATGGTAAAGCCTACAAAGTAATCTCCCATATCTTGTTTCACCGGCTGTTCTGATAGTATCGATACAAGTTTCGTAGGGAACTACCAGGCAAGCTTCATGGTGGCTCGGGCACATACGGACCATATTTTTACCGTTCGACAGACCTTGCAGAAATGTCGGAAGTACAACGTGTCAACTAACCACATCTTTATTGGTTTTAAAGCAGCATATGATACAGTCGATCGAGACCACCTATATGGCAGATAATACAAGAATACGGTTTTCCACATAAACTGACGGGACTGATCAGAGTTACATTGGATCGAGTTTGTGTTTCGTGCGCATCTCGGAGACACTTTCGAGCCTTTTCGAGAAGCAGAGGGTGTTGAAACAAGGTGACGGCTTATCCTACATGCTATTCAACATCACTCTTGAGCGGGTGATTCGATGAGCGGGTATTGAAGAAAGGCACAATTTTTAACAAGAGTAGCCTACTCCTAGTCAGGAACTATGCGACGCAAAACGCTACGATAAATAAGCTGCGATCGCCGCCGTACGAAGCTGACAATGTACAAAACCATTATAGAGTCGGTAGTTCTTTACGAAGTTGAGGCCGGGACGCTGCTCACGTAGAACATACGCGCCATTGTCGTGTTCGAGCTCGAGAAAGAGTTCGAGAAAGTGCTGCTTGCTGCAGACGATATTTGACAGAGTGTAAACTAAAAGCGGAGAGTAGTGGAGGCGTATGAATCACGAGCTACAGCATAGCTCTGGCCGTCTCATGTTCCTACCTAGCACCTCCATGTGGTCCTACCCGGTAATACTGCACGAAGTAAGGTGTAGTGTGGCTTCCGGTTGCCTACTGACAGTCCCTCCGCTTCGTTGAAGTTGTTTGGTTTACAATTGCCCAAAATTTTTCAATGGGTCGAAACTCCGGATAATATGGAGGGCTCCATCCCCTTTGGCTCGAATCAATATTATTAGCTGCATACCATTACTCTGACACCACTTTAGAGTAGGGACAGTTAGCAAAAATCAGGCCAGAATTCAAAGTTAGCTTTATGAATGAATGAATGAATGAATGAATGACCAAATCCGTTTTTTCAAGTATCCTTCCATGCATTCGCTTGATGTCATTGTGAGGGGAAGTGATGAAAGGCTCGGTCTCCAGTCTACAGCTACATATTTCTTGTCGGATCACGGTCTTCTTTGTGAATTTATCAGCATCCACGAACTTATACATGCCTGGTTTTAATTTAACTGAGAATTGCTTGCTTTCACGTAGATTTTGTCGTAGGTCTTTTAGTTTTCTGCGGGCTCCGCTTGACGATGGCTCAATATTTCTCAATTTTGTGGAGCTCTGGCGTGTTGAGAGGGTTCCTGTTCTTGGACACCAGTAGCACGTTGTTGGCGGAAAACCACTCTATAGCGTTTGTTTCGCAATACATAGCAGAATAACAAATCCGACCAAAACAGCACGGAACAACCATATTGCTCCAGAAAAGGCAGCATACGTTTTTCCACAATCGCTAACGTAAACGACGATTGCAGCGATAATTTCATTTTTCAAGCCATAGGATACTCTATCAAAGTAGATGTGTCTTTGACGTACTTTGACAGTTGCATTTGCTTGAAAATGTCTGCCATCCCTTTCCTGTTTCGATTATCGTGTAAAATTTCTACCCAGGAAGTTCTTGAAATCTACCTTGACGTAAGTTTTATCTTTTATCATCACGTAGCTCAATGTACAGTTATATTGTAGATGACTTTTACAGGTTATCTGCGGCATCCCGGATGGAAAGGTTGGGGTTGCGAGGTTAAAAGCAATTGCTGCTCTTTTCGTCGTTACTGCGGATTGTTGAACTTTACTGAAAATGCATTGCTCAAACTGTCAAAAGAAAAACAGCTGTGCGTACAAGTTGTACAAGGGTGTTCAAGTTTTTTTAACGCGAATAAAAGAAATGCGTCAAATTTAGTAAAGTTACACATTTTCCATCAAATCTTAACATTTTAGCAAATCATTTGTACTTGAAATTCGTGAAATTGAAAAGTTTTAAAAATTGCTACTGTTCACTACTCGGGTACCATTGTCAAACTATGACATCAACCCTTATTAACCTGCTCACTAACCTTACAGAATAGCCATATTATCCACAACAGTTCAAATGAAATACACCTGAATTGTCCACACACCAAATCGATGTCGCAAATTTCGGAGCTAATATCGCACAAAGCTGTACTAGCAAATCGAGTCCCGGTTGGAAGAACGGACGGGTCAGCTCGGGTCGAATGTGTTGTGCACACTCGAGTTTAAAAGTGCGCATTTTTATAGCTTCTTCCATATTTGTAAAATTGACAAACACCAGCAAGCAACCAGCAACAAACATGCCGGTTCACACCTGTAGAATAACTCCGTTGTACGGGGTTCTCCAATCCACTCATATGAAGTAGGTACAGAGACGGGCTACAGAGACAAAGGTGCAAATCGGTCGGACGGAAACACTCGTCAAGCGTGACTTCCTCGATTACTAACTAATGCATATGCATCGATGAGCGTGCTATCCGCTATCATCATGCGGCAGTCAGTGTTGCCAGCCACTGTGGTGGTGTTAGGCTACCGGAAGATACCATGCGCGCGATTGTTCTCCAATTTTCAAGTTCAAACGTTTACTTACTATTTTTGATGATCGTGAATAATGGAAGAAGCAAAAAGGTGGAACGTCGACCGACGATGTGACTTGTTCCCGTCCCCCCTTGGTTTGAAATACGGTTTCGTAAATTGACTTACACACATGCCTAGATATTCAGCAGCTGACTCCTACACAGCGACGATCACACCACGTATGGATGATCGGAAATAAAGCCGGTAAACTTTGCTTCTCTCATTCTCACTCGACGATTTGAATTTAGTTCTCATTCTCATCATAAAGCTCTCGCGTAAGAGCCGCGCTCGCGCGTGCTCCGCTCTAATCGTCGTTCGCAAGGTGATTAGATGAGAATAACGCATGCGACTAGAGCCAAATGTCACCTATCAAATGAGTCAAATCAAATAAGAATATTCTTCATTTCATAGTGAAATAGACAATTGGACAACTTCGTTGCATCAAAACAAAAAAAAAAGTTGAAACCACTGCCACTAGTTCTAAGGTGAAAATGAAACTAGCTCAGAGTAGTACTAAGTAATTTTCACCTTCGATTCGATCCGATTGTCTGTGCGTCAAGCTAGCGTTTGATGAAAACAGAGGGAACCAGAATGGAAAGTGGACCGATGTGCGGTGGATAAGTTCCGTCAGTTGTTAGTGGAAACAAACGGAAACAAAAAAAAAGCCGCATATAATGCACGTTTCATCCAGAGTTTAGGTTTTAATGAGGATGACGAGATATCGCGTTTTTTTCGGTGTGTCTTTTGGCTGTTGATTTGTTATTTTTGTCGGCTGCCCGGTTTCCTTGGATATAAATCATCATTATTCGGACGAGTTTCACCAGTTTGTGTACCCGTCGCTACTCATTAGTGCAGTTCGGAAATTGAACACTATTTGTATTGTATTTGGTTGATATATGTATGGACTTCTCACTAGAGGTGCCTGACAAGCGTTCCATTGTATTGAATTATATGGAAATGATGATAGAGTCGCGTTTATAAGGAATTCTTTACAATTAGCACCTAGATTACTGAATTAATTAATTAACATTATTCTAGAAACCGTTCGTATTACTTTTAGCGAATATTCTATAGGGTTCCGAAAATTTGGTCATTTTGGTGTATAACCGGAATCAATTAGACCATAAATTACAGCCACGCACAGTAGCCGTCACAATAGTTCATTATATGTTGTCTAAAATGAAATATAATTCACTACGCTCATCAGCACGCACTGTTTTTCCTCGGTTTCCTGACGGGTCAAATGAAGCAAGATTCAAGCCGCAGGTTTTAATCGTCCTACCGGTTGCGACTTGCGAGCGATGCCATTGTTGATTTTATTTTTCTTCGCCCCGAGCGAGCCGAGCCGTCAACGAAATGGCATTTTAAGTGGTCGGCATAAAAGCGCAAAGCGTATGATCGGTCGCTCTGTGTTCCTGATGGAGACGCGTGGTATGCGTGCGATTGGGAGTATGTAATTCCCGTTTACAGGGTAGGGTTTGTACCAGGGAGCTGCGCTACGAGATTAATATTTCAAATGCTTGCCGCTCTGCAGGGTATTTGCCACGTTTTAACGCACTGAGCAATTTTAGAATTTTAGAGGTAGAATTTTAGCAAGCTAGGTTGTCCTTTTTCGATTAAAGTAAATATAACATTGTCTTTTTGATTATCACCACCATCGAAAAGAGAAGTTAAAGAAGCCTTCAAGCATCCACAGCAATAAAGCACCTACAGGAAAGGATGGCATTGGAGTGGAACTTATCAAAATGGATCCGGACAAGTTGGCCAGCTGTTTGCATCAATTGGTTGTCAAGATCTGGGACGCGGAACGACTAACGGAGGAGTGGAAAGACGGGGTTATTTACGCTAGTTACAAGAAAGGCGATAAGCTGAATTGTGAGAATTGAACTCCGCCTATAAAGTGCTTTGCCAAGTCATCTTCCATCGGCTGTTGCCAATAACCAATAGACTCGTGGGAAGTTATCAGACCGGCTTCATGGAAGGTCAAGTCTACGACGAACTAAATCTTCAACCTGCAGTAGATCCTCCAGAAGTGTTGCGAATTCTGAGGTTCCACCTGTTCATTGATTTCAAAGCCGCATATGATAGTGGAAACCGGCAAGAGCTATGAAAAATTCTGGACGAAAACGGGTTTCCGGTTAAGCTAAGGGAAATCCGAACTATTCACGCATACTTGCCTGAAAATGCAGACTAAGAGACCTCTGCTGCGACTCCGACTACGGGACCGGAATGAGAATGATGAGATGAATGGCACGACATAGTACGGGTGTTGCGTGCGACTCGTCCTGAGGGTCACGATTAGGTCAGAGCCGATGCAGAGTAATGCCTTGCAGTGTGCGTCCCAGCTGAGCTCCGACAGCTGACCCATAGCCATGGGCTACTGTTCTCACGACACCGATCACAAGACTGGGATGATCTTGATGGTAGGAGCTACAGTGGTTCATTTTTAGGGTCTCGACGAGATCAGAGCTAACAGAGCTGCGGGCAAAAACATTTCAGAGGCAGAACGATCCGGCATATTGACGCGTACTTGCCTGGAAGTACAGGCTGAGAGACCTCTGCCTCGACTCCGACCACAAGACCGGGACAACTTTGATGACAGGATACAGTAGGGCTGTGGCGATTTGTTCTGAGTCACGACTGGGTCGGAGCCAAACAGGGGCTCTCATAGTGCCTTGTTGCGTGCGTGCCGGTTCACATCCGTGCAACTGATGAGATGGTTCGACAAATGGCAGTTTTAAATTAAGAATCAACGAATCCGCGTTCGTATCAACGATTTTACGGCCTGCTTATATTTTTTTGCGTTCTGTTCCGACTTTAATGCTCTAGGTAAGGAATTGAAACACTTTCTGCTAAAATATGAAACCGATCTCTTCGCCATTTCTGTATGTGTTAGTGCCATAAGTAGAACTGCAGGATTCCGTAGTAAATATCTATATGATGGGCGCGAGGTGGTTGACAGATGGAAGCAGTTCTTCGATGAACACCTCAATGGCGGAGTCGCAGAAGGAGGCGGAACGGAAATTAACCTAGGAGCGCCCATGAAGATAGTAATGTCCTAGCAACTGATCTCCAAGAAGTCAAACGAGAAATCGGGCTGCTGACGACCAATAAAGCCGCTGGGAAGGACCGCCTACCGGCAGAGCTTTTTAAACATGGAGAAACGCTAGCAAAGGCTCTACACTGGGTTATTTCGACGATTTGGGAGGAGGAAAAGCTACCGGAGGAATGGATGGAAGAAGTGGTTTGTCCCATCTACAAAAAGGGTGATCGGCTAGATTGCTGCTACTATCGCGGAATTACGTTGGTAAACGCCGGCTACAAGGTACTCTCCCAGATCCTGTTACGCCGGTTGTCACCGATAGCACAAGGTTTCGTAGGGAATTATCAGGCGGGCTTCATGGGGACTCGCGCAACTACGGACCAAATTTTTACTATCCGACAGATCTTGCAGAAATGTCGGGAGTACAACGTGCCCACGCATCACATCTTTATTGATTTCAAAGCAGCATACGATACAGTCGATCGAGACAACCTATGGCAGATAATGCACGAACACGGTGTTCCGGACAAACTGACGCGACTGATCAGAGCTGCATTGGATCGAGTAATGTGTTTCGTACGCATTTCTGGGACACTCTCGAGTCCCTTTGAGACGCGGCGAGGGTTGAGAAAAGGTGACGGTTTATCCTGCATGCTATTCAACATCGCTCTTGAGGGGGTAATCCAACGAGCGGGCATCGAAACGAGAGCTACGGTTTTACCAAGGGTAGCACTTCTAGGCTTTGCAGATGACTTCGATATCATAACCAGGAACTTTGCGACGGCGGAGGCGACGAAAATAGTCCTCTTCAACAACCTCACCGGAACCAGAAATAGGGCGGCCCAACGTGCACGATGGCTCGACCAGGTCGAAGACGATTTGCGACTTCTGGGACGACTAGGAAATTCCTACGCCGCTCGAGTGTTTGAAGACCCAGAAGACGACAACTTTCGGGATACGGTGGTAGATTTGCGGGATCACGACAAGGTAAGTCTCGTAGCGCAAGGCAGACAAAACGTTTTTGCACCCGTTCCATACGCAAATTCCCTACCAGCTGATAAGGACACCAAACTATGTACGCATTTTTGATCAGTGGACGTACCAGGGAACAGTATAGCGCCTTCAGACAGTGCGGATCACTGAAATCACGAGCAATCTTAGCGATGAAGCCAAGCTGTCGGGAAGCCTTCGACATTGCAGTGGTGCGATGTGGTGCAATTTAGCGCAAAAGTTCAAATATTTGAAGACCTCGTGTCAGTAGTGGTCCCGTTTCAGCGAGAACTACTCAGGAGCTAAGCTGTACACGCAGAACTCTGCCGCATTATTAGGAGCTGAGCCATTCTGTGAAATTCCCAGATGCGCCAAGTCACGAGATTTTCTGTAGTGGTATTTTATGGTCAATACGATCGAACGCTGCTTTTAGATCAGTGTAGATTACGTCGATTTGCGCTTTTTGCTACATGTGGGAAATACAGGTAGACGTAAAATCCATAAGGTTCGTGCTTACGGATCGACCAAATCCGTGTTGGACTAGTTTGTTCTAGCAACGATAAAATTACTCACTACTATTTCAAATAATTTCGATGAAGCAGAAAGATTCGTAATGCCTCGATAATAGCGAACATTCCGGCGGTCGCCACTTTTAAAAAACAGTAAACATGAGTGACTGCTTCCAGATCGTCGGAAATTTTCCATCCTCGAACGATTTGCTGAATTTAAGACACAAAGGCTCTACTAATGCCATAGCACAACGGGCGAAAACAACACTGAGTGCAGACTACTGTTGTACAAATCGGCAGTTGAGTACAATCTCGGTTTTTTAAGTACAGCTTTCAGACAGCAGGTTTGGACGGTTTGCAATGGTTTCAGGTGAGACTTTGTGGCAGCTCCCCAGATGGAGACTAGCTATTGTAATCTAGACTGTATAAACGCGTGATACATAATTATTAATGCTTTGGATGGTAGACACTTGGAGATCTTCCATAGTAAGCCCAAAACATTGAGGTGATGTTCCGTTACAACGAGTTTAGATGATCACCTCATGTCAGTTTTGAATCTATTACCAAACCGAGATGTTTAAAACTTTCAACTTTTTCTATCGTTTTCGATTGCACTACCAGATCACCATGTGGAGTAATAGTACTGCGAGGCGACTGCACTATCATATATTTCGTCTTAGATAAGTTCAGTGATAGCAAATTTTCGTTAAAAAAAATCTTGGAGCTTAACCAGATCTTCCTCCATTCGACGTATTATGCTATCCGGGCTTAGACCATCGTACGAGAACGAAGTATCGTCAGCAAATAATCGAGGTTTACCGTGTAAGTTGAGTCTGGGTAGATCATTTACGTAGAGAAAGAATAACAGCGGTCCAAGATTGCTACCTTGTGGAACGCCAACCGTCAATGGAGTCATTTGGAATTCCTTTGACTCCATAATACTCTAGCTTCTGTAGCAAAATCACATGGTAGATAGTGTCACATGCTTCCTTTACATCACGATAGAGTACTTTTACCAGTTTCTTAGGATCTATTGCCCTATAAATCTCATCAACTAGCACACTGGCTGCTGTTAATGTACTGGAACCTGTCCCGAATCCATATTGGTGACTGAACAGGATTTTGTGATCGTTTAGAAAATTCGGCAGTCTAGTCACGAGCAATTTTTCTAATATCTTACTCAAAACTGATAGTATAGATATTGGCCTGTAGTTGTTGACGTCAGTTTTGGATCCACCTTAATGAATAAGGTCTATTTTAAAAACAGTCCTGGAGAGTTTCCGCACTTATTAATTGGTTGAAAACATCTCTCAATAATGTTGAGAAAGTCTGATGATGATTTTTGATGGGTTTTACTGATATATATTCCATCTGGTCCACAGCACTTGTTTGCGCCCAGGTTTTTTATTTCGATTACAACCTCTCGCTTCGTTGAGGGTCTCAGGAAAATCGAAGCATTGAGTGGTGTGAGGAACAAGACGAAGAGGGGCAGAGACCGAGCAAGGTGCCAAGACCACCCAACAAACACCGAAGCTGAAATAAAATGCTTCTGATTTGGTTACAGCTGATTTAACTCTGAATACAGGTGGTAGACGCTAAATAACTTTGAGCAAAGGCCTCTGTATTCTATAAGTGTTTAAGCAGCCAACGAATGCGCTGTAAATCAGCTGCTTCACCTAAGTGTCACAAGCAAATTAGGCGCATTTTTACCCTCTCCACAAGCTATCAATATTCTCAATAATTGTGCTATACTAGCTGAATAAACGATTTGTCAACTTAGTAAAAAGTCCTCCCAAGAACCATTTATGCGCTGATTAAACATTTTAATAATGCCATAGCTGAATATGCATCGAATAAAATTTATGTAAACAATTCCACAAAACTTATTCAGCCGAAAATGGAGAACTTATACAACCTATTTCGATTGAGGCAGAAAAAACACTTATTAAGCAATTATATCGCTCTTTATATAACCTCTGTGCGCCTTGTTTCCAGCTTTGCGCAAATTGGTTATTTGAAAATACGCAAAGGCCTCTATTAAGCTCCATTTCAGCTTCGAAAGCAGCTATTAGCAAGCCCGAAGCTTGATAAAATCACCAGATTTAGATGTTTAAGAGCTGAAAAAATGTTTTTATTTCTAGAACTAAACCATAGTTCAGCCACAAGTTGAATAAATTCAGCTATAAAAGCGTTTGAACAGCCAGAAGTTGTTACTTGGGTAGCTGCTTTCAAAGCTGCGATGGAGCTTAATAGAGGCTTTTGCGTGTTTTTAAATAACGAACACGCAAAATAATCCACACGTCCTTTCCACGTGAAAAATCACGTAAATTTCTCTACAGGGAGTTACGTGACTTTCAGTTAAGCATTATTGGAAAATACAATAACAACTATCTGATTTACACGTAACTGCACGCTTACTAATGCAAACTACGTTAAATTCACATAAATAGTACGGGAGAAGTTGGATGGAAAATATTCACATAACTTTTCCCGTAATTACGAAGTGAAAATTATTTTGAGTGAACGAGAACGAGAAATAGTTTTGCAATGCTTTTTCAGTCGCTTAATCAACGTCTCATCAACCTTTACCTATTTTTAATTTAAAAAAAAATAGAAAGCGTCTTATTTATTTTTGCTATGGCGTCGTATGATATACTAGCCGTAACCCGCGCGCGTCGCCTCGTGTCTAATTGAGAGCAAATTGGAGGACGCTATGTAACGCTAACGCTATGTAACTCTGTGAGGTGCAACTACGTTATTTTTGTTCGTCTTGAATGCAATCTGATATGATTGGTTTGAGTCTTTGCTTAATGTAGGCGATTGTCACCACGAAAATACATATTGCACCCCTCGTTTTGGCTACAAACAAGGCTCTTAAATATATAGATTTTTAACTTCGAATAACTTGAACTCGTATATGCCAGCTAATTAAAAATCATGTCGTCATCTTTCGAAAATTGAACCGCTATCTTCTGAAATTAAAAACTTTCCAAACATTTAAAATATAAATTCTATTATTTATATTTATTCGTGACAGATACGTATTTCACCTACGATTTGCAGGCTTCAACAGTGTCTGTTTTCGAAAAATCTTGCACATTGATCGCCTTAAACCAAGCGATCTAAGCTGCTTAAAGTAAGCATTCAAATAGTGTTTGACCAAGCGATGTTTAAGCTACTTTAAGTTTTTTCAAACCAGCTTTTATCGAAAGCTGATAAACAAGCTTACTAGCGGATTTTTCTGCTAAACAATCCGCTTCTAAACAGCCATAAACATCAAACCGTTTTACGGTTGCTTAAAGGTGTTAAAGTGGCTTTATAAACCAGTAGAGGCTTTCACTAGACTCACAGCTTTAAAACTACTTTAAAGCTGCTTAAGGGTGTTAAAGTGGCTTTACAAACTAATACCAAACTTTCATTCGGTTCACAGCACACATACTGTCAGATCATAGAATTTCGCAATTCGATTGACAGCAAAAATATATGTCAGTTATCGACATTATCGACTGCTGCAAGTGTAAAGACATTTTCACTGTATGTTCTGCAGATGCAGATGGGGCGGATCATACTGTGAGAGCTTATGGATCAGAAGATGGCGGTTTAATTCCCGAAAGATGACGGCATGCATTTTTAATTAGCTTGTATACGAACTCAAGTTATTCGAAATTTAACATACAGCATACGACGCCATAGCAAAATAAATATGACCCTTTCTATTTTTTTTAAATTTAAAAATAGATTATTTTTTGGCTGCATAAAGTTTGATGAGACGTTGATTAAGCAGCTGAATAAGCATTGCAAAAATTTTTCTCGTTCTAAAAATAGAATTGACAGCATTGCGCAAATTGGTTAGTTAAAAACACGCAAAAGCCTCTATAAAGCTCCATTGCAGCTTTGAAAGCAGCTACGCAAGTAACAATTTCAGGCTGATCAAACGTTTTTAGCTGAATTTTTCAGATCTTAAACATCTAAGTCAAGCTTCGGGCTTGCTAATAGCTGCTTTGAAGCTGTAATGTAGCTTAATAGAGGCTTTTGTGCGTATTTCAATAACCAATTTGCGCAAAGCGGGAAACAAGGCGCACAGAGGCGATATAACTGCTTAACAAGTGTTTTTTGTGCCTCAAATGAAACAGGTTGTATAAGTTCTCTAATTTCGGCTGAATATGTATTGTAGAATTGTTTACATAAATTTTATTTGATGCATATTCAGCTATGGCTGAATAATCATGGCTGCTAAAATGTTTAATCAGCACAAAAATGTTTTTTGGGCAGCTGGTGCGAGATCTGGGGAGCACCGGGTGCACGGGGAACTAGATACCAGCTGCCGTGGAGCGAATTAGCTGAAGCAATTATGCTACGCAGGCATTGTCATAAGACGTAAGGCCAACTAAGTAAGTAAGAAGAACTAGTTTTTTGTTGTCTTGACAACCGAAAAATAAGCGATATTACAGTATTTGTATCTAGAAATGATGTTTCCATGTGTTGTATATAACTAAATTTATCTTATTAGGTTAATTGACTTCAAAACATCTTCTATAATCAACCAAAGTTTCGATTCATGCATAATCTGTTTTCAGAAAGGTAAATTTAAAGTTTAATGTAATTTAAAACTGTGTGACGGTAATGGTTTTAAATGACCAGCGATTTTAGCGGATAATTCTGGACATCACAGACTCCACCACTGAAGCAGATGTGAAGCAGCGAAGGAATTAAATTCTTGTCAGCTGTCAGCGCATTAATAAAATGTTACTGAAATCGCAGAGGATCAGGGCCAGGATAAGCGAATCTGGAGGTAATTACTCGAGGCAGAACAGTTGTGTTGCTCTCTACAATGGCACAGCAAAAACGACTAAGAATTTTATTGCCTATCGCCATCGTAATGTGAAATATTTTCACTAATGAATACTTAAGGCGCACTACCGCAGGACCACAGCAAAGGGAGAGACACCACCGCTGGCCGGCGGCCAACGAGCATCGGGCAGGGTAATATCTTCTTTTACGATCACTTGATCTAATTTAATTTTCGAACGGGGACCGGATTACTGCTCCAAGTATGAAACTGTCAAGCGCGACCGGTGCAGGACCTCCAACATCACAACGAATGGCACAAAGTTCACTAAAGTAGTGAGGCCCAGCATGAGTGTGCAACTTAATTAAAATCGCACACCTCACTGTGAACTGCCGGTTTGTCTGTCTGTCGGGGTTCAGCCGGATTTGATTTTATGCATAAATTACCATATACTGCCATGCTCTGGAAGTTCGAAACCAACCAGAGCGTCGTCGTTCCTGTTCATCCGGGATTCGTTCAGCGCCGACGGAAGCGTACAGTAATTTACTGGGGGGAAAACGCTATTGGCCACTAAGTTTTATATGTCGATTAATTTTTATGACCGATATACGCTTCATCGCACGGATACAGTTGTATCGTTCACGAATTAAGGAACATATGGACTGACTGCCACCGGTCAGGGTTTACATTTATGTGTATTCAAAACGACGCATCGTCGGTGGACCTAACCGACGCTTGTGGAAGATTCACCCGTGTGGCACGACGCTCTGCAATCGTATCAATCGATGAATATATGACGATAAATCCTTGTTCCCAGGATACCAGATTGGACTGAATAGGATGTGTTGGAACGGAAGAGCGTGCAATTACGATGCCGTTCAGATGTCACAACGGGGAACCTTCAGAAAGATTCCTTATTATATTTCATTCATAAGTAGTCTTGCATTTACACAACAAGAAACAACACATTCTCACTTCTTTTGTCAATGCAAATCAACGTGGGATATGTTGCTGCCTCGTCGTAATTGCCTATTCCCGTCCTATCTAACACAAATTATTAAAAATATTAGCATTTTTATGACACACAATGCAAAACTAGTTATTCTCTAATATTTTAGTTTATTGTCTATCATACGCGATCGATTAAAGTGAGCTGAGATCTATTTAAATGCTTTTTATAATTAAAGAAGTCTTACCAGCCAAATTTCCTACGTTTTTTCGTGCGACGAAGAAAATGTCGACTAATCGTTTTAATTTTCGTCATTCATAAATGAAAATAACTCATGCCAGGCATTGTCGTTATTCTACGGCCAGGAAAACTTGCCTGACCTGCAGAAATTTTGCAGAATAACATTTGTCATGCCGCCCTATACAAATACATGCGCGTTAGCTTCGTAAACATTGTTGTGATTTTTAGTTCGGACGAAGAAAAATTTTGATGGACGGATTTTAAAACGGTACGACGAATTTAAGAAATAAAGTCAGTTGCGTAATTTCGATAACATGCTTTAATAATCGCTTTTCAGTGATTTCAAAAAGTTCACGGATCGGAAGGTAAGTGTGTTTTAGTCAAATGAGCAAAAGAACTTTTGGAGTATTCATTAAATCTATCCAACAAATGATGAAAATTAGAATGGCTTCACTTACTACGACGGGAATTAGAAATAAACCTTATGTATGGTACGTACACAGACCCGTATTACACTAAGAACATAATTCTGAATGATTTTAGAAAAAATATTCGTAAAATTACATTCCTAGCTGATAAAAAAACTTCATTCCATTTAAAATCATTCGTAGGTTTATTTTCTACCGCACATGCTGTAGCTGTTATAACGAATGGTTCGTATTTGGTACGAGAACATATTCGTAGCACATTTTGCATAAGAATGCACCGTGCATCAACGGTTATTGTCGATGAGATCAGGCTGCGAAGATTGTAGGTAGGAAAAAATATGTATTCACTACTGCATTATTCATTAAATCTAAAGTGAAACTAGCAAGTTCTGGCAGATTTTGTCAATCTTCGAGCAACGAATACCCGTTATTTGTCGAGGCATTATGTTCAACTATCATAGGTTTACCAAAAGTGCTTTCATTTTACGAATTTCTTGTTCTAGAAAAGTGAAATGATCTTAATGGTTGGCACCGTGCTAATGTACCATCATTAAAAATAAATTTATAACACCAACAAACATTCTACTAAACTGGAGAATTGCTTCAATCTCCCCAGAGATTGTCAATTTAGTGCCACGGAGTGACCATTATAGCATAAATCCTCTGCTCGCATCCCAGCAGTAAGCTGCATAGTAAATTATGAGCACAGTTTCGCTTGGCACCGTCGGTGATGTGTAAACAATTTTTCCCATTTGGTTTGCTCGGTATTACGGGAGCACAGTTACTACAAAGCGGTCGAAATTACGAAAACTGCCTGGCAATGAATGCCCCAGGAAGCAACGTGCGTAAATCAAAGTTGCGCGAGAGAATGTTTACATTTTCCAGCGTTTCGAATAAACCATCTACCCACACTGCTTGGGCAGACAATAATAAGTAGGTGGCGGCGCGTGTTAATCGAAGAACCGGGGAGAAGAAATCGGGCGGTGAAAGGGCATTATAAACTATTTTTCTGACCTCGCGCCGTCGTGGAATGAAGGGAAAACCCGGTCGGAAACGTTTGACGGTAAAATGATGCAAGAAATCTCTTACCAGCCATAACTATTGACTGGGGATGTAAACAATGGGAGGTTTCGAAGATCTATTCCCGTTAGCTCGATAGTTTTGCCAATGATCAAGAAAACTATATTACAAATGCAAGTGTTTCATCACTTTGTCTGTGAACATACACATATCCACGATATCAAACGATTCAAATAGGTATTGGCAGCAAGAAACAGAAGTAGATAGCACCCATTAAAAGTATTATTCTAATTTGAAACTCATCTTAAGTCCTGAATAACAATAATAACCAACACCGTGATTTTCTCAAATCCACTAGAACAGTCTATTTCTCTAAATTTGCACCGGATGAAGAACGTTGCTAACCATTGACATTCAAAACCATTTAACCTAAATAACGATCATAAAACAAATTTTTCGAATACCCTTTAAACCGGTAATGAATGAAGCAACCGTCATTAGGTTAATTTTGAAGCACAATTAAGCGCAATAATTCCCAAAAATATTTCTTCGTATAACCGTTCCTTGACGCCGCCCACACACGCACTGCGCGGGCACGGGCGGCAGCTACTCAATTACAACAGTATAGCCGACTCTTCTACCGGCGGCTAGACAATCTCATCGTCGTTGTCATCCGAAAATAGACCATTCATCTATTTTATTTCAAATTTTTGACAGACAGGAAAAGTGAACTACCAGAAGAACAATACCAGAAGTAGGAAGAGAAAGCAAACCATATTAACAAAAAAAAAAAAAAAATAGCGCGACAAAACTCGAACGATTATTTCGCCCGAAAATTTCTAGGCGGAGTTTGGAAGTGGGGAAGAGTGGAGCAAAATGGGCAGCTGCTAGTGCAGCAGCAGCAGCAGCATCACTGACCAACTGACCATCATAGCCGTAAGATACAATTCAAGTACTGTCCGTCTTAACTGTTCCCTGTTTCATCAACCGCGAAAAAAACACTTATCATGGCGCATTTCATTCGTCAAAAAATTTATGACATTGAAAATTAACCCCACTTGTGTCCTTGTGGCAATCTCTCAGTTTTGCTGCAGCAAAACAGTGTTCTGCTTGATGGTCTATGCTCGTGTTGCTAGTCAGTGAGACAACAAACGAAGGGGGGTCCGCCACGATTGACCCCACGAGTACAGGAAACAATAACTGACGGTTCACAATCAAAAAGTTTAGCATCGTGTTACAAATTAGTTCGCTTTTCGGCCTGGTGTCGTCGGTCAGGGTGAAGCCCTTTTCAATAGTAGGTACAGTAGTAGCATGAGTGCGCCATCTATCATGATGCTGTCGCACCGTGAACCGCCGTCGCCGCGCCGCTGCAAGCCGTCCGGCAATCGTAGGACGTTAGATGGATGTCTCTTTTCGGCATTTCGGCTGCCGAAACGCGAGCTGGGAAAAATGGTCATGTGTGAAGTGTGGCGGTTGCTTCTTTATGACAAGTTTCATTTGTTCTGAAACCTACACAAATACACACCACTGGCTGGCGCTGATGCTGATATCATTTGATCAGCGATCGTGCTGTTAGCTGTGAAAGCAATACTGTCAAGCCGCAATCCGATGTCATTTGCACGTATTAAGGAGGAGTGTGCGTTGTTTTTAGGCAACGGTATTAGAACATCCGAGTGTTACAGTTTCATGTTTTGTTTTTGCATTTCTATTTCTATTTCTATATTATATTATTTGACGTAATTTGTAATAAGCATGTTCCAGGCAGACACCAGAATTCTAACTGTTTTAAAACTTTTTTATCGAAACCTATTTTTATAAGTAACACTTGAACCACAAGAAAATCAGCAAAATGCTTCAGGTCACGGTTGGGTAATTCGCAATACAGCGGTCCTTAGCCTCTTATCCAACAACTCCTATCTCTACGATCTCGTGGTACCAGCCGAAATACGAGCAACCCTAGCGGAACCCAATTTTACCAGTGCGGTGGAGCGACCAACGAACTGGGAACAGGCTTCGTAGCGATGGATAGAACGTAGTGAAGCGATCAACTAGAGGACCGTTTCTTCAACTATACCACCATAAACGTGCATTGTCCACATGAAGGTAGATCCGACGACTAGAACGAAAAAACGTTTTATGCCATGCGCAGCTGGAGGTAACGTATCGAGAGGGAAGCAATGTATAGACCGGTGATCAAACCCCAAAGCCTACCCTCCGACACGCACGATAATGGCCGGCGATCCATTAACTATGCAGCTACCGGAGGGCTGGCCATCAGAAGCACTTCCACGCAAAGATATCTTCAAAGCTTCTTGGAGATTGCCTGACCAACGAAGCTTTGACGCCCTGCCAAATGGCTTTCCAATGGTTCACCGGAACCATCGCTATGACCGATCAAAAGATAGACGAAGGCATATTATTCAACTCTTTCGTGGCCTTGGCGATCTGCTAATATATTGCGAAAATATTGGAGTAAGTTTTCCGAACAAAAATTTATTTATTGGTTGCAGTTGGGGGACGTTGGGAGAGTTGGTGATCATCGGTACAATGTTTATCTTCAGTCGGTTCAACTACTTCAGTAATTTCTTGGGTTAATGGACCGAGGCCAGGTTCGACCAAAAGACCAATTTCCGGTAGGTACTTCGTACTATATGTTCATATCTTCTCGTTCACCGTAAAGCTCAAACGAAAGAACAAGGGCTTGAACATTCTCTTCTTGCTGATCGCCAGTCACAGAACGATCTTCTTCGGCAACTTGGGGCGAAGGATATATTTGACATCATCACTTGTCTTCTTGTTGGGAGACGTAAAGTACTCGGTACTCTGCCAGTCATTGCCATCCAGCATCAAGTAGTTTGCGCCGTACATTATGACATTATGACCATGACATCGTGCTTCGACGGAAAGATGCTTTTCATCAGCACTTTCAGTCGGTCTCTTGGCGATTGCCTGCTCAGACACAGACAGCCTCGACTGACGCATCCGCATAAAAATGTCCATTTGACACATTTCAGCGTTACGGGACACAATTTGCAACTATTTTACCGTTACGCTTGCGTGGTGAGTATGGTGTCCCGTAACGCTGGAATGTGTCATTTTGGCCAAGTACTTCACCATTTAGTCAGTTGCTCCGATCTCGCGGCTCAAATCGCGGAACGACGAGACCATCTTTCTTTCAGCAGGGAAAGAACCTAAAAAAATTAGGTGAGGTCTGAGGTGACTGTGAGAATAGGGCCCGTGAGTTTGGCGCTTGTGATCAAGCCTGAAATTTCATGTGTTTGAAATCTCATTGAGTTTTTTCGCTGCTATGGATTTTTCCACAATGGCTTTCAGTCTTCATATTCAGCTTCTGCTACGGTCGCGCAGTACTGTCGGGTGTCCGGAATCAGGCTTCCGTTCAACGCTTTCGACTTACTCGCGGGAGAGCATGTTGTAAATGCCAGATTGGCTCTATTCAGCGGATACGAAGTGCTTCGCTATGTCCAACTTTTTCACTACGGGGTGGGGCTGGCAGTTCGAACAAAGCATCAAGCGTAGTTGTTTAACTGTTTTCGCCTTGGCTGTCGCATACAAATTACCGCTAAAATCAGTCCGGTTTTATTGGCATTTGTTATTGCTAATATGCTTTACTGAATACAGGCCCTTTTTAGCACCCGAAAGAGATAGCGTCTTTGCCGGGGCCCAGTTTGGCCAACCGCACGCTACGGCACTGGCTACTACGGAGTAAATGTTTACTCTCCGGCAAATCGTTCAGAAATGTCGGGAGTACAACGTGCCCTCGCATTATATTTTCGTGGATTTCAGAGCAGCATACGATACAGTTGAACGCAAACAGCTATGGCAGATAATCTACGCTAAGCTAAGATGATAGGGTTACAAATCAATACAAAGCAAAGCAAAGCCTGGGTGCTAATTCCGTTATCGAAATTTGACCTTTTTATACGACAGACTTCGCAACCAGCTGTTAGAATACAGGATACTGCGGGGTCAGTGCTACGATCCTATTGGCTCTAACAGCATCTCCCAGCCGAGATTCGAATATACGACGACTGGCTTATTAGACCAGCGTCTTACCTCGAGGCCAACTGGGAGGTCAATCAATGCAACGACTACCAAATATATGGTAGGAAGAGGCTCCAGAGAATTAATAATGTGCGCCTTCCACGAACAGTAGCTATTGACGGCGATGAACAGAAACTGGTTGATAAGCTCGTATACCTGGGATATCTGGTCGCTACCGACAATAATACGTCTAAGAAGATTCAACGACGCATTTAAGCTGGATGTCGAGCCTACTTTTCCCGTCGCAAGAGGCCTCAATCAAGGAGCATACGCCGCCACACAAAGCTGGCGATGTACAAAACGCTTATCAGACCGGCAGCACTCTACGGACTTTAGACAGTAACTTTGCTTCCGAAAGACACACGTGCACTTGCTGAATTTGAATGAAAGGTGTTGCGGACTATTTTTGGTAAAGTACAAACGGAAAGTGGAGAGTGGCGGAGGCGTATGAATCACGAACTACAGACACTACGTAATCTCTCCATACCATCGTAAACGTGCGAAAGCTGGGAGACTACGGTGATACCGAACAATAAAGGGTGACCCACATCAAATTGATCACGGAAAAAACTCTGTAGAAAATTAGCTAGTTGACCGATTCTTTTCAAACTTTCAGACATCAAAACATAACCCATTAGTAAGCTTCAGGCATATTTATTTCATTCAACTTCAATACCATAACCGTTGCCCACACCTTACGCTTAACTCCACTTATAAGGTTCTGTACAACGTCTGAACCTTTTTCTTCATGTCTTCCTCAGATTGGACCTCCTTGGGATGTTTCCGTAGTGCCTGCTTCATAATAGCCAAGTATTTTTCGAAGGGCCTTAGTTCCGGTGTGGTGGGAGGGGGGGGGTTTCTTGTTCTTGGATACGAATGTGACCCCGTTGGCTTCGTCACAATTTGGAGCCTTCTGCATTTTGTACGTCTGCAGTCCCTGCCGATCCGTGGCTCTCTGAACGAAAGACTTGAACAGATTCAACTTTTTGGCCACATCCCTGACCGAAGCATTGGGATTGTGCTTGAACGCCTTCACGACACGCTTGTGATCCAGATCACTAATAGACATCCATTCTGACCGCATTTCTCTTTCCGTTCGATGTGCAGAGTTTCGTTGTAACGTTTAACTACACGACTCACCGTTGACTGCACGATTCCGAGTTGTTTTTTGATGTCCCGATGAGAGAGTTGAGGATTTTCCAGGTACTTGCGCAAAATCAATTCGCGACATTTCTTTTCGGGTGACGCCATTTGTTCCAGTTTTCGAAAAAACTGACAGCGATAAAAATAGAGTGTTAACAATACACTCTAAACTACTTCTACCCGGCGTTTTTCCGTGATGCAATTTGATGTGGGACACCTTTTAATACATCCTTTATCATTGTCATCATTATCTAAAAGGCTTGTCTGTAGCCAAAATCAGGTCTCTGACAGGACGTCATTAGAGGCTTATCGGTAACTAAAAGCAGGCCCCTGACAGGATGTCATGCTTTCGTAGCAATGGGTTCTATTCTTAGTTAGTTCACTGGTCGACTGGTGGACTGCTCGATAGCTCAACTGCTCGACTGAACTGCTCGATTTGATTGCTCGACTGGACTGCTCGATTGGATAGATCGACTTGACTGAACAGCTTGATTTCATTGCTGGACTGGACTACTCGGTTCAACTGCTCGATTCGACTGCTTGCCTAAACTGTTGGATTCGACTGCTCGACTCAATTGCTCGATTCAACTGCTTGACTAGACTACTCGATTCAATTGCTTGACTGCACTACTCGAGTCAACTGCTCGATTCGACTATTCGAGTCGGCCACTTGTCTCAACTGCTTGACTTACCCGACTCGACCCGACTGCTCGATTCAACTGCTCGACTAGACTACCTGATTTTACTGCTCGATTCAACTGCTTGACTGGACAGCTCGACTGGACTGTTTGACTGAACAGCTTGATTTTGCCCACCTATTGAATCAACACAGTGGAGATATTTTTATTCAGTTAAATAAAATCGAAGACTCCAGAACTCAAGACTGGGCACAGACGGAAGTTCGCATATACACAGCAAAGGATGATACTACTAACGCCATCTCTTACGTCAGTAACGCCGAGGGAGTTACTACTGCTTATAAGTGTTAGTGATCGCTACCATACTGTCTGTTTGTTGGGATGTTCCTTATAGAATCGAAAACTACTGAACCAATCCCAGGCCAGGGAAGGTTCTTATGATGGTTAGAGACCCCTCCCCCAACTAAGAGGGGGGGCTCCCATACAAATGAAACACAAATTTCTGCATAACTCGAGAACTAATCAAGCAAATGGAACAAAATTTTGCATGTGGGTATTTTTGGAGACAACAATTTTTTCTATGGTCTATGGTTTTCTATTCTTCTTTAGAAGGGGAATGACTCCTCTCCCCTTTAAGAGGTGGGGGGGGGAGGGGGCTTCCATACAAATGAAATACATATTTCCTCATAATTCGAGAACTAATCAAGCAAATGGAACCAAATTTAGCATGTGGGTGTTTTTGTAGGCAAGAATATTTTCTATGGTGAATTGAGACCCCGTCCCTTTTAAGGAGGGGAATTATGACCCCTCTCCCTTCAATAGTGGTGGGGGGCTCCTATACAAATGAAATACAAATATCCTCATAACTAGAGAACTAATCAAGCAAATGGAACCAAATTTGGCAGGCGGGGGGTTTTGGAGGTAGGATTTTTTTTATAATGGTTTGAGACTCCTCATCCCTGTGGTAGGGGGATAAGGACTCTCCTACAAATAAAACAGAAATTTTTGCGTAACTCAAAAACTAATCGAACTCGAGAAATTTTAGACTCTTTCATAAAACATTAGTCAATAACAAGACCACCAGAAATTATCAACAGTAAAATTAGATGATTCATGGCGAGACGTACACAGGCCGGGAGTGTTGCCGGCGACCTGCCGTCGGAAGCGCCGGCCACTGCGGTGGGGGGGGCGGGGGGGCAGCCTCCCGTAGAGATCACCTCTATCTAGGTTTATTTATTCTCCTAGATCTACTGACCTGTATTACTTTTCTTCAGTGGGGTCACCCCTGCGAAATGGTACTTTCTACGAAAAGATCTTCCGTGAAATGGTACATCCCACGTAAGGTTTTTCGCGAAATGGTATTCTGCGAAACTCTATATTCCGCGTTATGGTCAACCGAGAATTGGTATTCCGCAAAATGGTATTCCGATTCGACGAAATGGGTTGTAATGATGGCGAATGTTTAAATGCTACCCGCTTTATTATATCAGGCTAAGCAATGGGGGGAGTTGTTTTCTATTTAACTATGAGGAAAATTTGTATATTAAAACACACATGAACTCCTCAGAAACTTGCAAAACTCGAGATGGTGATAAAGGTCATCCGAGATTCATGATTTATGTACAACACAATTTAATTTGTGGCAATACGAAGGTTGTCGGATCAGCTAGTTTATTATAAAGCACAAAGAACTAACACAAAGATTAAACATCTTCGCAAACACTGGAACGCATCCGCAGTTTTCTTGACACACATTTATATTTTCCGGATCGTAAGATTCGGGCTCAACTAGTAGATAAATAAGCAGCATGGCCTTTAAACGGTTTAGTTACTATTCTTTATAAGCGAAAAAATTTCATTGCTTTTTCTTCTGTCGTTCCCTCGGAAAGAAATTGGAAAGATTATCGTTACAAAACAAAATCCACATTCAAAATGTTCAAAAACGACATCTAAAAGTAAAAATGAATATTCCTGTTCTAAATAATCTATCATTCGCATGATTCCACATTCAGTTGTATCGCAGAATTTGATTATTTGTAGTTTCATTTAAGAACTTTTAATAAATCTAACACTCTCCTGATTTTTGAACAGGTCCTACCTGCTAATGCGAAATTGATTTCGTGTCTCCTCTCGTATACTTATTATTGTGGCATAAAGAGAGCATATCGATGCTATCTTTCTCAACTATATTAGCTAGCTTATGGTATCAGCAACCAATTCTTGTGAAAAAGATGTGTTCAGGTAGCGTTTGCATTGCATTGTCGTTATAAACATAACAGAGGAGACACGAGACAATCTCGCATTTGCAAGTAGGACCTATTCAAAAATTAGCCCAGAATCGTTTTATTTATGGTCTGCTGTAACTGATAAACTTAAAAAAAACATTCGTCAAATTTGACCCCGACGTGATTTGAACACGCAACCTTCTGATCTGGAGTCAGACGCGCTACCGTTGCGCCACGGAGTCACTTGCTTCGGCCAGTTGCTCATTCTCGATCGTATTTCACTCGTCCACTGTTCGCACATGCTGCTGCGCTATTTTCTAATCGCAAGTGAGACAAACAAGTGCTTCGCCCGTACTGTGTGGAGAATCAAAACAAAAATAAATTGGCCACGAACGCGCTCCTCACTGCCATGCCGTATTAGTAGCAAACGGGGAAAAAAGGGTGCAATGGTCAGGGAAAGAACAACTAATTTAATAATAAATTGTTGACCACTTCGATAACGTCGCGAGAACACAACACGCGGTGCACACACACACAATCAGTCAGAAGCGGTATTGAGTGCCGTCAGTGTTTACCAATGCAAAAATTGACAATTAACCACTCTGACTTTGTGTTCGGAAGCACGCAATAGTGCAAACATTCATCGGTTACCCCTACGATGCCCACAAAATTCGCACATGGGGAGAACAATGACAAAAATGAACTTACACACTGATGTATAGGCAAACGTCAGTAGCAAGCTCATCACATACTGAGCCAGCACGTGGAAGGGTAGCACTCACCACCGCAACTTAACTGTCGGTGGGGGCACGACGGGTTTTTCGTGCATGTTTCGCACCGCACCGACCATCAACTATAATAAAATCAACCTCGGCTCAGTCGTGCTTCAATGTTTGCTCGCTACTCGAATGCGGTTGTTACTGTTTTTGCTGGCGAACGCCAAACGCTGCTTTGTTGGTAAAAAGCCATAGGTATGCAGAACCAAAAATGAGCAACCAAAGTAACAAAGTTTACAGAACCAACTGGCCCCTCCCTACGCTACGCTGCCCGTGAAACACCCCTCGGTGGTTCTGGCTAGACGGGTGTTCGATTGGTTCCGAAAAACTCAAAGTCGATTTGGGACTGTTGGTTGCATTCAAGGGATCGTTTACAGTTTATCAGCCGGGGTTGAACTTCAGCTATAACGATCGAGTTGAATGAATGAGAGTAAATCAAACAAAAAAATAAACAATGAGAGCCACAACATACAGTACTACATACATACCGGCGGTATAAAGCTAATAAAAATATACCCTCACTTATGGTGGCTCCACGACCAGACCCTGACCGACTGGCCAGTAGGGTGATAGAGCGTCAGTTTTTTAGGGTAAATGGATGCAGAGTAATTGTATTTCTAAAAATTTTAGATGCTGTTCACTCAAAAATTAATTATTTGGAGCGGATTTGGATTAATTAACTGTACCAAGCCGGTTTACAATGAATATAGGTAATTCGAAATTCCAAATCCCTTACAGTTTCTCGATTACATGTTATAAAATGACACGTAACTGTGTTAGGAATTAGGACTTGCAATTAAATGGATTGAAAAGCTGACCCGGAATTAGCACCTTTCACACGAACCGTATAATTTTGGAGCTGCTTTAGCAGGGGTTTCCGTCACCACCACCGCCGGCGACCGATAAATTCAAACATTAAAAAGTGAGTAATTGAAAATGGTGCTCGTATGATTATCCACCGTCGTCCGACGCACACATACGCCAGTCAGCCTGCGTGCCGCTCCGTTCGCTGCTGATGAGGCACAGGAAGTCGATTGGAAGCACAGCACACGTTGGTACCTATCTGCGCGTAATTTGATATTGTTTATTTTCAATCACCGGCACACCTCTAGACTCGGGGGCAATTCGCGTGAATTCTGCGCTGCGAAGGATATGTTTATCATCGAAAGCAATACCAAGTAACAGCTGGCATAGCGGTGGCGCTTCCAGGAAATTCTTCGATGCACCGCAATTTCCCGAATCAAAAAGTCTCTTTTTGACGAAAATTAAAGTTAAACATAGGAACTATATTATTAGCATTTCCATGAAAAAAGGTACAGAAGAGGTCCGATTTTATTAAAATTTTGTGTTCTTATTCTTTTTTCGGCAAATTTTAGACCCGTATTGTTTTATTTGTCACTTGGGATCCTTTCAGAGTTATGGTGATTTCAAAAATGGTCGTTTTTGCCAATCTTCCTTCTTTTAAATTTCAGAACTATTGATCCAATGAACTGATTTTAATCATTTTGATACCAAACAATAGTATTAAACAATAAGTTTTAACCATTTGCTATAAACTAGGTAAGTTTTCAACCATTTTCTGGCGAAACTGGCTTGTAATAGTTTAACACTAATCAAGTGTAGTTTTGGCTTTCTCCGTTCAAGGCAGCACACAATCAATCTACCTGAGAATAAAACTGCTGCAGATAAAATTTCGTCTTGAATCGTTCCTTACATTATCAAACAATACAACCACCATACACGCTCATACAGACCTCAAGAAGGAAGCAACGAAATCAATGAATAATCGTGTACACACGAAAGGGGCGCGCCATGCTGCTGCACACCAAGTAAACACACGATCCTCTTGTTGCTTATCCCCTCGTCCGTTGCGCACATTTTGATGTGGTTATAGTCGATTCTCGATTCTCGACCAGTTTCAGGTCCCGTGTAAAAGCAAGCCCGTGTAAAAGCAGTACCACTCTGAGCACCCCGATAAGCAGGAAGCCCGGGTAGCTCAGTCGGTAGAGCGTTGGACTTTTAATCCAACGGTCTAGGGTTCAAGTCCCTATTCGGGCGAGTGATAATTTTTTTGTTGTCACTTTTGCTAGTCGAATTAAAAATAACTAATTTTCCAATATCGAACAAAAAATCTTTGTCAGAAGTGGGATTCGAACCCACGCCCTCAGAGAGGACCAGAACGCTCATGCAACCACCAACCATCGGGAACACACGTGTGTGCTTAGGGAGAGAGAATTGATCATCAGAATTTTCTGAATCAAATTCACCGTCAGCGTCACACACATGGGGGAATAATGGCAAGATTTTACTCTTGAGTCTGGCGCCTTAGACCGCTCGGCCATCCTGACATCTGATCGACACTCGACGAGAAACGATTCCTGCTCACCGCCTGCCACAGGCCGATCGGTTCTATCGTACGCTGTAAAGCAATGAAGGTGGTGTGGAACGCATGCGCTGTGACTAACGTGCGAATGTCTGGCAGAGTGAGTCACTCTCGCACTCAGTCGGACAGGGTAGGCATATTCGACGATGAGTGCTGTTCTAAAATAAGCGGTGATGACATGCGCAGTAAAAGGCAGATGCGCTTACCTGTTTTTGTACGGACGGAAAACGTGACCAGCAGGCAATATGGTTACCTTGACCGGTTTAGCAGTTTAAAACGGGGATTACGAGATGACCGTGATATTATGCTATGGTAGCGTCGGCATTATTAATATTATATTATTGCTACCATTAAATATTATAATCATGAGACAAACACGTGGAAGAAAATTATTTGCTAGTGTTGGCTGCCTTTGAAACCCGGTGTCATGTGGCTCCATAGCTCAGTTGGTTAGAGCGTCGTGCTAATAACGCGAAGGTCGTGAGTTCGATCCTCTCTGGAGCCAATTTCTTTTATTGTTGCAATGGCTACTGTTATATAAAAATTCGAGTTTTAGTGAAACTTTTAAATTCATTGAACACATCAGCAGCTTTGCTTAATTTCTCTTTTTTCTTATCAGATTTAAATTGACTCTTTTCGGTGAATAATTTCCTTTTTTTTTTTTTTTTTTTTTTCCTTTTTTTCGGGTTATCCAACTGGTCGCTTAATAGCGTATAAAACTCTGCGCTGGGCCCTTTTGTGTTGTCAACAAAGTGTCAGGGAGACCTCAAACATCAGTTCTACCTGACGAGACAGGCACTGGCGCCCACTAAAACACAGGTAGAGCCCCAAGCATAGCCGTCACGCCTATACCCGCAGGCGGAGGCGTTTCGGCCCTGCGCGGACTCCACGAACTGACTCTAAGATCTCTCTGCCAAAGGCCGGAATGTCATATTTTAAATATAATGATGATGATGACGATGATGATGATAATTATGATGATGAGAAGAAAAATAATAGATCGAATTTGTAAATGTGCTTTGGGCTTTTTGTACCACTCGAGTTGCAATATGTGGTATAGTGAAGAAGTGGAGAATTCGTCAGCCCCGCCTGACACCGGTCTTCAACCGCGCGCCCGCTTTCAGTTTTCCAACACAAACAACCACAAATGAACCAATAGGTAAGACAAATTTCGGAGCATTAGTGGTTATCAACTTATCAGGGCAAATTTAATCTTTCATCCCCTTAGTATTCACAGTGCATTCCCACGATACAAAGTAAATTGAGCGCAGCACAAGCTGGACGTTCGCGGTAGTCGACAGAAGCTTCAAAATATAGAGACTCGCCCGCCTTCCAACCCTCGAGACCAAAGTGCTGTAATGCTCTGGGCTTAAACGTCTCTTTAAGACTCGACCCCTTCCCATCGACAGAGCCCGCGGGCGGCCATCAGAGCTCAGGACAGCCACGGGGCCAGTGCAAAAATCCTACTCTATCTAGCAGCACCGCCTAGCCGAAACTCGAACACGCGACACGAATTGACCTAATTTTCCCATCTGCTACCTAAGAAGTGCTATTACCCGTAATCATTACAGAGTGGTCCTTCGGCATCCAATCGGATCTGGTATCCCGCTTACATCCCCTTACTAACCCTAAGCCCCCGACCAACTCAATCAATCCGACATTTTTCGGAGATATTTGTGACAGTTGTGATAAATAGGGATGAATCCCAGAAAACTTCATCTATTGTCAGAGATCCCCATATTGGCCTTATTCTTAAACGGAATAAAAGCACTTTCTGAACAACGCAACAATCACATTTGGTAAATTTTTACCCCGAGTCCCACTTGAAATCACAAAAGTATTTTGATATATACCCACATTCAGAAGTAAACGTGACCGCTGTTCATTTACTGATTAGTTAAAAAGCCCTACACCACGACAAGGTTCAGTTTTATCGTAGGGAAATTGACTCTTTTCGGTGAATAATTAACTTAAAATCGCTTACGTTTTTTGCTTACTTTATTCAGCCATACTCAGAAATTTATGACAAGCAATTTATAATTATAATAATTTAAATTTAAACTTGAACATTTGTCGCCGTTATCGTTTTACTGTTTCCTTGTCTGTAGTGATTTACAGATCTACAACTTAAACACACATATTTTAAAGGTTTTTTGATTCTGTTTTCTAAACCGTTCCGATGTCGCAATATTTTACTAAATATCTCGATCGATTCGATTTGAGATTAATGAAACTAATATTTTCTCGAAGTTGTGTGAGTTACTTCTATTGAGTTTAATTTCAATTAAAGCTTATACTAATTTAGTACACCTATTGAACATATTACTATGTCAGAGTTAAACCTTATCGTATTTATTTATATATTAAGTTTTATCCTAATTTGGCTTAAGTGTTACTCAATTTTGTTCGAGTTCTTGCGGTCTGGTGGTGCTTTAAAAATTAAAAACTTTTTGTCAAAGCTTTTGGTATTTCTCAATTTCATTTAACGGGTGACAACTAAAATTTTGGTATTTCTCAATTTCATTTAACGGGTGACAACTAGAATTTTGGAATTTTGGAAATCATGTCAACTATACGAATCCCAACATCTCTTGATTCTACCAACCAACTGTTTGCAATTCGTGACTCTCCAGTTATTTTTGTACACCAAGGAATTCAAAATCCCAAAGAAATCTTCGATTGGAACAACTGAGACAGATTTTTCGGGTCGTGGTTTTTGGATAAAAGAGGGATAGAATGGGTATTCGGGAACGATTGTGTTTTTTTTGGCGTAATGCGGTGTTGCTCTATCCAGCCAAAATACGTATTGTCCATCTGCATGATGTTTTTGTAGAAGCGGAATCAAAATTTTCTTCAAACATTCGTCTGGCACAACTTAATTGATAGCCAAACCAGAGGGCTTGTTTATGAAGAAACACGAGAAAGAGAACAATGTCCTTCTGCGTCCATAATTTTGGCTGGTCTTCCACTACCTTGCTTGCGAATAGTTATTGGGTATCTTGGGATATAGTAAATAGTCAAAGCCGCAACATACCCGCTTTTTAAAAGTGGTACCGTACACTTTTTGTCGAGATTTCTGTGGCAATTCGTAGAAGTGTACAACGCGCTCCCGAAATGTTTCGACGTCATTGTAAGCAAAACAAGGCTAGCATAAACAAAACAAAAAATATTAACAAAAAGAGGAGAGAGAGCTAACACATACATACTCTCATTTCACTCAGAGCTCGTTTGTTGTTGAGTACAGGGGCTTAAAAAAAATTCCAAAATTTTAGTTGTCACCCGTTATATTGTAATCAAACATGAAGTAATTTGCGGTTTCATCACTAACGAGAATGACATTAGCTGAGGCTCGATTATGTAGGAGTGAGAGGGGAGCAAAGAGTGGAGGAGAGAATCCGGGAGCTTGGAATTTGATGTTCTTGATATTATTCCTACTACAAACAGCCTCAGCGAGGGCCAATGAGGTTCAAAAAGGCGTGGCAGATGAAGACATTTGGTGGTATTAGTAGCGAAAAATCAGAAAACGACGTCAAACTACAAAAACAAACCGCGTCGGACAATGGGGTTTGTTTTTGGACTTTGACGTCACGCTTCATCGTGATTGGTCGATTTACGATTCCACCCACACCATGATGAAATTTTTTCATTGCACTAACACCACTTAACTAACATTGCCACGCCTGTATATATCACATTGAGCGAGGGACACAGCTAGTGTCAAAAAATCTTTATATGTGTGCGGTAGAAATGGTCGGGTATGAAAATTTGAATACCCGGACCCGACCCGTACCCGATCAAGAAAAAAATTAAAAACCCGTACCCGACCCGAACCCGCAAATTTATTATTTTTGATACGGGCCCGGGTACCCGACCATCTATAGTGTTAAATGTGGTCAATGGAGATACCCGACCCGACCCGTACCCGGTTTCAAAAACAAAAATTAAGGACCCGTACCCGACCCGAACCCGCAAATTATTATTTTTCAATACCCGAACCTGACCCGAACTCGGCGGGTACGGGTACGGGTGCGGGTTTCGGGCAAATTTTCCGCTACCCGACCATCTCTAGTGTGCGGGGTGGAATACTTCAATGCATATGGGGAATTTCCGACGTAGGACTACGTCTTTGTTTACTATACTGGGTAGCACTTTGTGAAAACGAAAATAGAAGTGGTATGGTGGTAATAACTACTAAACTACTGAACGAAACTGAACAACTTATATCTATACCTATAAAGAAGGATTTCTGTCTGTCTGTCTGTATGTTCCTTATATAATCGAAAACTACTGAGCCAATCGGCATAAAAATATGCATGTAGAGGTTTTTTGGGGCCAGGAAAGGTTTTAGTGATGGTTAGAAACCTTTCCCCTCACTAAGAGGGGGGGCTCCCATACAAATGAAACACAAATTTCTGCATAACTCGACAACTAATCAAGCAAATACAACAAAATTTGGCATGTGGGTGTTTCCGGTGACAAGAATTTATTCTATGGTAAATTGAGACCCCTCCCCTCTTTATAAGGGGAATTATAACTCCTCTCCTCTTTAAAAGGGGGGGCTTCCATTCAAATTTCCTCATAACTCGAGAACTAATCAAGCAAATGGAACCAAATTTGGCATGTGAAGGTTTTCGAGGGCAAGAATATTTTCTATAGTAAATTAGGACCCATCACCACTTTAAGAGGGGGGGCTCCTGTACCAAAGAAACACAATTTTCCTCATAACTCGAGAACTAATCAAGCAAATGGAACCAAATTTGACACGTGGGTGTTTTTGGAGACAAAATTTTTTTCTATGATGAACTGGGACCCCTCCTCACTTTAGTAGGGGGGGCTCCTATACAAATGAAATACAAATTTCCTCATAACTCGAGAGCTAATCAAGCAAATGAAACCAAATTTGGCATGTGAAAGTTTTCGAGGGCAAGAACATTTTCTATGGTGAATTAGGACCCCTCCCAACTTTAAGAGGGGGGGCTCCTATACAAACGAAATACAAATTTCCTCATAACTCGAGAGCTAATCAAGCAAATAGAACCAAATTTGGCACGTTGGTGTTTTTGGAGACAAAATTTTTTTCTATGATGAATTGGGACCCCTACGCACTTTAGGAGGGGGGGCTCACATACAAACGAAATTCAAATTTCCTCATAACTCGAGAACTAATCAAGCAAATAGAACCAAATTTGGCATGTGGAGGTTTCTGGAGGCAAAAATATTTTCTATGGTGAATTAGGACCCCTCCCAACTTTAAGAGGGGGTACTTCTACACAAATAAAATACAAATTTCCTCATAATTCGAGAACTAATCAAGCAAATGGAACCATATTTGGCATGTGGGTGTTTTTGGATGCAACCATTTTTTCTATGATGAATTAGGACCCCTTACCTTTTTAAGAGGGGGGGGGGGGCTCTCATACAAACGAAATACAAATTTTCTCATAACTCTAGAACTAATCAAGCAAATGGAACCAAATTTATCATGTGGGTGTTTTTGTAGGCAAGAATATTTTCGATGGTATATTTTCTATGGATTTCCCCACTTTAAGAGGGGGTGGGCTCCTATACAAATGAAAAACAAATTTCCTCATAACTCGAGAACTAATCAACCAAATGGAATCAAATTTGACATGTAAGTGGTTTTGGACGCAAGATTTTTTTCTATGGTGAATTGAGACCCCTCTCTTCTTTAGAAAGCGAGTTATGGCCCATCTCCCCTTTAAGAGGGTGGGATTCCATACAAATGAAATGCAAATTTCCTCTTATCTCGAGAATTAATCAATCAAATGGAACCAAATTTGGCATGTGGGAGTTTTAGATGGTAGAAATTTTTTCTATTGTGAATTACGACCCCTTCCCCTTTTAAGAGGGGAGCTCCCATACAAATGAAATTCAAATTTCCTTATAACTTGAGAACTAATCAAGCAAATGGAACCAAATTTGGCATGTGTGATTTTGGAGTCTTGAATTCATTTTACGATAGTTAGAGACCTCACACCCCTGTGGTAGGGGGATATGGACTCTCATACAAATAAAACAGAAATTTTTGCGAAACTCATAAACTAATCGAACTCGAGAAATTCGACTCTTCCATAAAACATTAGTCAATACAAGACCACAAAAACTATCTATAGTAACACTAAATCATTCAGGACGAGACGGTCGCGAGTGTTGCCGGTGACCCGCCGTCGGAAGCGCCGCCCACTGGGGGGCTTGCAAAATTCGAGATTGTGACAAAGATCATCCGAGATTCATGATTTATGTACAACACAGGTTAATTTGTGGCAATACGAAGTTTGTCGGGTCAGCTAGTCTATATATATAAAAATGAATTTCTGTCTGTATGTTCCTTTAAAAATTGGAAACTACTGAACCGATCGGCGTGAACATTTCCATGCAGGGGTTTTTGGGACCGGGGAAGGTTTTTATGACAGTTAGAGACCCCTCTCCCCCGTAAGATGGGGGGGGGTCTCCCATACAAATGACAAGAATTTCTGTCTGAAGTTTTTTTAGAGCGTCTTAGTCGAAATGAAGAAATTTCTGCATAACTCAAGAAATAATTAAGTAAATGAAACCAATTTTGGCATGTAAGGGTTTTTGGAGGCAAGAATTTTTTCTATGGTGAATTGTTCGGTGTTGAGTCAGACCGAACCAAGTGACAAAACTATGATTTCGAGAAAAACGCGTTCGAAATTGGCTGCTTATAGCTATTATAGCTGTTTGCAAACATTTATGTAGTCTGGTTAGAGCTTAGAAATTTCTTGATCGTTTTCTGTCATTAACTCAATTTTTAAATTTTGCGTCTTGGTCCGGTCTGATTCAACACCGACCAATTGAGACTCCTCCTCCCCTCTTTAGCAGGAAGAGGCTCCCATACAAATGAAATACAAATTTCCTCATAACTCGAGAACTAATCAAGCAATCAGTACTAATCAGTATACCTGAAGGTTCCGAAGGAGATTGCTGCTGGCCGTCATTTCATCTTCCAACAACACGGAGCAACTGCTCATAATGTCAACAAAACACAAAATGGCTTGCTAAAAATTTTCCGGAGTTTTGGGAGAAGGAAATTTGACCTCCTAGCAGTCCCGATATCAATAGTTTGGATTATTTTGTGTGGGGCGTCGTCGAGCGGGATACCAATAGGACGCCTCACACCATGCTTAAGTCGCTCAAAGCTAAGATCATCGAGGTGATGACGTCTATGGATCGAAACATGGTAAAACGTGCATGCGACAGTCTCCGGAAGCGTCTATCAACAGTAATTGAAAAGGAAGGTGATTTTTTTTTAATGAAATAATTTACAATTCCGATATGCTACGAAAGAAAATAAACCATAAAACGTTACTCGCATATCTGACTAACTGTTTTTCTAACTTATTTTCTAAAATATGTTATTTATGGCTAAAATTCGTCACGCACCCTGTATCTCTATATATCAACAATGCCGCTGAGGTAGGTTCAATCTTTTGTTGTCAAAAGAAAGATATTTTTATAAGAATTCCAATGATGTGGTACTTGTTCACGCCACGCCTCTATTTCTAGTAGTTTTTGCCAAAAGAAGGGTATTTTACCCTAGTTTACTCGAAATGAAGAAATATAACCACATCTCCGGATTCTGATGAATGCCCCAAAAGGGCGAAGAGCGGAACTTTTTTCCTAGTGTCTTTTGCTTTCATTTTATCATTTATGGTCTTCGGCACTTTTGTTCGTATGAATATCCCCCTTAATCTAAAATTGTTAAAAGTTAGTCATTGCTTACTATAATGAAAATAACTTTCCTTGAAAATTCTTTAGAAATTAGTTTTTCATACATAGCTTATGTTGGTTGCATTTTACAAGAATATATGGTTCTAGGCGATTATTGAAGAACTCAAAATACACGTTTTTGCGGAAGATTGCGAATCTCTAGCACCTTTCCTTACAAAGTTATCGCTTTTGGCTCGTGCAGTTAGGAAAAAATAAAGCTTAAATAAGCGGTAACTTTGCAAGGAAAGCTCCTACAAAAAACATGGGTTTTGAGTCTTTCAATAATCGCCTAGAACCATATACTCTTGTAAAACGGTACCAACATACGCTAAATATAAAAAACTTATTTTCTATGAATTTCCAAAGAAAATGCTCCATAACTCTGCACTCGATAGAGATAGAAATGTCATTATTTTAGCAACATTGTTAACCTTTACAGTTTCTCTAACTTTGCCGAAGAAAAAATGTGTCTATCACAAAAACACACACAAAAAAATGGACGTGTATCGAGCCTCTAGCGAACGCAAAACACATAAAATGTATGATTGTCGTACTCTCATTTGGGTGGTTAGGGACAAGCGGAACACATACAAGTTTATAGTACTCGACTTAAGCTTTAAGATGAAGCGCTGATTTCATAAATCCGCTTGCCCCATTTTACCTCATGGGTTCGTGAAGCTATGGAAATTTAAAGCTTGAATATGCGATAACTCAGCAAGTGAAGGTCCACGAGATTTGCGGTCTTCTGCAAAAACGTGTATTTTGAGAGCTTCGATAAAATTGCCTAGAACATTGTATTCTTGTAAAATGCAACTAAGAAAAGCTAAGTATGAAAAACCAATTTTTAAAGAAGTTTTAAAAAATATGCCCTATAGTTCAATACTCGTTTAAAAAAATTTTATTTCTTCAGCAAAGTTGCTTGTTTTTACGACATTCACAACTTTGCCGAAGAAACTATGTCTATATTTCCTAACACAAAAAAGTTATTTTTTAATTTTCATGATAGTAAGCGATGACTAACTTTTGACAGTTTAAGATTAAGGGGGATATTCATACACACAAAAATGCTGAAGACCATAAATGATAAAATGAAAACATGACACTAGAAAAAATTCAATTTTTTCCCTTTTGGACTACTGTGCGATGGAATAAGAGATTTCTTTTCGCCATAAATAAACTATTTTCATGAGGAATCCGACGAAATGGTATTCGTTTATGGCACATGGCTTCCTCCCCTGTTGCCCCGAGCCACCTAAAAATCTGTCTACTTTTTGGCAAACTATAAAGCGAGACAAAGCCGTTTGTTTTTACGTTTTTAAACCTTCCCCTTGTTAATGGCTACCCTATTCCTTTCGTTCATAAATCCACTCTTGTCGTCCAGCGACTTATACAAATGCTATCTTTCCAAATGCAAGAGAAACGTAACGTACCCTTTACCCTTTTGAACTTTCCACCCTAGATGTAAGTGGTCGCCGCTCCCTTTTGTTAATCTCCCTGCGTTGATTCTTTTATGTCAAGTTTGATTAAGAACCGTCCAGGTGTTTCGGAGTTACAGTAGAACATATCTTCATACCCACGTTACTCAACCAGCTCCGCCGCGTTCTCGTCTTCCAGCCACTTGCGCAACTGCAATTATTTTAAAGGCAAGAGAAACACAACTCATTTTACCTACTGTGTGGGCCAAGTCATGTGAACATGTGTGCCAAATTTGGTGGAGAACGGTCAAGGCGTTCTGGAGTTATGTCGGAACATACAAACATACATTCACTTTTATATATACAAAGTGTTAGGTTGCTTAGTGCAGATATTTCAGGGAGTGATAAAGGACCACATTTGACGAAAAAAATCTTTCTACGCATATGATCAAATCTCAATCATTACAGAGTTATTAAACATTTTTAGTTTTCGGTTCTGTTTGCCTTAAAGCAGCTCTGGTATAAAAACTATGTTAGCGAGCCCATTATGTTACTTTAAATCGAAAGTTTGTACTGAAAATTAATCTTAAACCTCCTGCTTCATAAAATTCAGTAACTTTTCAAAAGCAAAAAGCTTTGAAATAAGTGTTTCTTAAGACGTTTTTCTCCTAATTTCTCCTAAAAAGGTGTGATAAAACTGATTGCTTTTATTTACTGGTACCGTATTACAATTTTTTCTTTGGCGTGAAACGCCTATCTCTTTTAGTTTCGTTGCAATTCTGTTTTGAACATATGGCTTTGGGTGTTGAATTAGCAGCTGAAAACTGTACAAACTCATACATTACGCATAGCACACTAGACCACCGCGTGCGACGGACACAGTCTGACGCATATGGAAAACAATAACGAAACCGACTGCTCGAGTCTCTCTGGGACGTTTTTGAAAACGATTGCAGTATTAAAATGTATTCTCCGGAAGAACTCGCGGACATTCACTTTTGTTATGGCTTCGCTATGGTCGTTATGGTAACGACAGAACAGCAGGAGTGTGGTTGTAGATTTTCTGATCGTCAGCTACCTAATGCAGGTAAATGAACACAAATCCAGAAGTGTTCGTTTTGTAACACCATGACTTTAATTCAGGGACGTCGGCGACAACGCACCGTCGCTTCCGCGAAGGAACGGGCATCATCAGCAAATTGCGCCACCGTGGAGATGTGGAGCGTGCTGAACCGGGTGAAAATGCTTCCTTTCGACACTACAGGTTCAAGAGCTGCTGTATGCTAATAAACCTATGCGGCTTGAGTTGGTGGCGAATCCCAAATTTATGAAAAACATTGTTGTTGCCGTTGTTGTTTTTCATACGTGTCAGACTGTGTTCGTCGCACGCGGTGATCTAGTGTGCTATGCGTGATGTATAAATTCGTGCAGTTTTCAGATACTAATTGCCGTTTAATATTAAAAGAATTGAAATCTCGTGAATTATATGGATATGATAAAAACCCCACAAACGCTTAACAGAGACAGCCATGGTAATAAGATTAGGTTAAGTATAACGACGGCGAGCATGAAAAAGTGACTTATACCTTTTATATGGATCTATTCTGAATCAACAGAACGCCTAGGAATATAGCTATCAAATTATTTGACAGAGTAAGCAGCGATATCGGCATGGAATTTGGGCTTGGCAAATACCTATCAGTACAGCTTCAAACAGGGCTGCGAGGTTTAGGACATGAGGAGATATGGTTTGTGGCAAAGCAAAGCAAAGCCAGGTGCTACATTCCGTTCTCAAAACTTGACCTTCTGTTTTTTATACGACAGACTTCGTAGCCAGCTATTGGAATACAGGACAATTGCAGGGCCAGTTGCTACCTCCTATTGATTCCAACAGCCTCTCTCCCAGTCGAGGTTTTTGGCAAATTGTACAAATAGCTTGGTTTCAGGCAGCACACCAGTATTCACCACTCTAATATCAAGATAGTTCTGCGGGACTCATTTTTATGTCAAGTGAACTGGTTCCTAAAGTCTTGCCTTAACGCGGGGAATAAGGTACGAGCACTGAATGCATTTGCCATTTCCCAGTGACCTGCAATTTTGGAGTTGTGAAGTGTAGCAAAACTGGCCTAGAAGATCTTGAGAGGAGGGTGCAGTGAGAAATCCAGCAAGTTGGTATGTGACACCTTCAATCGACACTGAAGATTTACTTTGCCACGAGTAGAAGGGGGTGTAGGAATAGTCGACGTTCAAGCACTATCCGTTGCTCAGGTGTGTCAGATGCGTGGATATTTGGTAGAATGAGTAATTCGACAGGGAACTTACAGAACTGTTTGGGCCGTTGAGAGGGGCTAAAGCACTTTACATATGGCACATCCAAACTACGACCTCAGATGTAGTCTATTGTGGAGAAAGATATTGCACCAGAAGTTGGCGCTGCGATGTAGTTTGTTGGAGGAAGATGTGCCAAATTACCGCTACAAACCAGACCCGTCTTAGAACTAACAACTAACAACAACTAACCGGACATTATAATTTACAACAAGGATAGACATATAATAACCATTATTGACGTCGCCATATCTTATTTACTTTACTTTTTCGGCGACAATCCGCTTATCGAATTCAGGTTCAGGAGCCGTCTCTACGTTTCTTGATCTTAGACTGCCGCTCAATAGTCTCACCTAACACCCGCTACTCTAGCATCCACGTCAACATCGCTCATCCAATGGGTACGGGGTCTGCCTTGAAGCAGTTGGCTTCTGTCAGGTTCTCTGCTAAGTATTGTTTTCGCTGGTCTCTCATTCGGCATCTTTGCTACGTGGCCAGCCCGTTATAGCCTGCCGTGCTTTGGTTGCTTCACAATTCTTTATTTATTTTAATATGCCGCCAAGAATTGATCGCAGGATCTTACGCTCAAAAAGGTCAAGAACTCGTCGGTCGCTCTCCTTAAACGTCCACGTTTCGTGGCCGTAGAGTACCACCGGGAGAATGAGCGTGTCATAGAGCGCGAGTTTTATACGAAGTTGCACGCTACGGGACCCAAGCTGGCTACGTAATCCGTAGAAGGCCCCGTTGGCAGCCGCTATCCGCTTTTTACTTCGTGGCTCATGTCATTAACGTGCCTAGATAAACAAACTCGTCGATCATTTCAAAGGTATCTCCATCTATCACCACTGCAATTTCAACACCCGAAGGGCTACCGCGCTCTCTACCAACCACCATATACTTGGTTTTGGCAGTATTAATGATAAGGCTTATCCTCACAGCTTCCTTCTTGAGATGCGTGTACATTTCTTCCACAGCTTTACGGTTAATGGTCGTCCGCGAACCCTAGGAGCATATGAGATTTCGTGATGATGGTAACCACTTCTTTACACGCCTGCCCTTCGAATAGCACCTTCCAATGCAATGTTGAACAGCAAGTTCCGTCACCTTGCTTCAAACCATCTAACGTCACAAACGAGTCCGATGTCTCACCCGCTATCCTGACGCTTGATTTTGAATCATCAAGGGTAGCATGCATCAGCCTAATCAGTTTTGTTAGAAAACCATAATCTACCACAGCTCATTTCGTTTAACTGAATCGCACGCCGCCTTGAAGTCTACGAACAAATGGTGAGTTTGCAAGTTTAATTTCTGAAATTTATCGGGGATCTGTTGCAAGGTGAAGATTGGGCCCGTCACGGAGCGTTCCTCTCGAAAACCGCACTGGTATTTGTCAACATCGCCATGCCACTGAGCTGTAATTTAGAGGTCACAACACACGGTCATAAAATTGTAAAATATCGTCCGCCGGCAGTGGAGTTGAAAGAGTTCTGGAGATTAGAAGAGGTCCCAAGAATAGTTCTGATAGTGCTATGCGCAATCGGAGTGGTTCCAGCCAGCCTGAGCCTAATCCCCCTTTAGTAACCGCGCAGGCTAGGTGAAATTTCGCGACTTTGTCGCGAGCGCGAAAAATCAGTTAAATCAATCGTTATAAATTATCGTAAATTAGTTGTGTGCCCGATCCTACTCGAAATCCCTTTGCCTCTCAGCCACGGGAACACAGGTTTCATTTGCTGTTTTTACTCAGTTGACTGCAGCGCGTCAGCGAAACAGAATTCGAGAAAGTGGTGTATGAAGCAATTGCAGCTCATTAAAAAAATCATGTTTCGAACTATGGCCGCATGGTGGCGCTCGAATGTTGCAGTTTTCAGTACCAGTTGCAAAAAAATGATTCGAAATCATCGATTTGACGATGTTTTTGGAAACATTTTGAAAGATATGTCAGTTTGATGCATTGACGATCTAAAAGTGATAGTTTGAAAACATGGGAGAGAACTTTGAAATGAGAATTTTAAAGAACTTGATTGGAAATACTTCCAAGCGGATTTTCCACGTTATCGAGCGTGTTCACAAACAAAAACAAAATGCTAGAAGCATTAGAATCTGCCAAAAAAGTCGAACTATACTATTTCATATCACCCCGGATCTCAATTATTTATATTACCTACGAGGGCATCCCTCGTACTGATCTAAAATCCGGGCATAAATCAAAGCCAAAACATTTTACAGTAAAACCAAACTCGACGGAGAACCAACCAATAGATTATTTGCTACCGAGTGGCTACACTAATTCGATTTTCTGCAGAACCACACAACCACGCGGTGCGCGTGGAAGCCATTCCATTGTATTGAGGTTAGATCAAACAATTCAATTTTGTTTCAGCGTGTTCCATTACCGGCTTTGTACTGAAGAGTAGTAGAAAAAAACACACACATTTTGAACATTTTGCACGCTAACTGATAGCAGCTCCAGTTAAATATTGGTTCCGCATTGTGTTACAGTATGCAGCATCCGCATTTGGCAAAGTGCGGTAGAACAATGTGAAGATGATATCATTACCGCTTTTCTAGTGGGGTGGAAAAAGAAAACATTAGGGACAGTTCAGGAAAATTAATTGGAAAATGTCAAGGCTAAAATTACGAAGCTGTAATGGAACTAATAGTGAAATGATATTACATTCAGCGGTGACTGTGCACAGTCTAGTTTGAATTTTGTTTATATTTTAACCATTTCAATCACATCGCAATCGTTATCTTAGTTAAATAAACAACAACGCACAACTTCCATCATGTTTAATTTCAATTACTACCGACTGGGGGAAGGAAAAGCGTTCGTTTGGGGAAGCAGAAAAAATTCGCGAAATCAAACCACAACAAGCACTGCCCATGGTTCGACCGACCATCAAGATTCGGAGGCTCCATCGAAAGTAAATATAACATGTGCTGTTTGAGTTCGTTTTGCTCCAGTTTTCTTTTTTCTTTTTTCATCTGCATTCCTACCATCGCCAACAACATTCAATCTAATTTCAAAGGTTTAGAATAAACACACGTTCGTCGTAGCGAAAAGTTGCCGGAGAAAGAAAGCTCAGAGGCGGGGTAAAAACAGCCCTATTGTGAGTGAAAGGGGATGAAAAGGATTTTGAATTCAATTCTACCTGTTCGCAAAACATATCAGCTGCAGAGACAGGCGAAATAACAATGTGTTCCTGCTGAGGAAAGGGTGGTACCGGGCTTATTTGTCTTGGATATATTTCTGTCAGAAAAATGAAATATAAAACAAGCAGAAGTCGAGTAATTGATTCCAAACATGGCAAGCTTCGGTTGTACGTCATCGCCAAAAGCATGGCGGGAGGGGAGGGGCGGGTGGTAGTAAACATTAGACGGTGCTTCGTATCAGTCCGTGATTGATAACGTGTCACAGCGATAACGTAACAACAACACAGCAGCATTAGGTTTATCGTCGTCGCCTAAACCGGACCGGAAAATGTCGGCCTGCGGTCAGCTGGAGGCGACACTTGCATCGCGATGGAATCCACAGGCGTCGGTGGTGTAATGGTCAGCATAGTTGCCTTCCAAGCAGTTGATCCGGGTTCGATTCCCGGCCGACGCAGGACGTTTATTTTGCGCTGGGTGAATCTCTTGCACTGAGAAGGTAATTTTTTACAGTTTAAATTACTTTTTATTAGCGTGAAATGAATATTGGTTTTATATTACTATTTTTAATTAGTAGTAGATATCAATTTATTTTCCTAAAAAAAATTATTCTTACACAATCTCTGTAAGATACCATGGCGGAACTTGGGATAAGCTTTGCCAAACAAACCCGCCAACTGAAACAGGTAATGGATCTAATGCACAATCTGTTTCCGATCGACGAGCTGATTAAATTTTCATTCTTCGTTTCAGGTAAAAAATCTGCAATATTCAGTCCGGTACATCAAACGAATTTACACGTGCATTTTGCCATCAGCCGTTGGCTAAAAATAACTAGAAATGAACAAAAAAAAGCCAACGTCGTTTAATTAAGTTAGTAACTTGGAAGGAAAGATGCATCGCGCTTAGGAGAATGAACACAAAACCCATCCCAATGTGCGCCATTCCATGATGGACAGCTAGGAAAACTGAAGAATAAAGCGTGATTACCACGCCTAGTTTCCATCGCCGGCGGTGTCAGAGCAGCCAGTTGCTTTCCACATGGAAAGCACAACAAAGGGGAATCTTGTTCATCGTTCATTGTTTCCCGGTTTTCTCCAGTAAAGTTCCATGATCTGCCGAGCGGTATGAAGTAACAACAAAGCAGAATTTGTGAGATCGACCACAATCACAGAAGATCTTCACTGTTTCCCCTTTTTCCCGAAGGCCAAGAGCTTTGCACAGTGGAATTGATGTACTTGCAAATTATAATCAACTATTATTAATGTGTTGTTAAAACATATAGTTTTTACCTTTGTTATACTATAACAAAGGTTTAAAAATTGGTCGAAAAACACGAAATTGATCCGAGGCCCGGAGGGCCAAGTCACATATACCAATCGATAGGGTTCGACGATTTGAGCAATGTCTGTGTGTGTGTGTGTGTGTGTGTGTGTATGTATGTAATGATTTTTTCTATCGCCTGTTTCTCAAAGATGGCTGAACCGAATCGTTCGCTATTACTTTTGTTTGAAAGGTATTATTGTCTAGTAGATCACTATTGAGTTGCTTCGTGACACGACGTTTCGTTTAAAAGTTATAAGCAAAAATGTGAAAAATACGTGACACGGGTTTCTCTAGAACTACATGACCGATTTCAACGATCTTAGTATCAAATGAAAGCCCTTATTAAAGCTAAATTATTCAGAAATTTTTAATTGAAAACAAACAAGTAGTTTAAAAGTTATGCTTAAAAAACCTGTTTTGACAAGGAAATAATTATCGCCTGTTTCTTAGAGATGGCCAAACCGATTTATGCGCTATTAGTCTCATTTGAAAGATAATATATGCTAATAGATCACTATTGAATGGTTTTTTGATTGGACGTTTAATTTGAAAGTTATGAGCAACCGTATACACCACACCAAAATTAACAATAATTTATAATGATTTTAACCAAGATAATTTACCTAATTTGAAATATTTTAATATCAAACGAGAGGTTTTGACAATACGAATATATATGCAAAATTTCATAAGAATTGGTTGTACCGGTCAAAAGATATTACCCCTCGAACACTCGCGCCAACTTTTGCAACACAGTTACTCGCGCGCACTATAATCCCAAACCAAAGAAAACGTGCGCACTAGAGGTTTGACTGGGAAAACTTGGTTTTAGGTTTATCGAACCTTTAGAAAAGTTTCTTGAAATTAAAAGCTCTATCGTCTGGTGGAATCTAAATTTTGATTAATCCCCCTAAAAGTGAAATAAAAAAAATTATTTTTCTTCAGTGTCAATAACACATTGATGTGCTCTGCAAAGTTATAGAGCATATTATTACAAGAAATTTTGCTAGAGACAGTAACCTTCCATCTCTGCAGCTAAGATAGAAAAATCTTATTTATTGTATATGAATTTGTAAACTCAGTTTTTATAAATTTTGCTCTTTTTGTAATTGTTGTATGACTTTTTCTTGTATTACAAAATTGTACAAATGATAAAAATACACAACTTTGCTGAATATAGTATACCTCTATGTTTGCTTGTTTAGGAACTGTAGAACTTTGATTATAAAAAAATACCTTAATTTTGATTACGAATTACTCGACTACCAGCAGACGGATACATTCCACTTGGGGTCAATTGCGGTACACCTCGCTTGCTGATTGCTTCGTTTCTGTGATGGCGGTTTATGCTGATCTATTTTCCCAACAATTTAAATTATTAATGCATTGAATATCAGAATAAGTTTATTGAAGAATATACGTTAGTTAAACAACGATTTGTAACTTTATAACAATATGGCGTTGAAAAACCTACACGTGTTGTACGAAATACAACAGCGTGAGTAACCGAAGGTTAATAAAAATTGATGAAAATTATTCAAGAAAACTCTATTGATGTGAATCAAATAGAATGGCATTACAGGAAATTATGCATAGTTCAAAAACCTATAAACTAGACCTTTAATAGGCAATGTATATGTTAAAGAATAAGATTTCCTCTTACAACTTACTTTTATTTGCACTTACTCAAATTAATAACAACTTACTTATCCTTACTCAGCAATTACATGAAAATAGGATCTATCAAAATTTAAAAGTGTCCCTATTTTGTTCAAAATTTGTAAACTTATTCAATTTTCAAAAATTTTATGTAAACCAACGTATTACGCAACGTTAACCAATAGATGAATTATGTCCCGAAAACGTATCGATTTCTATCTCAAATACCAAGTAAGACCGTATAACAAAGGTTCCTTTCACCACTAGGTGGATTAAATCGGGTTTTTAATCTTAGTTACTGGACCGCCTTCCCGTAGTCTTCGATGCAACGGAATTAGCGAGCTTCTAATTGATAGTTCATTGCGCATATTACGGTGAAAATTTCGCTTTATAGTAGTACAATGTCGAATGCAGAGTGCGTCAATTATCCTGCAGTCTTTCGGCATAGACTAGACTTTATCATAAAAGCCGTAAAAACACCAAAAAATAGTTTAAGGAGGTTAAATCGCTCGATCTTGGATGCCAATCACGGAGCTTCATTACACGACTCATTCAGTTTCGGAAAAAAAAATTATTTCAATAAATTAATTGCGGCACACGCAGTGTGGCATGTTGCGTCGTCTTGTTGAAACTACAACTCCTTCATAAGAAAAAAAGCTAGTTTGTGGGGTTCGCATATGATTCTGTATTTAGTTGACAAATTAAGGGTTAACGGCAAGGTCTAATGTATCTCTGGCTGCTCCTCCCGGGAGTAACTTACATACGGTGCATGAGGATCTTAAGTCATGCGTTTGGACGAAGCAGGCAAAAGCATCAGTACTTCGAGGACCAGCCGACCAAATTATTATGCTCTATAACAATGGCAGACCCCGAGCTGCCAAAATCGTGAAGAAACTGTAAGCGTCGGTGGTGTAATGGTCAGCATAGTTGCCTTCCAAGCAGTTGATCCGGGTTCGATTCCCGGCCGACGCAGGATGTTTATTTTGTGCTGGTTGAATCTCTTTAACTGTGATGGCGATTCGCGTTACAGCTTAAATCAATTTTTATTAGTGTGTAATAAACCTTGATTTGATATTACTATTTTGAATTGGAATTTAATTTCTTAAAATTAAATTATGCTTATACAACGTCTGTAACATGATACAATTACGAAGCTTAGGATAAACTTAAGAGCTTTACACAGTGAAACTGATGTACTGACAAACTGTGAACAACTATTATTACTGTTTCCTACTAGCACATATCTTTTTCAATCTTAGTTACTGGGACCGCCTTTCCTTGGTTTTCGATGAAACGGAACAAGTGAGTGACGCTTCTAACTGTAATTCAATGTGCATAGTACATACGGTTAAAATCTCGCTTCACGGCAGTACAATGCCGAATGCAGAGTGCATCAACTATCTGCAGCCTTTCGGCGTAGATCAGACTACATCACAAAAGCCATAAAAACACCAAAATAGATTAAATTAAATCGCTCAATCTGGGACACCAATCACGAAGCTTCATTGTGCGAAATTATTCAATTCCGGAATGTTTTCTTTATTTCAATAAACCAATTCTGGCACACGCAATGTGGCATGTTGCGTCGTCCTGTTGAAACTACAGCTCCTTCATTGCAAGAAAACTCATTTGTTGGATTAGCACCTGATAAAAAGCGATGCGGAATTCACAGTATTTTAGTAGATATTTATGGATCGAAGTGAAATTGATTTGCGCGGTTCAGCAATGGAAATCGAAGAACGTCCCGGTTTAAATAAGGAACGTGTGTTCCACATGATCGTTTGTATTTAGCTGACAAATCAAGGGTGGACGTAGATCATGCTTTGCGCATGGCGAAATCAGCTATGCCTAATGTATAATTGGCTGCTCCTCCCTGGATTAACTTACATACATCTTGAGTTGTCAAGTAATGCATTCGAACTAAATAGTTAAGCAAAAGCATCCGTAATTTGAGTACAAATCGACCAAACTATTATGCTGCATAACAATGGGCGGGGTTTGCCAAAATCATAAGGAAACTGCGGGCGTCGGTGGTGTAATGGTCAGCATAGTTGCCTTCCAAGCAGTTGATCCGGGTTCGATTCCCGGCCGACGCAGGATATTCATTTTGGTTTTGTTCTGGTAGGATCTCTTTAACTGTGAAAACATCGAGCTTTGGTATTTTTACAGTTTCAAATTCTTTTTATTACCGTTAAACAAATAGTAGTTTTATATTACCGTGATGAAACTATTTTCATAATATGAAATTATTGTTACAATTGTGAAAATAACCTTTGCAAAGCAAACCCAAACGACGCCAATTCAATCAGATAATGGATCTAAAGTAAGCACAATCAGTTCGACGAGCTGAATACATTTGCATTCTTAGCTGCGGGTCAAAATGCTGGAATATGGAGTCCGGCACATCAAACAAATGTATACACACAGGGTTATTTTGCATTTAGCCGTAGGTTAGAAAACTAATAAAAAAGCAAGCATCGTTTAATTCAATTATCTAGCTTGGCAGATACTGCCACGTGCCAATTTTATCGGGAATGCACGCAAGGCTCATTCTAATGTGCTCTGTTCCGCGATGGACACAGCTAGTAAAACTGAATAACAAAGCGTATGGTTACCACGACACCGATAGTTTCCATCGCCGACGGTGTCAGAGCAGCCACACGAACGAAGGTTGTTGGTTTTACTTTTTTTTCCAGAGCCCAATCCTACCCCACGCCAGGGAAGGCGTAGGAGAATCTATACGTTCCTAGTTTTTTTCAGTAAAGTTCTATAGTTCAAAACTTTACGGAATTGTACAAAGCAGAACTTGTTAGATTGTCCACAATTATGGAATATCTTAACTGTTTCTTTTCTTTCTTGCAGATCAAGAGTTTTGCACAGTGGTTTTTTGGTACATGACAAATAATAACCAACCAAAAACCAATTTGTACTGTTTTCTATAGGCACATATATTTATCCAATCGCCTGCTGGTCTGCAGCTTTTCGGCATAGACCAGACTTCACAATACTCCACAAAAAATAGTTCAACGGGGCACGCATACCAGGAATACCAATATTATGTGACTAGAATGAACCCAAAATGTTTCTTCACAGGGATTTAGTATATGATATACCCTTTCAGAAAAACATAATCCCAAAATATTCTATCGGTGAAAACTTGAAAATATCATGTTTAAAGTTTTTTGCCGTGACATAAGCAAAACTCGTACGTTGTTCGGGCGACCAAATAGTTTAAATTTACCTCCAGTGTCTCTCAGCCTCTGAATTCGTCGAAATGGTGTAAGAAAGACTTGTAGATAATAAAATTACCTATAATTAGTCCAAACATGGTATTGTTCTATCTCCAATATACACGTCACCAGGGAAGAGAGACCTCCAGCGCATATAATATGGAAACCAGTTTCTTAACCTTCATCTATTCCTTCATTCCTTCCTGTGCTTCAAAAAAGCACAAATTAAACATTTTCTACGAGACGTTCTAAAGCATGCTCAATAAACTTGTCGGTTTGTAGTTTTTTCGCTATTTTGAACAATATTTACCCTATTGAAACTAAAAAAAATTTAAAATTTCTTCTTTAGGGTGATTCAAAAATCGTCACCTTTTTTTTGTACAAACTTATAACTCTGAAAGTTTTGGTACAATGTAGCAAATTATTAAGTTTTCAAAAGCTTTCTAAAAAATATAAATACTAAGTGCACAAAATTGAGACAAAGTTACAAATATTACGTCAAGTCGTTGTATAGGCAGAGTTATTTAGACTAATCTCAAGTTTTTAGTCTTGACCTTGAAATGCGGTCTTACATATATATATTAATATTTTTTGAAACGATGGTTCTACAATTGATGAAGGGACGGTAGGGAAAGAAATGAAATTTTTTTTTTTTTTTGGAGAAGGTGGGGAAGAGCGGAAAGGAAAGGAAGTATTGGACAAAAGGTAGGAGTCAAAATGACTACTTGTCAAGCATAGCTACCAATACCCCCCCCCCTTCCTTTCCGCTCTTCCCCACCTTCACCAAAAAAAAAAAATTTTCATTTCTTTCCCTACCGTCCCTTCATCAATTGTAGAACCATCGTTTCAAAAAATATTAAAAGTTATTTATTTTAATCGATATTTTTTTCCTGAAAGTTCAAACTACAGCAAACCAACATTCAGCAAACATGAATCTCAAAAGATTTGAATCTCACACTGCAAGAAATTGAATTTTAATTAATATTAAATTAAATGAAATTAAATATTCTATCTGATTGTCTATCTGACCGGCAATGATCGTACTATCAAATGATCCTACTCAAACAATTCCTCTCAGGTAAGAGTCGAACATGAAGGCTGGTTTGTTAATCCGAAATCACATTAACATCGAAAGGCTAATCAAAAGCATGTTTAAGCCCTCTCGCGTGACAAAAAAGACAAAATTTCATCCTTGGGTCTAATAATATACTCATATAATTTGCTGATTGAGAATTTTAGTGTAAGAAAGCGAGAGAGCGCTATATTTACGTTTTTGCCATTACAAACACGTAACCACTTTCTTACGGGTTTCGTCAGAAATTTTTCTGCCCATGAACGAAAATTTTAATTTTTTGATTTTCTTCACAGTTTTAACATATCGTTTAATGGTTTCATAGCTATTCGAAATCCCAAATGAAGTTATCAAGTAGGATCATTCGCCTTGTAATCATTCTGCATAAAATCACTCAGAATTTCAAGTTCCAGTTTTCTGAAGGATTACGTTACATCTACGGATTTGGTTTCATTTGTAATTGAAAAATGGCTAAATATTCACCATCAAAAATCAATCTAAAATCCATGATTTGTTTTGCAGAACGTTCTGACCATTTAGGGAAAAATAACAAATTCCATATGGCCACTAAATATTTCAACATGAAAATAACAAAATAAATGAGTTGTTAATGGGACTGTTGCTGTTGGCAGCCATGAAAATCATCAAAATCGACCTGGAAACTAAAAAACTGTTTTTGTTTAAATAACATACATGACTTCGCGAATAACCGCGAGTGGTTAAAACGTCTCTAACAAAAAACACGTGACGGCTTTTCGAAACGCCCTAATACCAAAAGGTTCACCCTAATGACTAACTTCTCAAATTTGAAACAATTTTGAAACATTCTGCAAAAGATTGCAGCAGTTTTGTTACGTGAAGTTACCAGCGAATTGTATTGAAAGTGCATGTGCATAGAAATCTATAAGATTTTGAATCCCAATATTCCCATACCTACGCAAAATATGTTTTTCATCGAAGATTTTTATATTAAAAAAATTACGAAAAACTAAGGGTCAAGAAGTCTTGTAAGCTTCAGGAAGAAATTCATCAAAAGTTAGATTTGTGCTTTTTTCAATATAAGGAAAAGATGAAGGTTTAGAAATTAGTTTCCATGTTACATGCGCTAGAGGTCTCTCTTCCCTGGTGACGTGTATATTGGAGATAGAACAATATCATGTTTGGAAAAGTTATAGGTAATTTTTTTATCGACAAATCTTTCTTATACCATTTTCACGAATTCAGAGGCTGAGAGACACTGGAGGTAAATTTAAACTATTTGGTCGTCCGAACAATGTACGAGTTTTGCTTATTTCATGAAAAAAACCTTTAAACATGATTTTTTCAACATTTCACCGATAGAATATTTTGGGATTGTGTTTTTCTGAAAAGGTTTATTATATACTAAAACCCTGTGAAGAAACATTTTAGGTTCATTCTAGTAAAATAATGTTGTTATTCCTGGTACGCGTGCGGGGTTAAATCGCTTGATGTTGGAGACCAATCACGAAGGTTCATTATGCGAAATTATTCAATCACGGAATATTTTTCCAATACATCAATTATGGCATGTTGCGTCGTCTTGTTGAAACCACAATTCCCTCATATTAACAACACTAATTTGTGGGACTTCTATATGTTGAAAAGTAGTGCGAAAAGTCACTGTACATTCGGAGGTTTAGCTGCACGAACTGCAGCGATACTATCTATAGCGTTCGAATTGCAGCACAAAACGGACTGTGTGAAATCGAATAAATGGTGGTATTGACTACTGTAGGAAAAGAAGTCGGCAGAAATCCTGGTTTAAGGTGAAATTAGTCGTCATCGATTCAAAAGCAGTTTTTTTGACGTAGGACTACGTCTTTGTTTACTATACTGGAACTGGGTAGCACTTTGTGAAAACGAAAATAGAGGGGGGGGGGGCTCCCGTATAAATGAAATACAAATTTCCTCAAAAGTATAGAATTAATCAAGCAAATGGAACCAAATTTGGAATGTGGGGGCTTTTGGAGGCATAAATTTATTTATTTTATGATGGTTTGAAGGTAAGGACTCTCATACAAATAAAACAGAAATTGGTCATTCATTACCATTTCAACATTTATGATGCACACAAGTGATTTTTAAAAGAAATTTCTATGTCTGTTGCAGGCGTTGCACTTATGAACCCCCGTCCACGTATTTTTAAAGCCATCATTGCATTAAATGAAGAATTGAATCTGAATATTTCGCTCTTCTCTTTTAAACATTCACTTAAACAATGGCACTCACAGATTCTTATAAACATACATATGCCAGAAATGCAGTTTACATTAGTCTTTGATCTAACGATCTGATATAGTCCTACGTCACCCTTTCGTACAACCCTTAGGGCTGTATACCTTGTAGGTTTTGCTTAAAACTAAAATTTTGTTCATAAAAATATATTCACTGTGTTCAAATTGGCAACAAGAATGCAGTGAATATATTTATATAAACAGAACCTCGCTTTTGGGTCCAAAAACTGCTTCCGAAATTGGGCTATCAGACGAAAAGTTAATGACTGCTAATTTCCCGTAAAGAACATGATGTGCGCATGGTGGAATCAGCTGGGTTTAATGTATTAGTGGCTGCTCAAAATTGAGATTAACTCACACTGGGAATCTCTTCAGATGTCAATTGATGCGCTTGAACCAAGTAGTGAGGCAGCAATGTGAGGATCAATCTGGCCAAATTATTATGCTCAATAATCATGGCAATAATAATAATAATAATGGCGAGGCGCGTGTCATAAAAATTTACTAGTAAACGCTGGAATGGTAAGTTCTGCCGCACCCGCCATATTCACTAGAAATCGCTCTATCTGATCTCTATATATAAAAGTGAGTGTTAGTATGTTTGTATGTATGTTCCACCATAACTCCAGAACGCCTTGACCGATATCCACCAAAATTGGCACACATTCCTTGATATAAGGGAATCAGCACCGATGGGTTAACAAGAAGAGGGATGGGGGTGGCAATTCATAACAGAGGCCATAACTCCGAGATGCCTGGACGGTTCTTCATCAAATTTGGCACACATGTTCCTTGATTCCTTGACAGAAGAGAAACAGCACTGGGGGGTTAACAAAAAGGAGGGGGGATGCTCCCTAATAGGAAGGGGAAGGGCCCCTAATAGGGGGGAAGCCATAACTACGAAACGCCTTGCCCGTTCTTTATCAAACTTGGCACATATGTTCCTTGACATCAGGGGATCTGCGCCTTGGTTGACAAAGTGGGGCGAATGAGAGGGGGAGACCATAACTCCGAAATGCCTTGAACGTTCTTTATAAAACTTGGCATACATGTTCCTTAACATAAGGGAATCAGCACTGAAGGGGTTGACAAAAGGGGTTCATAACAGGGTGAGGCTCCAAAATGTTTGTACGATTCTCCCATAAGTGACGGTGGGACAGGAAGGGGGAAGTAGCGCCCACATGACTGTAACAATTTATCCGTACTACTGAAAAAATCAGAATACGAAACACGAAAGTACAGTAACAAAACCATTCATTTCTTATGGGTGGGGTGGCCATTGTTAAAAGCGGAAGGTGCAAATAGGAAAAATGTCTTTGTTTCTCTTTCTTTATACAGTAGACTCTCGGAAAAGTTAACTCTCTGAAAAGTTAATTGTTCAGAAAAGTTAAGCGAATATCAGCTTTCATGCAACGCTCTAAAAAGTTAATTTTTGCCTTAACTTTTCTGAGAGTTTGAATTCTTGGTTGTCCAAACGTTAGTCCACACACGTGAGTTTACCTTCTATCTTTATTTCTCATTTTTCAGTTTATTGCCGTTCCACAGTTTCATACAGAGTCGCATCATAACTGGGATTAAATTAAACTTTTGTACCGGACAGTCGCAACAATAGTTCAATAAGAGCACATAGTTACTTCAGGATTATTGATAACATACTGGAAAAGCGCAAACTCAGATAAATTTTAAGTGCAAAAAAGGAACTAAAAATGCGCGAACAATATCAAAACGTAGTCGCAGAAAAAACAAAAGTATACTAGTGTAACCGATTATTTTAAACTTACTGAAAGGAACTAAGTATTATTTCATTAAGATCTAGCTACATATTTCTTTCCATTACAACTTCCAAATATATGAAAATGTGTATCCTATATCCCGGAATGCATTTTTCGCTTTTTATCATTTTTAATGATTTTTAGGACTACTCGGAAAAGTTAATAGTTCGGAAAAGTTAATCGACCCATTCCCCAATCCATTAACTTTTCCGAGAGTTCACTGTAGTAGGGTTTTATAGGGATTTCCGTAAAGAAAACAGATGTGCAAGTGGCCGGGTAGACAAAATAGGGAAAGCTGACAAATGGGGAGGAACGTCCAAAAGAGGAACAAGCGTTATATTTTTACATTATAAGCAATTCGGTTACAATTACTGATGCACAAGGGGCTGTAACACAATGGCGCCCCGAGTAAGATCGGGCAGTCAGCTAGTTTATGTATATTTGTTCTGGTCCTAGCTGCATTGGTCAGAGCAGCGACAGCTACAAACATATCAATATCGGAGTGTATTTTGGTCTCAATAAAACGTTATTAAATTTGAGTTATAGTCACGAGAAATGATGAGGTTGCTGCAAATATTTTAGGCCTATTTTTATAGTGGTGTCTGTGTGGTTTGAATTTCCAGCAGGCCGAACGGGCCTGTATGGTACAAACCATAACAGTTATAAATCAATCCTCCGAATAACTGAATGGGTGGTACTGCGCTTGCGCCCACGGTAATTTCTTAGCTGCGCAATTAATAATAAAGCTGATTTTTGGCATATTGTTGGGGCTTATCAAAGGCTTGTCGCCTACCAAAAATAAGCTGTATCTATTTGAAGAAGCCTGAGAAATTGCGATGAGCAAACAGTATCACCCAAGGGCCTATTCGGTGGATTTCTGTACTTCAACAGCTGACCAAAAGGAAGTCAGATGGTTTATGGTATTTGGCATTTTTCAAGTGCTGCCAACATACCGGCAATATAATGGATCACAAAAGATGACTAGTTTTGAAGTGATAACAGCTTGCTTCTGGCGCTAGTGTTAATCGTCCATATACACTAGCGCCAGAAGTAAGTGATTGTCACTCAAAAACGAATTATCTTCAATGATCCATTAGTTTAGTATGGATTGTTTGTTTAGGATGTAATTAACAAAATGAATTTGCAGCTGGTGAATGAAAATTGATTTATATTTTCATAACAGAGGCGAATTTTTGTGTTCCTCCTTGATAACAAGAAGCGGAATTGTTGTGTAATACAGTATTGACAGCTGTTTAATTTCTAGAATAAGTAAACGTGATCATACTTGTGTGGTTTCCAAACCATCTTCGACATCGGATACACGTGAGCGATTGTTTCTAGTTTTTCGGCCTGATTACGTGCTGGTGGAGAAATAGTGGTTTTGATGTTTATTGAATAAAAATCACCAAATTGCTTACATTTTTATGAAAATAGTTATAACACATTAAAGCCTATGATTGCTACATTCCGTTTCAGTATTCTTATATAGTGGCAAGGTTTTAAATTGGGAAGGTGCAGCAGCAGAAGAAAAGGAATGTAGGCTGAATTTAGCGGCAAGCTGAAAATACCCTCCGGTACCCTTGATCAATTCATTCGTTAAATAGAAGAGACGAAAAGACGATTTTAAAGTCTTCAAGTCAAACAATATGACAACCATTGTCTATAGCATGTGCTGCATCTTTGAAAAATAAGTGGGCCAAGAATGCTACTCTGCAGTACACCTGATTTATTTAAAAAAGCCGAAAATAAATCCGATCCAAGCTTAACTCGTAAAATTCTGTTCCATAGGAAAGATTTCAGCCACGTGACGAACCGTTGAAAAAGACTCCAAGCGTAAAATTGTGGTAAACAGTATACGGTGATTAATTCGATCAAATGCCGCTTTCAGCTCTGTATCTATTACGTTAACTTGCGCTTGAGGGGCGTAGAAAATCGGGCGTAAGAGAGGACCAAAGAGAGGACAGTAATTGAAATTCTGGAGATAAAAAGGCGAAAATTCATGTTTTGGACGTAAAAAAGAGGAACTTAATTCAAATTTGGAACGTAAAAAGTGTTTGGCACGTATTGCAGAAATGTCGCGAATACAACGTGCCCACGCATCATTTATTCATTGATTTCAAATCGGCGTATGACACGATCGATCGAGATCAGCTATGGCAGATTATGCACTACTACGGATTTTCGGATAAACTAACGCGATTGGTCAAGGCGACGATGGATCAAGTCATGTGTGTTGTTCGAGTATCAGGGGCGGTCTCGAGTCCCTTTGAATCTCGTAGAGGGTTACGGCAAGGTGATGGGCTTTCATGTTTGCTGTTCAACATTGCTTTGGAGGGTGTGATAAGAAGAGCGGGGATAGACACGAGTGGCACGATATTCACGAAGTCCATGCAGCTTCTTGGTTTCGCTGACGATGTTGACATCATTACACGTACCTTTGAGACGATGGCGGAAACGTACATCGGACTGAGCGTTGAAGCCAAACGGATTGGACTTGTCATTAATGTATCGAAAACAAAATACATGAAAGGAAGAGGTTCGAGAGAAGTGAATGCTGACCTCCCTCCCCGGATTCATTTAGACGGTGATGAAATCGAGGTGGTAGAAGAGTTTGTGTATCAGGGCTTACTGGTTACCGCAGACAACGACACCAGTAGAGAAATACAAAGACGCATTATGGCAGGAAATCGTGCCTACTTTGGACTCCGTAGGACGCTGCGATCGAACAAAGTTCGCCACCGCATGAAGTTAACAATCTACAAGACGCTGATTAGACCGGTAGTCCTTTACGGCCATGAGGCATGGACTATGCTCGTGGAGGACCAACGCGCCCTTAGTGTTTTCGAACGGAAGGTGTTGCGCACCATCTACGGCGGAGTGCAGATGAAAGACGGAACGTGGAGAAGGCGAACGAACCATGAGCTGAAGCACCCATCGCTCACTCTGCAAAAATCGGTCACCCGCGATGGGCTGAGCACGTCGTGAGGATGTCGGACGACAGCCCGGTTAAAAAAGTTCTCAATAACGATCCGACTGGAACGAGACGACGGGGCGCGCAGCGAGCAAGATGGATCGATCAAGTGGAAGGCGACCTGCGGGCCCTACGCAGACTTCGTGGCCGGCGCATTGCGGCCATGAACCGAGTGGAATGGGGACGACTTCTCCGTACAGCAGAGGAAACCACGGCCTGGAGCTGATTAATAATAATAATAAACGTAAAAAGAATACTTTATTCCTAATTTCCTTAAATTAGGGTATGTTGCTACATCGTCGTAATTGCCTATTCCCGTCCTATCCAACACAAATTATTAAAAATATCAGCATTTTTATGGCATACATTGCAAAACTAGTTATTCCCTAATATTTTAGTTTGTTGTCTATTATACGCGATCAATCAAAGTGAGCTGAAATCTATTTAAATGCTTTTTATCAGTAAAGAAGTCCTACCAGCCAAATTTCCTACATTTTTTCGTGCGACGAAGAAGACAATGTCGACTAATCGTTTTAATTTCCGTCACACATAAATGAAAATAACTTACACAAGGCATTGTCGTTATTCTACAGCCAGGAAAACTTGCCTAACCTGCAAAAATTTTGTAGAATAACATTTGTCATGCCCGTCCTACACAAATACATGTGCGTTAGCTTCGTAAACTTTGTTGTGATTTTTAGTTTGGACGATGAAAAATTTTGATGGACGGATTTTAAAACGGTACGACGAATTTTGGAAATAAAGTCAGTTGCGTAATTTCAATAATATGCTGAAATGTCGCTTTTCAGTGATTTCAAAGTTCACGGATCGGAAGGTAAGTGTGTTTTAGTCAAATCAGCACAAGGACTTTTGGAATATTCATTAAATCCATCCAACAAATGATGAAAATTAGAATGGCTTTACATATTATGACGGAAATTAGAAAAAAACCCTACCTCATGATATTTGACGAGGATGCTAATTCAAATCTTGCACGCAAAAATGGAGGACGTTATTCAATATTCCTACGGGACGGGACGTTAATTCGAAGTACGAGGCTAAACAATAAATTTCGAACGTAAAAAAAGAGGACGTCAATTCAAATTTCAAGCGTAAACAAGTGGACGTAATAAAAAAGAAATCACATAAAACGAATGGACGTAACAAGAGATTCTGGTGCAACACTATTTTCTCTAGTGTAACACTATGTTCATGCTACTTGTTGTTTCTAGCTTTGCTCTTTGGTTAAAGTCGTGATTTTTTAACATATGTACAAGTAATTAAAAGTTATTATGTTGAGCGTCTTAGCAGAATCTCGAATACGAGTCAAGTTAGGAAGGTTTTCCGTTTTATTCTACTAAAAATTTTTAGTAGAATAAAACGGAAAACCTTCCTAACTTAAAAAATAAAAAATAAGAAAACTTATCCAATTTAATTCTACTATGTGTATTTTATTCAATGACAGATACGTATTTCGCCTACGACTTGCAGGCTTCCTCAGTGTCTGTTTTCGAACTGAGGAAGCCTGCAAGTCGTAGGCGAAATACGTATCTGTCATTGAATAAAATACACATAGTAGAATTAAATTGGATAAGTTTTCTTATTTTTTCTTTTTAGGTTTCGTCTTCTACTAAGACGCTCCAAAAACTTCAGTCTGCAAAAATAATTATCTTCAATGAGCCCGGAATGTAGGCAATAGCGACACGTTATCCATCGGTTCTCTTTTGATCTGATTTTATAAAGCATCTAATCCCTGTGCAGGCTATTTCGACCCGTCGGATTTAAAAAACACAGACACCACTAAAGAAAATGGGCTCAATTTAGCCACAGCGACTTCATCATTTCTCGCCACTATAACTCAAATTCAGTAGCGTTTCATTAAAACCAAAATATACGCCGATATTCAGTAAATAATATTCTATCAACTGGTATAAAGATCTTGTTTCGAATAAATATAGTTTCAACGTAATTCCTGAATATTGTTCAGTCTACCGCCTAATGGGTTGGAAATAGCCCCCTGTACCCTACCTAATGATATTTGACGAGGATGTCAATTCAAATTTTGAATGCCAAAAGAGAGGACATCAATTCAAATTTCGGGTGTAAAACTGGAGGACGTTAATTCAAACTACGGGGTTAAACGAGAGGACGATAATGCAAATTTGGGACGTAAAAGAAGAGGATTATCAATTCAAATTTTGGGCGTAAAAAATGGACCTGAACAAAAAGAAATCACGTATAATGAATGGACGTAAAAAGAGATTTCATAACACTATTTTCATGCTACTTATTGTTTCTAGTCTTGTTCTTTGGTTTAAGTCGTGATTTTTAACATATGTATAAGATTTTAACGTAAAACTCCGCATTATATGCTTCTGTGTCAACAATGCGGGAAGTCTAAAACACAACTCTCCTGATTTTTTTGAGTCAACCAGCTGAAATTTATGGGGGTTGTCCTTGAGATTGAAAAATCTCTGTAATGTGCTTAAGATTTCTTTGATCGTGACGGCCTAATTTCTTAACAATCTGACGGAGGAATTATGAATTATTATTACAGTAGGATTTCGAATTTGGCATGGTTCGCATTTGTTGCCAAATTCGAAATCCAACTGTATAAAACAGACATATTCCACAATAAAATTCTTAATTTCTTGGCAATGAGCTAGAAAAAACAGCCGAAACGTGGACAAATAAAATTTTTGTTTTTTGTCAATTTTTTTGAATCGATAACAAAATTTAATGCGTTTTCCGAACCATTCAACCCACAGTGCAAACGAACAACGGAGCACACATTGTTTCCGGACGATACGGTACGTCCGGAAACAATGTGCTCCATTCGAGTACCTGCCGGCGGTCGATCGTAGGAGCCGGGCGCAAGGTAGACCGACGTCGTCGTTGGCATATGACCACTGACCGTTATATTAGGTTGGATGAAAATGTGTTCATGGCATGCAAAAGAAAACAGAAAGGATTCGGAATAGATTTGCTAATAAAGCAGCCAGTTCTTTCGTCGGGTCTTACTCTATCTGTGCCTCTATTGTACCGGTGTTGTTTGAAATCTACACGCTGTTTGCACTACACTTATCATGACGATGAAGAACTCTTAATTATGGAATCTATTCCTTTTCTGTTTGTTGTCGCTTGGAAATTTTGTTCACAAACGTCGACAATATGCGAAGCTTTTCATCATTTTTTTGTGAGAAATAATTTCAGAACTTCGAAATAATATATTAATACAATTATTATTTGAAAACCACAACACTTTTAAGAAATATTTCCACAAATTAACCTAAAGGTGTGAATAGCGCGTCTACTAGTGTCTTTGCAAATGTATGGCCATCGGAAAGGGTGTACGATGAAGCTTTCAGGAAAATTAAAAATTTGAGTTGGTTTGAAGCGGCTGCTGCCGAGCTACCGGGCTACCGTGGTTCTGCTAAACTCGGTGAATTATTCGATATATTTACACATATACAAACGCACACGCTGTATGCTCTTATGCACTGCATATATTTGGCTTGCCGAATATATTGAGAATCGAAATTTTTTAACCCGGTAAAGGCAGTAGCCACCTATAAGTATCGTCTCGAGAAGTTTGAACCATACCGATATACCGTTGTCGATAAGCTGAGCTCTAGGAGGAAAAGCGGAAATGTGTTAGTTACAGACGCTTGAAATGATAAATAACGTGCGATGCATAGATCAAGCTTAGAAACTAATCTGCTAGAGTGGGTGCTTAGATCATCCGCATAGATATTGATAGAGCAAAGTGGGTGGAAGGAGCAGAGCAGCGCTAACTGGAGTCAAAGAGACGTTGGCTTGGTAAAAGGATATTTTTTGTTGCTGGGTACTTACCTCAGTTCGATCGGTGACCTCGTAAAAGTTACTGGAACGAAAGAAAAAATGCATTGCAACGATTAGTAAGAAATTTGCTTTTATAAGGGAATAGAATCTGGAAAAAGTAAATATGATTTTTACTCCTAGTGTTAGTCGTCAAGTCAAGTTTGATCTGATTTTATTAGGCATAAAATTCAGCATAGTTCTATTTTTAAGATCAGCAATAATAATAATCTCTTATTACCGTAGCCTACGTATGTATATCAAAATGTACCATCTTTACTGTCAAGACTTCAATAAAAAGCGACCAATTTCTAATTTTTGTAATTTAATTGGATTCACAATCAATTGTTTTGTGTCAAAAACGTTCATAATGTCAAAATTCAACTATGCAAGCATCTTTGATGATATTTCTATGCATCCCAAAATACTTGTTGTTTCCGAGAACATCATACTAGACCATACACCGGAAATCCCCCGATTGCACAACACGGAATCGTTTTCATCCTAAGCTCTACCTCAATAGAATAAACATTATCCGAACGCCGCAGCGCTCAACGATTCAAGGACACTCCGAATTCCTCTTCCAGTCTAGTCAGGTCTTGCAGTGCAGTCTCCTTCCCACTGAAAGGGGGTCGGGATTTGCATTCTGCTATTGTACAGAAGGCTCAACCTTGAGGTCGGATTTTTATCATCGCTTTCTGAGTCGGAATTCCGGTGGCAATCTTTGAGATATACTGGACACATCTGGATCATCGCATACCGGAACGGAATGAAAACGACAATGAATTGAATTTCCATTTTTACATTCCGCATGCATCGTACCTGTTTGGCTAAGCAACCCCACCTCACTGTGTTCCTTCCGATTTCCTCACACAAACAACTCGCAAATAGAGCAAAAATATTGAAAATAGATGAAATATTTATGAAATGTTCTTTTCACTCCCGGCACGAGCAATCCCGGCGTATGTAAATATGCACATATAGATATCACCATATGTGAGCACGTTTGTATGAGTGTCCGTGCAAAAACAAATACAAAGCACTCGGACGGAAGAATATCTTTTTTACGGTTGGCATTTTTTATTCCTTCCTCTGAATGGTGCTGCTCTTACTTTTATTCATTTATTTATGAAGAATATATTTATGATTACCTTCGTCAACAATAGCTTGTTCTACGGACTTGTTAGGCTATTATTTTTCCCGACACAATGATATAATTTACAAGATGAATGAACCCCGTCGGTTACTGCCCAACCGTGCCATTATTTCTGTGTTTGAAAAAGGACAGAATGACCGTTCCCTTTCATGAAGTTTTGGTGCAAATTTTGCTTTTTACATACTCACATTGATCTCATATTTAATGCAGAGGAGTTAAACAAGCACCTTTCAGTAAGCTTTGAGCATTTGATATGAATGAGATCAAATCCAAGGGCCCTAAAAGGCCTATTCCTATTTTTTGCGGAACGTTCAACAGTCGTTTCGAGTGGTGCATTTTATATTGATATTTCCTAATTTTAGTTTGTCAAATGCGAGAAATTATTTTTCTCTAAAATCAAACATTGGATACTCATCTTTCTGCCTGGCTATAGAAAAATACCGTAATCGATGTCCCCAAGAACCACCCACAAAAAAATTACACATCAGGTTCCACCGAGATTTGAACTCGGATCGTTGGATTCAGAGTCCAAAGTGCTAACCATTACACCATGGAACCGGTTGGTTTCTGCCAAGCAAAAATGAAATTTTCCTCACCGAGTGTTGAAACAAAAAAAAGCAAACAAACAAAGATGTTAACCAACCCATTTTCCAACACGTGCTTTCTCTCCCTGCATTTGACAAACCACACGCGCACGCACGTTTGCACGTTACTCCTTCCCTGCGTTCCCCGGGCATCAATTACGGTCTCATTAATCTTCTGACTTGTCGCGGCTCAGTAGATGACCTCTTCGTTGACTATGAGCAGCACCACGATACTACTACTGCCCGATGGCATGGCATGGCAACTTTGTAGGGCACAATCGACAGATGAGAAGAACATTCCATCTCTTTCTTATCATCAATAATTCCACATGTCCGATCCTGGCCGACGGTCGCTGCTTTCATGGGGGGTTATAAATTTTAATGCCAAGTTCTACCGCAAGCTTCTCTATTATCCGTATCGACATGGCACAAACAGAAACAGTGGTAAAACAAGAAATGGGGAATATAGCGGGAGGATGTTGTGAACGGTAGTTGATAAAGATCTACGATTTTCTGACTTTGTGTGCTTGTTGCCGTGCCAGTTGCGGTGAAGCTGCACGATAAGCGAGGAATTGTTCAGTGGCACACTATAGACTAACCTGTTGATTCCGTAATGGAAGGGAAAACCGTTCAGCCAACCGGATGATGGTCAATTCTACTACATGTTGCGTATACCGCTTGCAATCGATAAGAACAGGCAGAGGGTCCTGGGATAATTATTTGTCAATTAATTCGATTAGTTACCTATCCAATAACGGACGGTTTCCGGCAACCATACAAAGCAAGTTGTTTCCCTTTCACTACGGGGCCTTTGTTTGTTTTCCGTCCGGTTTTTTTTTCTCGTCCCATATTTGAGGAGGATTGTGCGTCCCGCTGCAGGTCAATTTTATTTCGATTTATATTTATCCTACCCAATCGTTATCGATGGGCAGCTTTACCGAGTTTGTCTGCAACCGGAATGCTGCTGCTGTGCTGTGGGTCATCGAAGCGTGCCGAACTAGGCTGGTCGTTTCGGATTACAAATTATCCCGTCGGTGTAATTGCTGTTAATTTGCGGTTTTTGTGTGCATCGATCCTCGCCGTCCAGGTCTAAGAGCCGCCGCAGTTTAATATATGCATGTGAAATATGGAAATGGTCTACTTTGTAACCGAAAGAGAAGTAACGGAATTTTCATGCGAATTTTATCCATGAGTTAATTAAAAATAAACCAACTTAAACGATTGTGCTTGTTTAGTTTCTGTGCATTATGAAGCCTGGCTAAAAGTTTATCTGGGCACATAGAATAACAATACAATAATGACTGGATTGCAATATTTTTATTTAGTTTAAAGTCGCACAGTATTACATCATTGCATTTCTCTGGTTCTGATAAAATCTTGAACTTTTTTCTTAACTAAATTTATCATACCCTGCACAGTTGAGGTTCTTCCACTTTAAATGCTTTTCTTTAGCACTGTTGGGTGTCCCCCTGCTTCGTCGAGGTCGTTGTTTGACAATTGCCCAAAACCTTTCAATGGGTCGAAACTTTGGACAATTTGGAGGGTTCATCGCTTTTGACATGAAATCGACATTATTAGCTGCATACCACTCTCGCACCACTTTAGAGTAGTGAGTGATAGCTAGCTAAATCAGGCCCATATATAACATTACCATTATGTTTACGAATGAATGGAAAAATCCGTTTCTTCAAGCATTCTGCCGTGTATACACTTGATTGCTATAATCGGAGCCAATTAAGCTATAAACTGGATTCCTACCCACTCCTCCTCCCAAGCTCCTTGGATCGGAGATATTAATGAACGTTTTGAAGCACCGTTGACATGTATTTTAAAATCACTGGCGGGTTGAGTTATTTTTAAACACAAATCGTATCCGGTTATAACTCGTTTCGATCCGCGAATCCTCAATTTGGGTAAAAAGCACCGATCCACAACTTTTGAAGTGTTGCTTCAGAGACCCTTTTCACACACACTTATTCAGCCGAGCGCCGGGGTGACTCTTGCCGTATCAGGAATTCCTCTCCATTGTACTCGGTCCTGGGCTACTCGTCGCCAATTCGTTGCGCGTCTCGACACACGCAAGTCAGCTTCAACCTGTTCGAGCCATTGTGCACGTTGAGCCCCTCTATTCCTGGTGCCGGTGGGGTTCTTGAAGAGAACGGATTTCACTACACAGTCGTCCGGCATCCTTGCGACGTGGCTGGTCCACCGTAGTCTCCCAATCTTAGCCAGATGTACGATGGAAATCTCTCCAAGTAGTGCCTGTAGTTCCTGATTCATACGTGCCCGCCACTCTCCGCTTTCCGTCTGTACTCCGCCAAAAATAGTCCGCAACACCTTTCGTTCAAAAACGGCAAGTGCACGTATGTCTTCCGTAAGCAAAGTTACTGTTTCAAGTCCGTAGAGGACTACCGGTCTTATTAGCGTTTTGTAAATCGTCAGCTTTGTGCGGCGGCGCGCGTATGTTCCTAGATCGAAGCGTCTTGCGGAGGGAAAAGTAGGCTCGATTTCCAGCTTGAATGCATCGTTGGATCTCCTTACTCGTATTATTGTCGGCGGTAACCAGAGATCCCAAATATACGAACTCATCAACCACTTCCAGTCCATCGCCGTCAATAGTCACTGTCCGTGGGAGGCAAATGTTACTTTTTCGGGAGTCTCTTCCTACCATATATTTGGTTTTCGACGCATTAATTTGTAACCCTATCCTCCTAGCCTCCGTTTTTAGTCTGGCGTAGATTGCCTCCGCCGTCCCTCGGTTTCTAGTAATGATGTCGAGGTCGTCTGCACGCTGTACTCTTGCTGAAGATCGTTCCTCTCCTTCAATAGCGATATTGGATAACATACAGGACCGTCTATCCCCTTGCCGTTACCCTCTGCGCGATTCGAAAGGACTTGAGAGTGTCCCCGAAACGCGCACGTAGCACATCACTCGTTCCAGACTAGCTTTGATCAGCCGCGTCAGTTTTCCCGGACAACCGTACTCATGCATTATCTGCCATAGCTGTTCGCGTTAAACGGTATCATATGCTGTTCTGAAATCCACGAAGATATGATGCGTGGGCTGAAGGATTTGTCGGAGAGTAAAAATTTGATTCGTAGTAGCACGGGCCCCCATAAAGCCCGCCTGATACTGCCCTACGAAATCTCTTGCTATTGGGGATAGACGACGCAACAAAATCTGGGAGAGCACCTTGTAGGCAGCGTTGACCAGCGTAATGCCGTGGTAGTTACAGCAGTCTAGCCGGTCGCCCTTTTTGAAGATGGGACAGACTACGCCTTCCATCCACTTCTCCGGTAGTTTCTCTTCTTCCCAAATACTTGATATCAACCAGTAAAGTGCCGTTCCTAGCGGTTCTTGGCCATTTGTTAAGAGTTCAGCCGGGAGTCGGTCCTTTCCGGCGGCTCTATTATTCTTCAGCAGACCGGTTTCTCGCCGGACCTCTTCGAGATCAGGAGCTGGTACGCTGTTGTCGTTTGTAGGTACTCCGAGGTTAACTTCCATTGCGTCTCCTACTGCTATATCGCCGTTGAGGTGCTCATCGAAGAACTGCTTCCACCTGTCGACCACCTCGCGCTCGTTTGTGATTAGATTCCCTCCCTCGTCCCTACACATGTCAGGTTTAGGTGTGTGGGCCTTGCGAGTTTGGTTCACCTTCTCGTAAAACTTGCGGGTGTCATTAGCCCAGAATAGTTGTTCTAGCTCCTCACGAGATCTGTCCCCCTTCTGGCGCTTTTTCCTCCTCAGGATCGAGGTCATCCCATTCCTCGCTCGTCGATACTTGGCCAAAATCTCTCGTGGATATGCTCAGATAGTTTTCCCAAGCTCTTTTTTTCCTCTCTATCGCTTCTTTGCATTCCCCGTCAAACCAATCATTTCGTGCACTTGAGGTTTCCACGCCTAGCACCGCAGTTTATTTATTTAATTGCTTAGTCAACAGGTAAAAAATCACCCCAATGACAGATTGTGCTATATAACTATAGATGCATAAAGGTACACACGCGTAGACAACATAAATTAACATAATACACGCTTAAAACTACACTTATTAGTTTGTCGAGATACATTAAAATTAAACACGTTATAACATTTGTTGAATACACGAGACATGCTACGCATTGGTTCATTAAGTCCATAATTTGTTCTCGCAGGACCAATGCTGAGGAACGAATGGGACCGAAAATTGCGGCGACGTATGCTGATATCCAAGGTACTGAGCAGCGCAGAACAATCGATGTGTCCTTGCAAGAGATCACCAATAAAGGACGCTTTTGCTACATTTCGCCTCTCCTCTAGTAGTTCCAAATTAATAAGCATGCATCTGCTTTTATAGCTAGGCAGATTTAATGGAGCCGTCCACCTGAGATGACGTAGAGCGAAGCGGATGAATTTTCGCTGAATAGCCTCAATGCGTTGAGTTTCGTTCTGGTAATAAGGAGACCAGACGATGGACGCATATTCTAGGACAGGTCGCACAATCGAGCAATATAGAGTTTTCAGGCAGTAAACATCCTTAAACTTCTTCGCAAAGCGAAATAAAAAGCCCAGCTGCGAAGAGGCTTTTGACACGATGTAAGCGACGTGATCCTTAAAGGTTAGTTTAGTGTCGATTAGGATTCCCAAATCCTTGACTGTTGATTCGCGCTTTAACTGCACACCCTCTAAGGCATAGTTAAAGTGGAATAGTGATTGTCTTCGACCAAAAGAGATTATCGAGCATTTGGATACGTTAAGTGACATGCGGTTCATTTGGCACCATTCTGCGAAAACTTCCAGCTGTTTTTGTAGGAAAAGTGCATCTTGTGGTTGTTTTATAGTGTAGTATAGCTTTAAATCGTCGGCGTACGAGAGTTTCATGCAATTCAAAATGAAATTGACATCGTTCATATATAACAGTTGTGGCCTCGTTGTCGGCCGAGCGTATCCTACTCCATCCGTTTTCGAGGTTCGAAGCATCTAGCTCCACAGAGGAAGGCAGAGCTTCATCCAGTACGCGCGCATAGTTTTCGGCAGTTCGCGGGTTGTCTAGTTGCCGAATGTTTAGCCGAGGAGGGCGACTGTCGCGAGGTATAAATCGTCGATAGTTTTGAGCGTACATGTGCTGCTACTAGGTAGTTGTCCGAGGCAATATCCGCACTCCGTAGGGAGCGTACGTTGGTGATGTTCGAGAAAAACCGACCCTCGATGAGAATATGGTCGATTTGGTTCGAGGTTCGTTGGTCAGGTGATCTCCTGGTGGCCTTGTGGATATCTTTGTGGCAAAAGAACGTGATTTTGATCACCAAGCTTCGGGAAGCCGCAAAGTTGATGCAACGCTGGCCGTTATCGTTCGTGTCGGTGTGCAGGCTATGGGACCCGATCACCGGTCTATACATTGCTTCCCGGCCGACCTGGGCGTTCATATCCCCGATGACGATCTTGATGTCTCGTCGTGAGCAGCTGTCGTACGTTGCCTTTAGCTACGCATAGAACGCTTCCTACTGGTCGTCGGGTCTACCTTCGTGTGGACAAAGCACGATTTATAATGGTGTAGTTGAAGAAACGGCCTTTTATCCTCAACACGCACATCCTCTCGATGATCGCTTTCTAGTTCATTACGCGATCCTGTATTTTGCCCAACACTACGAAGCCCGTTCCCAGCTCGTTGGTCGCTCCACCACTCTGAAAAAATTAGGCTTTACGCTACGGATCCTTCACACCTTCTTGCCTTTGCGACAGATCTCCTGCAGTGTCACGATGCCAAACTTTCGGGGTTCTAGCTGATCGAGCAGCACCCTGTCGCCACCAACGAAGTTTAGCGATCTGCAGTTCCAGGTACCAAGTTTCCATTCCATGTCCTTATTTCGTCGCCTTGGTCCATGTCGAATATTCCGAGAAGATATTTCTTGACTCTTGTTGTTAGTTGTTTGGGTTTAGATAGGCAGCCGTACCAGGGCCTACGCTACCGAGTCTCGGGATAGGGCTGCCATCTTTCAGTGTCGAGACAACACTGTGCCTCGTCCCCTGTTAGTATACGACTTTTGTTTCCACCGGGGTTGGTTACCCGATCTCCGCTAAGGTTGCTCGTATTCCGGCTGGTACCACGTGGAGGTAGGGTAGGAGTTGCTAGATAAGAGGCTAGGGACCGGACCACAAAGGGACCCTTCAGAGACCCTCTCTTACCTAATTTTCCTTTACGCCTCGACCCGTTCTGTTTGGATACTATTAGCATATTTGTTTCATTACTTTTTTCCACCGCCTCTCCGGCGGTTGTAAAAACTACCATTATAAAACATATATATCAAGTATATAAATACTTGACTTCATTAAAGGTTAACGGGAAAATAACAGCAATTAATTTTTCGTCGGAGAGCCCAATTTCGGAAGCAGTTTTTGAGCCCAAAAGCGGGCATCTGTTTATAGAAATGTATTCACTGCATTCTGTTTGCCAATCTGAACACAGCGAATATATTTTCGTGAACAAAATTATTGTTTCAAACAAAAAAAAACTTATAACTGCTTATGAAATTTGCAGAATCGATGACGACTAATTTCACCAGACAAATCCACGGGACTTACTCTATTCCACAGGGGTGCACTATGGGCCACAAATTAAAATTTCGGGACAAATATATTTGTGGTTAAATGGCATAGCTCAGCTCAATGTGGTCTTCGGCAACTTTTTGAATGAAAAAAAGATGCATCTTTTGAAGGGGTCGTCCAATATTTAGGTGTTACTTTACCAACAATTTTAGTAATAACTTTTTGAGTAAATATTTTTTCACCTTTTTAGTTGAAAAATATTAAAGATAAACCAATTTTAAGTATTTTTTCTGAAGATATCAAACTTCTACCTTTTACCCATTTTCAGTAATAGACTTTTGTTTATAAACGACCCTTCAAATCACATTTCTTCTTGTAACATGTTTATTTCAACAGACAGCTCAATATGATGTTCTACACAACATTTTGCACATAAAAGAGGAATATTTTTGTGTATTTTTTCAAGGGTGGTCTCTTCGGAGAAGTAAAATAATAAAATATAGCGCCTCTTCCTGCACTATTAGGGTGACCATAAATTCACCTATTAGGGTGATACAAACTTTTGTTTTCTTAAATAATTAAAAAAAAAAGTTTTTTTCTCCAAAAGTTGCAGAACATACTAAAATAAGCAACTTTGCTGAATAAAGTAACTATCTATCTCTTACCGGTTGCGAAATATAATGATGTGTTAAAAAAGAGCACCCCAAAATCAATTACACTCAATAACTTTGCACACGATTATTTTATTGCTTTCAAATGTTCTACAAAGTTATTTAGTATGCTGAAATGCATATTTTCTGTGAAAACTGTTTGACGCTAGGACGCATATTTATTAAGTTATAAAATGTATGAAAAAAATCCGCACTATTCCCAGGTATTCTCTGAAATACACATTTGGGCAGATAACTTTAATAATTCCCTACAAATTGGTATGCAAACTAATTGCAGATACTTGCAGTTGGCTAAGATATTCGGATTTTTCATCAAACGGTTTTTAACCTAAAATCAGTTATATCTTATTAATTAATGCATATAAAGCAAAACAGTCTTTAGCAAAAATATTCCTCTTTTATGTGCAAAATATTTTCTAGAACATCACATTGAGCTGTCTGTTAAAATAAACATGTTACAAGAAGAAATGTGATTTGAGGGGTCGTTTATAAACAAAGGTCTATTGCTGAATATGGGTAAAAGGTAGAAGTTTCATATCTTCAGAAAAATTACTTGAAATTGGTTTATCTTTAATATTTTGAAAACAAAAAGGTGAAAAAAAGTTTACTCAAAAAATTATTACTTAAATGGTTGTTTAAGTAACGCTTAAATATTGGACGACCCCTTCAAAATATGCATCAATTTTTTATTCCAAAATTTGCCGAAGACCACATTGAGCTGAGACATGCTGTTTAACCGCAAATATTTTTGTCCCGAAATTTTAATTTCTGGCCCATAGTGGGGTGTTTTACTTCCTCGCGCAATAATACTTTATTGCAGTTATGGTAAGATTCACTAAAGAAAAATATAGCGTTTGACAAGGTCACTGTTCTTTTAGGAAATTTTTTTAGCATCACCAGAAAATCTTGTGGATTATTTCAGATTGCTGTGTGTTTCGGTAACAGAAACTTAGCTGTCCTCATGACGAACCGAAAATATGCGTTATTTTATCAGAAATATGCTGACATACATTTCATTGAGATAAAGACACAACATCATGCGTCTACATTGTATTCTTGCAACTTTGTTTGTTTATAACATTCATTATCCCCCAAAACATAATTAAGTCGAGAGAGATCCAATCATCCAGGCATCATCGTCAGTTGTGGTGTCAGTCTTGAATGTCAAGAATTTTGTTGTCACACCAGCTCCATCATCTAATCGTGAATGTAGTTTACGATCTCCCTAGATTCATTAGGTACCAATTGGGAGTTGTAAAATTCAACATATTTCGTATGTCGCATCGATGTCATCAGATAATACAGCACCAGCCCTCAAAAAAGTATTCATGCATCTAAATACGCATCATTACGCGACAAACATAAAATCAATGGTACGAAGCCCACACTCGTGTGGTCTATTTTTCTCACACACGCGTCTTCATTCGAACGAGCACGCCGGCACAAGTAGCTCTTTCGGGCTCTCGCTCTTATTGATTCATGCACTGCGACGAGTTTTTGCGAGTGTGTATTTAGCGAACAACTACGGTCGCTGCTCTCGTTCGTCATTGCAGCCATAGATGCCAGAAGCACAGATTTTTGTGCATGCTTAAATTTGGGACTCACCAATTATTTTAGTTCCTGTAAGTTCTGGTTCTACCAAAGTGTCTGATGATTAAAGAACTTCATAAACTATGTACATTCAGAAAAAATTATACTGGCAAAATTAAATATTGCGGATAGAACATCCCATAATGCATAAAAATCTGTGCATTTGAATTTCAATCGCTCGGATCACACGTCGTTACAAGTGTATGTGTAACTTTGTAAATATTTGAAGGATTGGCATGAAATTTTCTGTGTGTATACTTAAATATATGTCATGATTTTTCGGAAATTCTATTTGTATATAACTCCTTAAAATTCTGTGCAAAACAAATTTGGCAAGCTATTTGTTATGATTTAACTGTGCCAATATTTAAAGATGAATTTGATTCAGGTGCATTGCAATATTGGGTATTGTGCTTCATAGTAGACCAATTGAATTGAAGGGAACTTCTGCTTGAAGAAGACATTGCCGAACAAATCAAGACATTAACAATATAAACACAACGTTTGAGGAACAAAAGTGTAAATAGGGCATGAGATGGAATTTTCAGCAGGCTTCTAATCATTGGGCCTTCTCCGTTTCTGTGTTACATGGCCCTGAAGTACCAATTTGTCACACCGAATATGCAACGATTTGTAACGAATGTGCAAGAATAGTACTGCATATTGGAAAGAATTAATGATTGTTTTCCCCTCAGAAGGATAAGCTCAAAAAAAGTAGTACCCTACCTAGTGATTCATCCACGGTACATGATTTCAACATATGGTTGCTGTGTGGCTGATTCGGTTCAACAGTACCAAAACCTCCCCCTAGTGATAACGGGCTCACTCAACTGTTGATTATTTTTCTCTAAATAAATTACGCATGGGTTTGAACTCGAGCGGATTTTCCAGCCGGCGGTCAACCCGTTTCCCGAAGGGCAACAGCAAAACGATTGGCTTAGCATCAGTTGCGGACGGTACCCGAGCTGAATCTGAAAGTTTAATTAATTTAGCCTAGGGTTGTACACCTCCGCCATTTCGCACGGTACCGGTTGTGGTTATGTTGGACATGATTCGCAAAGAATAACTTTTGTTGGGACTTGTTAATTCCAATGAAAAGCAACAGTACGATCTACCTGTTCTTTGCCAGCAATTTTCGGTATCAAATCAAACATTTGGTTGGGGTAAAAAGAGAAAATATATCTACAAAGCAGCAGTAAAAGGGGTTGTTGTGTACTGAAAAAATAGAACCTGAAAAGTTTTTCTCTCAGTTTTCATCTTTCTTGGAACGAAATTTGGAAGGGGCACAGAGGAGTGTGCCTCAAAATAAGCAGCAAAATGAAAAATAACAATGGGAAACTGGAGAACTTGTTGCTTGTTGGTGTGTTCTTTTGGTGAGCCAGAAAAAATAAAGGATAACAAAAATTAAATACATGCAAGCCGGTCGGAAAGTTTCTGCTCTCGACTGTCGAACAAGAGTGACGACTTTGTGTTCAAAATTAGACAGTAGGTCGGGCAGAAGAACCCGAGCACAGTTGTAATAAATATGTATAAAATTTAGTTTCGATGAAACTGGTTTTTCACTGTAATCTAATGGCCTTATCGTGTGTTGAGACAGACTTTCACGAGCCAATTATAATGAACAATTTTGCATTATTGGAAATTCAGTTGTCATGCAGCTGAAAATAAATAGTACTGCTGATTAAAAAAGTATATTCTCAGGTTCCACCGAGATTTGAACTCGGATCGTTGGATTCAGAGTCCAAAGTGCTAACCATTACACCATGGAACCACTTGGTGGGCAACTGAGGAGGATTTGCACCGGTGAACGATTTCGCAAAGATCTAATCTAATCTAATCTTAAAATCACATATAAACCAAACAATCGCAAGGAGATTTAAAGCAACATGCGAAGAGTTTGCGGCAGTTTATGAGTTTTGACTTGCCTCTGCGCACGCTTTCAACATATTTTCTAGCCATCGGAAAAACTTATTATCTCGGAATGACAATATATTTAAAAAAAAACATCATTCAAGCATCACATATTATGCAAAAGCGCAATTCATTAGAGATTAGTATAGCTGCTACTGGCATAAACCGTCCCCACCGTAAAACCCTAATGTTCTCATTTTAATGCACCGTAAAATCAAACCAAGGCCAGTACAAATCCAAACAAACAATTGCCTATCCTGCGTCACCTCTCTACCCGCACAAAGGAGATGAATAATTGAAAGTACTAATTATAATTAATTAATTACACTGTCGAACAAGCGTAATAGCATGGCAACGATGATGACACCGTTAAGCAACGTATATGCTCATCCGACCTTTGTTTACCGTAACCACCGAATGAAAACCCAAACCATCACTGCATAAAGCAACAATGGTTTGAGTTCGAACAGCAAGCGGATAGTGCTGAATCACATATTGTTACTCCTCTTATCGGCAACTCTCGATGGCACCGGATCTCGACAATAGGACCTGTCACGCGGCGTTGACAATGCAAATAAGCAAGGACCTCTGCCGGTTTGGGTCTAAAATTTCGGCAGCACTTGCAACCATTCCCGACTGTACAACTGCGATGTTACCATTGAATGCTGACTCACAAGGGGTGGACAGGGCACGGCGAGTTCGAGTGTCGCATCGCATGCCGGGCAACAACAGCAATCAGCGCGGAAGCATCCTAGCGGAGACGAGCGGAGATAATGGCATCAGAACGGACCGAAAAACACATGTTTAGAGGCCGGCCCTCCGTGGGCCTCCCGAAGTCGTTTGTCGTACGCATTATCGCGGGAATGCTCATCGTGACGCCTTTGTGGAGGTTGATTTTCGATGGATTTAGCAGAGGTTGTGAGGTTATGGTTTGGTAATTGTCGTTCGTAGAAGATTTGGGTTCTAAAACAGTGTATAAAATTGTTTTTACACTTTAACGTTAGGAAGTAGTGATGTTCGTGAGTATAACATGGTTTATATAGAGTTTGTTCTTTTTATTGTCAAGCTTTGCATTTCATACCACTCCAAACTTTATACTACCTGTTGTATTATCAAAAAGTATGAGGATCAGGGGTGTAAGACAGCAGTCAATCGTAGTGTTACACTCTTACCTAGCTGCGAAAAAAAACTGTTCCCGAATTGAACTTAAAATCGCTGAAAACGGTTTCTACGGGCTAGCTTGTAGAAAGGCCAAAAAAAGACAATGGTCCCGAATCAGGCCAGAACATGATTTTCTAATAAAGCCTAAAATCGCCTCTAATAATTATTAAAGGCCAAAGCCTCTAATGATTATTAAAGGCCAAACAACAATCCCGAATTAGGCCTGAAATAGCAGAAAACTGCATCCAAAGGCCAAAATATACTTTCTCTTTCAGGTTCCACCGAGATTTGAACTCGGATCGTTGGATTCAGAGTCCAAAGTGCTAACCATTACACCATGGAACCACTTGATAGAAACGGAATCATTTGATGTGGATTTGCACCGGTGTACCATTTCGCGAAGACCGATCTAATCTTGAAAGCGGATCCAAACCAAACAACACAAATTAATTTGTGATAGTTTAAACTTGCGCATGCTTTATGCTTTAGACAAATCTACTAACTTGGAGTGTCTATAGATTTAAAAACATTCATTGAGTTGTCATCTATTATGCAAAAACACAACTATAGATTAGTGTGGATGCCATTAACCTAAACCGTCCTGACGAAAACTCAGAACGCTTCTAAGGACCAGAAGCCAAAAAGAAGAAAATGAATCCCATTCCCACTTAGTTGTATAAATCTGGTAGGGTATGTTGCTGCTTCGTCGTAATTGCCTATTCCCGTCATATCCACCACAAATTATTAAAAATATCAGCATTTTTACAACACACAATGCAAAGCTAGTTATTCTCTAATATTTTAGTTTGTTGTCTATCATACGCGATCAATCAAAGTGAGCTGAGATCTATTTAAATGCTTTTTATCAGTAAAGAAGTTCTACCAGTCAAATTTCCTACGTTTTTTCGTGCGACGAAGAAGAAAATGTCGACTAATCGTTTTAATTTCCGTCATTCATAAATGAAAATAACTCACGCAAGGCATTGTCGTTATTCTACAGCCAGGAAAACTTGCCTGACCTGCAGAAATTTTGCAGAATAACATTTGTCATGCCGTCCTACACACATACATGCGCGTTAGCTTCGTAAACATTGTTGTGATTTTTAGTTCGGACGATGAAAAATTTTGATGGATGGATTTTAAACGGTACGACGAATTTAGGAAATAAAATCAGTTGCGTAATTTCAATAATATGCCTTAATAATCGCTTTTCAGTGATTTCAAAGTTCACGGATCGGAAGGTAAGTGTGTTTTAGTCAAATCAGGACAAGAACTGTTGGAGTATTCATTAAATCCATCCAACAAATGATGAAAATTAGAATGGTTTTACTTACTACGAGGGGAATTAGAAATAAACCCTAGTATAAATCATAAGCACCGTTCATTTAATTAAATTGACAGTTTATCTGGATGATATCTTCATAATTCCAAAATAATTTGTACACAAAATGAACGTTTTTTTCTTTTTATTCGGGTTATCCAGCTGATCGCTTAATCTTCTTCTATGCCTATAAAAATGGGTTTCTGTCTGTCTGCCCGTATGTTCCTTATAGAATCGAAAACTACTGAACCGATCGGCGTGAAAATTTGCATGCAGGAGTTTTTAGAGCCGGAGAAGGTTCTTATGATGGTTAGAGACCCCTCCCCCCACTAAGAGGGGAGGGCTCCCATAAAGATGAAACACAAATTTCTGCATAACTCGAGAACTAATCAAGCAAATGGAACAAAATTTGGCATGTGAGTGTTTTAGGAGACAAGACTTTTTTCTATGGTGCATTGATACTCCTCCCCTTTTTAGGAGAGGAATTATAACCCCTCCCCACTTTAGGTTTAGGAGGGGGGTTCCCATACAAATTAAATACAAATTTCCTCATAACTTGAGAACTAATCAAGCAAATGGAACCAAATTCGGCATGTGAAGGTTTTTGGAGGCAAAAATTTTTCTATGGTGTATTAGGACCCCTCCCCACTTTAAGAGGGGGGGCTCCTATACAAATGAAATACAAATTTTGTCAAAACTCGAGAACTAATCAGTCAAATGGAACCAAATTTGGCATGTGAAGGTTTTTGGAGGCAAGAATTTTTTTATGATGAATTAGGACCCCTCCCCTTTTTAGAAAGGGGGCTCCCGTACAAATGAAACACAAATTTCCTCATAACTCTAGAACTAATCAAGCAAATGGAACCAAATTTGGCATGTGGGTGTTTTGGGAGGCAATTTTTTTGCTATGGTGCATTGAGACCCCTCCCCTCTTCAGGAGGGGAATTATGACCCCTCCTCCCTATAAGAGGGGACGCTCTCATACAAATGAGATATGTACAAATTTCATCATAACTAGAGAACTAATAAACCAAGTGGAACCAAATTTAGCATGCGGGGGGTTTTGGAGGCAGGATTTTTTTATGATGGTTTTGGCCCTCTCACCCCTGTGGTAGGGGAAAAAGGACTCTCATTCAAATAAAACAGACATGTTTGCGTAACTTAAAAACTAATCGAACTCGAGAAATTTTAGACTCTTCCATAAAACATTAGTGAATAAGAAGACCACCAAAAACTGTCAATAGTAACACTAGATGATGCAGGGCGAGACGGTCGCAACCCCTGCGAAATGGTACTTTTCACGAAAACGTTTTCCGTGAAATGGTACATCTCGCGTAAAGTTTTTCGCGAAATGGTATTCCGCGAAATTCTATATTCCGCGAAATAGTCAACCGAAAAGTGGTGTTCCGCAAAATGATATTCGGCGAAATGTTATATAATCATGGCGAACATTTCAACGGAAAATTTGTATATTAAACCACCCATGATCTCCTCAGAAACTTTCAAAACTCGAGATTGCGCAAAGGTCATCCGAGATTCACGATTTATGTACAACACAGTTTAATTTGTGGCAATACGAAGTTTGTCGGGTCAGCCAGTAAATAAATAAAAGCTGTGTTCTGTGAACAATGAACAATAACAAAACTATTCATTTCCTACGTGAGTTGTTAAAAGCGTAAGGTACAAATAGAAAAAATTTTTTTGTTTGGCTTTCTTTGTAGGGTTTCATAGGGATTTCCGCAAAGCAAACAGATGTGCAAGTGACCGGATAGACAAAAGAGGGAGAGCTGACAAATGGGGAGGAACGTCCAAAAGAGGAACAGAGGCGCCTTCAAAAATCAAAATCATCATCAAAAAAGTGTCAGGGAAACCTCAAACACCAATTCTACCTGACGAGACAGGCAATATCGCCCACAAAAACACAGGTAGAGTCCCAAGCATAGCTGCCCGCGGGCAGAGGCGTTCCGACCCTGCACGGACTCCACGAACTGACTCTGAGATTTTACTGCCAAAGACCGGGATGCCATATTTTAATTATAATAATGATGATGATGAGAGGAAAAATGTTGGATGTAAATGAGGTTTGCCCTGGATATTTAGTAATACTTGAGTTGTAAAATGTAGTATATAGAAGTGGAGGTCTCGTCAGCCCTGCCTAACACCTTAACCGCGCACCCACCATCAATCCTCCAACACAAACAATCGCAAATGAACCAATAGGAAGAGAAGAACCATCTCGGACCATAGAACAAATTTCATCTTTTATCCCCCGGCATTTATGTAGTGTCCTAAGACAGGTCTACAGAGTAAATTGAGCGCAGAACGACCTGGGCATACGCGGTAGTCAACAGAAGCTATAAAACATAGAGTCACACCCGCCTTCCAGCCCTCGAGACCAAACAGCTAGTGCGCAGTATTTATAACGGGAAACCGTCTCCAAACCCCAAAAACCAACCAGTAGAAATATTAGTATTGTTGGACCCCTTGGAATACCAGCAGTGGGTACAACCTACATCTAATATAGCGCTGTTGTCTGTCAGTTGCTAACCGGAACCCGTCGACTAGACATACCTTTTATCTGTTATCTTCTGTTAGAATTAGTAGTCTGTGAATAAATGTATTAGAAGTATTGGCGTCTTTATTGGATCGGTCTGCAACATTTTGGCGACGAGGAGTGTGGATTAAGCTCATCATCTTATAAAAGAGCCACCCGCACGTAAATTCATCATTCAGCAACCGCATCATGGACGAGGACTTCAAAAAAATGTTCATTAGTTTGATGGAGGGGCAGCAGAAACTCCTCACTCAATTGTCGATGTCGCAGACAGCTACTACAGCCGCAGCAAGAACGGTACCGACGGATGCTCGGATGGAATCGTTAGCCAACTCAATTACAGAGTTCCACTATGATCCAGAGGCTAACCTCACTTTCGATCATTGGTTTAGTCGTCACGAGGATGCTTTTCGGGTAGATGCAGCTAGCTTAGATGATCCGGCGAAGGTTCGGCTACTCCTACGTAAGCTCAGTGACAAAACTCACGCAGAATATACAAATCACATTCTGCCGAAACAACCTAGGCAATGTAATTTCGATGAGACGGTTGAAAAACTGAAGGAGTTGTTTGGCGCGCATGTATCAACTTTTTGCAAGCGATACCGTTGTTTAACACTCAGCAAAAATGCTTCAGACGATTTTCAATCCTATGCCGGACGAGTTAACCGTCTCTGTGAAGATTTCAATGTGGCATCTTGTTCCATTGATGATTTCAAGTGCCTTATCTTTGTATGTGGATTACACGCAAAACAAGATGCCGAGATACGAACATCGCTACTATCGAAATTGGAGGGGAATAAAAAGCTAACAATGAACGATCTCACTGCCGAATGTCATCGAATTTTGAACCTGAAAAAAGATGCATCAATACTCGAGAATCCTGCGATGTTAGCTGAAAGTGATATTGTCTCAGTGAATGCTGTCAGTGATAATCAAGACAACTCATCTCACAAATCTAAGTTCAACTCAGCTCACAAACCTCACTCTTCTGATCAGCATACACAATATAAAAACAACGCTGATTGTAGTGAAGGAAATGGTACGAATAAGCCTAGAACGCCTTGTTGGAAGTGCGGACAAATGCATTTTGTTCGTGTCTGCCCGTATCAAGATCATCGCTGCCAAGAATGCCAACGCATCGGTCACAAAGAGGGTTACTGTCAGTGCGCGTCATCAAATGCTGGCAGAAAACGAAAGTGGAAACAACCGCCTGCTCACACCAAGGGCATTTATACCGTCAAACAAGTGGCAGTTCATCACCTGAGGAAATTTGTGCCTGTTAGCATCAACAACGTTACGTTAGAACTTCAACTAGACTGCGCTTCGGATATCACCGTCATTTCGGAAGAAAATTGGATTCGTATAGGCCGCCCTCAAACGAGATCACCATCGCAGAAAGCCTGCACTGCTTCGGGACAACCGCTAGAATTACTGGCTGAAACTGATTGTAGTGTTTCATTGAGAGGAATCACCCGCTCAGGTAAAATATTTGTAACCACTATACCTGGTCTCAACCTTTTAGGCCTCGATTTTATTGAGCGCTTCAATTTGTGGGACATTCCTCTAAGCACAATCTGCTGCAGTGTGACATCAACTACGGACGATATACAGTGGTTACGATCATCATATCCAAAAGTGTTTACCGATACACTGGGCTGCTGCAACAAAACGGAAGCCAAGCTGTATCTTATGCCAGATGTTCAGCCAGTTTTCAGAGCGAAAAGGCCAGTGCCATTTGCCGCGCTACAGCCAATTGAAGCTGAACTGAAACGGTTGGAGACATTGGGGATTATTTCACCGGTCGAATTTTCTGATTGGGCTGCGCCTATAGTTGCTGTAAAAAAAAAATCAAACAACAACGAGCCGTGCAAAGTGCGAGTATGTGCCGATTATTCCACTGGGTTAAATAAGGTCATTCAACCCAATCATCATCCTTTGCCTTTACCAGAGGAGATTTTTGCTAAACTCTCAGGGAGCAAAATTTTTTCTCACATTGATTTGTCGGATGCATACTTACAAGTGCCAATCGAACGAGAGTCTAGACGTTTTCTCACCATTAACACACATCGTGGACTGTTTGAATTCAATCGTCTGCCACCAGGTGTAAAATCGGCTCCCGGTACCTTTCAAACAATTATCGACGCAATGGTAGCAGGATTAGAGGGCACCGAAACATATCTTGATGACGTACTAGTGCATGGCAGGACACCAGAGGAACACAGATCTCGTCTCATCAAACTCCTGGAACGTATTCAAGAGTGGGGGTTCACATTACGCATTCAGAAGTGTTCATTCTTCATGTCAGAGATACACTATCTTGGTGTTATTATCAATGAGCGTGGTATTAAACCAGATCCTGCCAAAACGGAAGCAATCTGCAATATGCCACCTCCACATGATGTAACCAGTCTCCGCTCATTTCTTGGAGCCATAAACTTCTATGGGAAATTTATACAGAACATGCACGATCTTCGTCCCCCACTTGATGCCCTTCGGCGAAAAGACACAAAGTGGGATTGGAATGAAAATTGTCAAAATTCGTTTCAACAGTTTAAGAATCTGCTACGTTCTGATATGCTACTAGCTCATTACGATCCTGCAGTCGAAATGATAGTTGCAGCTGATGCATCTAACTATGGTGTAGGAGCTTGTCTAATGCACAGATATCAAGATGGTTCCATCAAGGTCATATGTCACGCATCTCGTTCTCTCACCAAGGCTGAACAAGGATATGGACAGGTAGAAAAAGAAGCGTTGGCATTAATATTTGGAGTAACAAAATTTCACAGATTTATCTACGGTAGACGCTTCATTTTGCAAACCGATCATAAGCCTTTGATCGCCGTATTTGGTTCTAAAAAGGGTATACCTGTCCATACCACTAATCGTCTACAACGCTGGGCACTTATTCTCCTATCATACGACTTTGAAATCGAGCATATTTCTACAGAAAGTTTTGGATACGCTGATGTTTTGTCAAGATTGATAGACTGTCGGCTGAAACCAGAAGAGGATTTTGTCATCGCGTCGATTCAACTAGAAAGCGATATTTCTGCTACAATTGATGCTGTACTTGATAATCTACCGATATCATTTAAGCATCTTCAGGCGGCAACAAACAAAGATAAAACTTTGCAAGCGGTCATTCAGTACGTTAATTCAAGTTGGCCTAAGGCAATGAAAAACGTGGATGGCGCTCTTCGTGCGTTTTATGCGCGCAAAGATGCGCTCTCTGTGGTCCAAGGCTGTCTCATGTTAGCCGATCGTGTCGTGGTACCCCAAGAATATCAAAAACAAGTGCTAAAATCGCTTCACCATGGTCATCCAGGTCAAGATAGGATGAAATCAATTATGCGCAGTTACGTGTATTGGCCAGGTGTGGATAAGGACGTCGAAAATTTTGTACAATCCTGCCATGCTTGTGCTGCAGTGGCCAAAGCTCCTACAAAAACACTATTGTCCTCATGGCCACAAGCAAGTCGTGCATGGGAACGAATTCATATAGATTTCGCTGGCCCAATCAATGGTCAATATTTTCTCGTAATCGTTGACTCATATAGCAAGTGGCCAGAAATCTTGAGAACATCGATGATTACTTCGAGGGTGACTGTCGATTTGCTTGATGAAACTTTCGCACGATATGGTCTACCAGAAACTATCGTCAGTGATAATGGGACCCAATTCTCCAGTGCCCTCTTCAAAGAATTCTGTGATGCACGTGGCATTATACACATCAGAACTGCTCCGTATCATCCCCAATCAAACGGACAGGCAGAGCGGTTCGTTGACACCCTAAAACGAAGTCTCAGAAAAATTATGCCTGGAACTCAGAATTGTGTCGCCCATTCCTTGCAAATATTTTTAGCTACATACCGTACTACACCCAATAAATCAGCACCAAATGGCTTGTCTCCTGCCGAAAATTTGATGGGAAGAAAAATCCGAATTAAATTAGATTTGCTCAAACCTTGAGGTGGTTTGATATACTAATATTTCACCACAAAAGAATCGGAAACAAGAAGAACATTTTAACAAAAGGCATGGGGCGAGAAAACGTGAATTCCAGAGAGGTGACCTGGTATACGCTAGTACAATGAAGCAGGGGAAGTTGATCTGGCTCACTGGAATTGTAATTGAACGTGTCGGTGCAGTAAACTACAATATCTGGCTGGAAAACAACAAGCGTCTCATAAAGTCACATACAAACCAACTTCGTGCTCGGGGTGATTCAACAGTCGAGGCCTGTCCGGAAGAAGCAGTACCCGAGTTCGAAATACCACTGCACATATTACTCCAAGATTTCCAGCTTTGCGAGGAGCAAATAGACCAGCAAGACGCTACTCAAGCTACGCCGCCCCGACTAGAGAGGACACGACCACCATGCTTACTTCGACGATCAACCCGTATTCGCCGGTTGCCGGAAAGATATAACCCGTATTTCTACAATTAGGAGGGGAGGTGTTGGACCCCTTGGAATACCAGCAGTGGGTACAACCTACATCTAATATAGCGCTGTTGTCTGTCAGTTGCTAACAGTGGCGACTCGTCCGCATGTTCAACCTGTTCATAGGACAGGCAACAAAATTCAACCCGACAAAATTTTTTTTCATCACTAGTTCATGATTTCGTTTGAACCGACGCACATGCAATACGAATAATTCGGTAAGCTATTAGTTTAGTTTACGAAGCTGCTGAGCAAACCGTTCAACACGACGTTTGAACGTTGCTTTGATCTCAATGCACAAGCATATACCAACACATTATTCCTGGTGTTGATTCTGGGCACGAAGGAGATAAAAAGAGAATGTGAAACAGCTTTTACTCGAAGGCGCGGGCGCATTATTGTCTGTTGTCTCATTACTCGTTCATCTTCAGCATTGAACCAGGGGGGATCTATTGCTGTCAAATTCCATACATGTGTGCGTTACCGCAGATGGTGTTTGGTCCATGACGTTTGTACTGTCATGGACCAAACGGCGTGTGATTGATTTCGAGCCAAGGGACTCGCAACTCTATTTTTGTCTGCTGCAGTTGACAGAAACTCAAACCCTAACACGCAGCGCAATTGTCGTTTGTATTGTTTTGATCCCGATAATGGATTTATCTGCTTTTTAGCGTAAATAAAACAAACTAATAAACTTTTCAGAAGCTACATATACAGGTAAGAGCAGTAAATCGGTAAGAAAAAAAGTAGCAAGAGCGGCATTGAAAATTATGGTCACCTGCCTGCCCCTTCACATGTGAGTTTCACAATTCCTTACCGATAGATCCCCCCTGCATTGAACGACTTACTACCCCATTTTCCTATGGCCTGCGCTTTGATTCCATTTTATCGAGTTACGAAGCTAATGAGCAAAACGTTCAATATGACGCTTGAACGTTGCTTTAGAGCAGTGGTGCCCAGGCATAGGCAAGGTGCGGGCCAAATCAGATCGCCCATGAATGCCGCGGGCCGCAATAATCTTTGGCCATTCCTGTGCATAACAAAATGTAAAATATGCGACAACAAAAACCATTTTCTAGGAATCGACACAAGTTTTAAACCTGAAAGCATTCAGATTCATAACATGCACGAGGCATTACAACTAAACTGAAGGACTCCTATGTCATCAAAAATATTTCTCATAAGTCCACCATCTTTCAAATCAGTCCGCGGGCCGCACGAATCATCCCGAAGGGCCACATGCGGCCCGCGGGCCGCAGTTTGGCCATCACTGCTTTAGAGATTAGCACCAGGACAATGTATTGGTACGAAGGGGATGGCATGCATTATTCGCAAAATTTTCTCATTAACTCGTTCATCTTTAGCATTGAACAACTTACGCATATTGCTTGTGGTGCGTGTGGTGGTTATTCTTGAATTTGGTTCAATAGGTAAATTGAACGGAAAGTCTTAGGTTCGTAGTTAAAATTCAGAGACGGGTTTGCTGGTAAAGTAAACCGCCGTATTCCGTTGTTATTTAAATAATAGGGGTATTCCCGTAGCGCTTGTTATGTTGCGTATACGGAGTATTGCGTATTTATACTGCCGCTACTCTGCCGCTTCCATAGAAACCGGAACTGCTATGCAAATTGCGGCAGCATATACACGAAATACACCGTTTACGCAACATAGCAAGCGCTACGTGCATACACCTAATGTTTGTTTTATGAATAAAATATAGAATTTCGATAATAAAAAAAGCTGCGTATTAATTTGTATTTTTCGCTGGTTGAACAGGTAAGCTAAACCACCACGAGTCGCCACTGGACCCGGAACCCGTCGACTAGACATACCTTTTATCTGTTATCTTCTGTTAGAATTAGTAGTCTGTGAATAAATGTATTAGAAGTATTGGCGTCTTTATTGGATCGGTCTGCAACAAGTATTATGAATAAAATGTAATATAGTATAAGAATTGACTTAATTTTCCCATCTGCTGCCTTAGTACCTCTATCATTACCCGTAATAATTGTAGAATGCTCCTTCGGTATCCAAACCGGGTCTGGTATACCGCATACATCCCCTTACTAACCCTAAGCTCCCGGCCGACCCAATCAATCCGACATTTTTCGGAGATATTTTTGACAGCTGTGATCAATAGGGATAAGGTCTAGAAACATTCATGTATTAATTATCAGATCAGACGGAATAAACGGAATAAAAGCACTGAACAACGCAGACATTCACATTTGGTAAATTTTTACCCCGAGTCCCACTTGAAATCACAAAAGTATTTTGACATATACCCACATTCAGAAGTAAACGTGACCGCCGTTCATTTACTGATTAGTTAAAAAGCCCTACACCACGTCAAGGTTCAGTTTTATCGTAGGGAATTGGATTTGGAAAATGAAAACCTGACCAAATTTCAGTTTCTCTACAGTTTCCGGCTTGACCACGTTTTCCTTAACCCATCAATAGACTGAGCTTCTCTACTTTCCTTTCGAACTATACCTTCCGCGCTCAGCCGGCTTAAGGTCCTGAACAATTTGGTGGTCCATTGACTTTATCAACGAATCTGATATCGTACTTCTTCAATAGTTTGATGGTGGCAGCAGCCAGCGTAGTGGGCGGAACCAAAGCCTGGTGCTTTAATTTCCTTGAATTTTTCAAGACAGTCTACTTTCCCAAAAAGTTGCGTTAGGACGAACTTCTGGACAATTCGGTGGGTTCATGACTTTCGGTATCACTCTAGCGCATCTTGAGAGTAATGGCATGAAGTGAGATCAGGCCAAAAGATTGCTGGATTGTTATGCTGTTTGCTCAAGGGTTGCAAACTTTTTTCAGATTCACATTCGCATATGATTGCCATACCACAACCTTCTTGCCGAGTTTGTCGATGTAAACAACCTTCGCTGATCCTGAAACATACTTTTCCTTTGGTGAGGTATAAAACTACTGCGGTTCCGGCAGAGTTTTGTGGAGATTTCTGGGTCAGCAGTTTGTCGTACAGCTTCCGAGCTATCGGCTTTCACGGATTCAGGCAGTTGGGGGCTTCGTTTTGGCTGCTTCTGTTTCCGACGGGTTTCTAGTCCGTACTGACGCCGAAGGATGATGCCGCTTGATAGTAATCCCTTATCTTTCTGTCCATGGTAGACCAGCTTTCCATCATGTATTCATGTCTCGGGGAACCGCCAAAAGTGTCCTGTTCTCCACACTTCCTCAATGCGCTTTGAACCGTTCACACGCTTACATCTTCGTCCAATCCCTGATTTTCTATGTTCCTCAATCGGGTCTCAATTCCAACTTACTTTTGAGCTGGTAGTTTCGGCTGGTGTAGACGAGGTCGATTCCGAATTTCTCCGAATTCCGATTTCCGAATAGGAGATGCGATGAAAGTTGCGCTGTAGTAACGCCGTTGACCTAATCGGTCTCTGCTGTGCTCGAAAATTCAATGACGATAGCACCCAAGTAGCACATTTTTAGTTGAAGCAACCGGATTACGACTGAAGTAAGTCATATTTCGGTTACCACAACAACTTTGTAACAACCGTGCTAGTAGGGCAGCCATGGGGCATCAAGTTCTCCATTATGCAATTTTGCTACGAAGGTTGCTTGTTGAATCTTGTGTCGTGTTTCAAGCGTACGGCGTCATTCCATGGCAGGTTCCTGAGAGCGAGACGAATAAACCGTTTTTGGATACGTTCTAACCGCAGTAAGGCAGTAAGGTTCCGTAAAGTCTCTAGAGAGATATAAATCCTAGTTGCCGATTGGCTTTGGCAACTATTGCAGATCGAATGACAATTTTTGATCCAAAACCGCGCCAAGATCGCTCACTTGGTCTGCCCTTTGTAGTACAGCACCATCGATTCTATAGTCGAATATAATAGGGAAATGATTGCGGTTGTAGGTCATGACGACACATTTTGGAATGCTAATCGTAAGTCGATTTCGTTTGCACCAGTTAACGAAGCTATCCAGAAGTTCTTGTAGGTGAACTTCATAAAACATCTTCAAATCATCCGCACATGCTAGCTTGCGACCTGAATCAAGTATGAGTACAATGTCATTGATATAAAGAATAAATAGTAGCGGGCCCAAATTGCTACTCTGTGGCACACCGGATGCATTGACGAATGGTTCCGATGTATGTATATATTTAATGGTGGTTGATTTTTCATCACATCTTTCAACAAACATCATAACTTTTACTTAAATTATTCTTTTCGTATTCTTCGTTCAAATAAATGATTAATAGAAGAACGAAATCAGTAGAGCACACTGTGCAAATTCAAATTTTACAACCCTATCGATACAATGCTTGCGAACGATTTCCGACTGCGAATCCCCTTGGCCGATTTTCCAGGCAGTTGGACTGCTTAGGTAGATGATAAACACTGCTCAGCAAACCATCTGAGGTAACCGGGAAACAAGTTGGTGTCTAACTCGGTCTCTTCTGCTGTAAAGGAGATAATGAGCATAACAGTAGTAGGAGTAATTATATTATCTCTTTCTACGCCGCCGTTCAGGGTACGACCGTTCGTACGACTCGACTATAGTTCTATGCCACTCCATCCATATGTGTGCACAAGAAAATCTGAAACTTTCTGCTGGCAGCGAGAGTCAATGGATCCATATTACACAACAGATTGCTGCGTCGTGAAACGGCCCGACCCGCATGTGGGCGGCGAAATCGACGTTCGGCAGGTGGAGGATAAAACGTGGTTCATCATTTGGCAATTTTCCAACCGAGTGTCTAACTACCCGTGAGGCTGATGATGATGTGATGAAACATGCGGATCCAGCCGTAGTACGTTTCACAGCATTTACAAGCATGTCCTAGACTTTCGGCAGCAGTCAGTCCCACAAGCGTGCGGCTGTAAAATTTTACGAACGTTGCCATTTCCAGGAGCATAGTGGCGGCGGCCACCGCTCGCTCCGCACTACATATCTAAGCAAATAGGAAAAGTGGGTTTTATTGTAAGGTGGAACATTCTTTTGCCTCACTCACGTGCACCGCCGTTGTTCGTCTCCAACTCCCGGGCGGGTGACACCAGATACTTTACCTCAAATTAGCTGTCATAAAGCTAATTTTTGCCGTTTCGAACTGGTATAGTACGCACAGTCCGAAAAAGATTTTACACCTAGAGCGGGTTTGATCTTTTCTTTCCGGACGAGCAGCGTACGGACGATGGGTTTTGTCGTTAGCACATTGTAAACCGGGCAGTTAACATTCCGAACTTTGATGATGTAAGTGAATGTGTGGGTGTAGCATTATTTTCAAATTTATTTGGAAAAGAAATATTGGCACAAGAGACCGGCGGCAAAAGCACCGTTTATATTTCAATCGAACTGCCCCAAGCTGTTCTACCCAACAAACACCGAAGCTGAATTAACATGCTACTGATTTGGTCACAGCTGATTTAACTCTGAATACAGGTGGTAGACGCTGAATAAATTTAAGCAAAGACCTCTGTATTGTATAAGTGATTAAGCAGCCAACGAATGCGCTGTAAATCAGCTGCTTCACATAATAGTGTCACGAACAGATTAGGCGCATCTTCAACCTCTCCACAACCCGTCAATATTCTCAATAATTGTGCTATAAACGATTTGTCATCTTAATAAACAGCCCTCCCACGACACATTTATGCGCTGATTAAGTATTTTAACATCCATTATTATTCAGCCATAGCTGAATCGAATAAAATTTATGTAAACAATTCTACTATACTTATTCAGCCGAAATTGGAGAACTTATACAACCTATTTCGCTTGAGGTAGAAAAAACACTTGTTAAGCAATTATATCGCTCTTTATATAACCTCTGTGCGGGTGCGCCTTGTTTCCAGCTTTGCGTAAATTGGTTATTTAAAACGCGCAAAAGCCTCTATTAAGCTCTATTGCAGATTCGAAAGCAGCTATTAGCAAGCCCGAAGCTTGATAAAATCCCCAAATTTACATGTTTAAGAGCTGAAAAAAGTTTTTAATTTCTAAAACTGAACCATAGTTCTGCCTCAGGTAGAATAAATTCAGCTATAAAAGCGTTTGATCAGCCTGAAATTGTTACTTGGGTAGCTGCAATGGAGCTTAATAGAGGCTTTTGCGTGTTTTTAAATAACCAATTTGCGCAATTCTGTCAATTCTATTTTTAGAACGAGCAATAGTTTTGCAATGCTCTTTCAGTCGCTTAATCAACGCCTCATCAACCTTTAGGCAGCCAAAAATAATCTATTTTTAAATTTCAAAAATGGAACGCGTCATATTTATTTTGCTTTGGCGTCATAAGCAGCTATATTTTAAATTTCGAATAACTTGAATTCGTATTTGCAAGCTAATTAAAAATGCATGTCGTCATTTTTCGGGAACAGCATGAGCAATTGCTGTTTACGAGTTGGTTTCAGGCGATCGAAGCTGCATAAAGTAGGTACTCAAATGGTGTTTGACCAAGCGAAGTTTAAGCTACTTTAAGTTTTTCCAAACCAGCTTTCCTCCAAAGCTGATAAACAAGCTTAATAGCGAATTTTTCTGCTAAACAATCTGATTCTAAACAGTCTTAAACATAGAGCCGTTTTACGGTTGCTTAACCCATTTCCTCCCAGCGTTGCGAAAACGCAACGCACTTTCATTCGTTCCTAGAGAAGGCCCGGTTAAAGATATCATCTTGGACCCTGAGAAACAAAGAAAGGTTGGAAAAAAATCTAATCGACCTGTTTTTGCTCAAAGGTCAGATGTTACATGTAGCATAATTACAGCTGTGACAAAACAACAGGTTTTGCTATTTTTCCGACAGTTAAGGAAAAATGCTCATAAAACTCGATTTTACCTCTATTAACGTCTGACCTATCAATCAGTGTTAGTAAGCATCGGTTGCTTGCCAAAAAAAACTTTGTTTCATAATTTTGATTATTTTTGTAATTTTAAGATAGGTTTGAAGCTTTGCGTTGCGAAAACGCAACGCTAGGAAGTAACGATATTCAAAATTTGCAACGGCAACGTTTGTTTTCGTTCGTTCGCTGCGGTGTTTCATTTGATGTCGTTGCTTTTTAGTAAACAAATGAATGTAAATCTTATCTTTCGCTTATTTAAAATATCCCAAAAATATTATAAAAGTTTACATAACATAGAATTCGCTGCTTCAAACACTGATGGCAGATGGAAAAGCCGTTGTGATAAGAGCGTAATAAAATTGTTCAAGTACCTTTGCCTCCGGAATATCTAGAGGAATTGAGTGATGGCAACGACAGTTTCATGGACCCAAATTTAATGTTACAACCTTTCCGGAACGTGTTGGTAGGCATTCAATCATCTGCGATGACATGCATTTAGCATTCAAACTGCATACTATGCGTCTAGTGCAAAGATGGTCTCCAACCCAAATGTTTCGATATCTATCATAAAACATAACATGTAATACTCTAAGTCGTTCATTTAATCTTTATTAATACTCAAATTCACAAAAAAAAATTCCAAATTTGATTTAACGGTAAAAAAGTATGAAGCATTTATTTGCATAATAATGAAGGTATGCAAAAACGGTATACCCTTAATGCCCAGCGTTGCGTTTTCGCAACGTAGCGTTGCGGGACACAGGATCAAAATTAAAAATACATGTCAGCGGTTTTTTCTTAGTTGACCTAAAAGAGAATTTTCCTGAAAGTTTCAACTTTTTATCCCTGCTAGGAAAAGTGTGGGGCTTAATGGGTTAAAGTGGCTTTATAAACCAGTAGACGCTTTCATTAGGCTCACAGCTTTCAAACTGCTTTAAAGCTGCTTAAGGGTGTTAAAGTGGCTTTACAAACTAATACTAAGCTTTCATTCGGTTCACAGCACACAGATTGTCAGATCATAGAGTTTCGCAATTCGACTGGCAGCAAAAATATTTGTCAGTGTTATCGACATTATCGACTGCTTCAGTGTAAAGATATTTTCACTGTCTGTTCTGCAGATGCAGATAGGGCGGATCATACGATGAGTGCTTATGGATCAGAAGATGGCGGTTCAATTCCCGAAAGATGACGACATGCAATTTTAATTAGCTTGCATATACGAATTCAAGTTATTCCAAATTTAAAACATAGCATACGACGCCAAAGCGAAATAAATATGACGCGTTCTATTCTTTTTTAAATTTAAAAATAGATTATTTGTTGACTGCATAAAGGTTGATAAGACGTTGATTAAGCGACTGAAAAACCATTGCAAAACTATTTCTCGTTCTAAAAATAGAATTGACAGAATTGCGCAAGTTGATTATTTAAACAAAAACGCAAAAGCCTCTATTAAGCTCCATTGCAGCTTTAAAAGCAGCTACCCAAGTAACAATTCCAGGCTGATCAAACGTTTTTTAGCTGAATTTATTCAACTTGTGGCTGAACTATGGTTTAGTATTAGAAATAAAAACCTTTTTTCAGCTCTTAAACATCTAAGTCAAGCTTCGGGCTTGCTAATTGCTGCTCTGAAGCTGTAATGTAGCTTAATAGAGGCTTTTACGCGTTTTTAAATAACCAATTTGCGCAAAGCTGGAAACAAAGCTCACAAAGGCGATATAACTGCTTAACAAGGGTTTTACCGAGTCGAATAAAATAGGTTGTATAAGTTCTCCAATTTCAGCTGAATAAGTATTGTACAGTTGTTTATATAAATTTTATTCGTTGGATATTCAGCTATGGCTGAATAATTGTGGCTGCTAAAATGTTTATTCAGCGGATAAATGTTTCTTGGGTAATCTGCAATGGAAATAGAAGCTAATGTACAAGGTGCAAATGCGGATGAAAGGATAAAGCCCCATTTCTCTCTCTCTTTTGGAATAGACTCTGAATAAGTCATACAGTGGTAACCCGATTTTGTCACTCCCCGATTTTATCACTCCCCGATTTTGTCACCCCCGATTTTGTCACGTTTTTGACCCGATTTTATCACCCCCGATTTTGTCACGTTTTTTACCCGATTTTGTCACGTTTTTGATTTATCAAAAGCTTAGTTGAAAATCATTTTGAAACATGTCAAATGTGTTAAAACACTGTGAAAAGAACTGTGTTGATTATCATGGAGTTTTCACAAAAGTAGTTTCTTATCTCCACAACTATAATAGCTAGAAGGTCACTTTCTTTGACAAAGTTCTTTATTATCATCTTCTCAAAAATTTTGTAGAACATTGTTTTGCTCTATCTCTTACTGCTTGAAAAATAAATTTTCTATCTTACTTTTAGGGGGGTTAATCAAAGAATCGTTCATACCAAAAGAAAGAGCTTTTTACGCTAGGAAATTTCTATGAACATAGTTAACCACTATAATGAACCATTTCGGCGCAAATAAAAAACGTGTTTTCATACCTGAGGGACTGCTGTGAACAGGTGACAAATGTCCACAGAGAGGTAGAGGGAAGTGCGAAATGTCCTTAAAGTGATCAGAATGAAATATATGTAGTTCGTTCTAAGTTATCTGCAAAAACATAGAAAACAAAAAATACCTGATTTTGTCACTGTCCCGTTTTTGTCACCCCTAAATTCATCATGGGGGTGACAAAATCGGGTCATTACTGTACTATCGAAAAGTAGATCTTTGAATAATTTTCCCAGATGCTTTACTTTCAAGACTTCAAATTGATATAGATTAGATAGAAGTATACTTTTTTATATTTGTTGGTTCACTGTTACGAATCGAAATAAAGCTAAATTTTTTATTTATTTAACTATAAATGTTAAATTGTAATGCCAACAATTTTTTAACACTCCACAGGACAAAGCCACTGAAATTTGGATCCGCTATTCTACATACTTTGTATAAATGGCCTTCAAACTATTCGTCGGTTTTCGAATTGTTGATGAAAAAACCCTTACTGTCGGGTACGATTTCAAATCAATCGATGACTCCATATATTTGCCCTCGTCGCACCGTGCCCAGCGGGCACAGTAGGTTAAATTCTCACATACCCTACTATCTGGCCCTGCCAGCAAGCAATGCTCTCAACTTAATTGAAATTCATTACTTCATCGAAATGAAATCGGACCAGAAAGGGGGCGCGCCGATTGCTGCTAGTAACCAATATCGATCACATTCGGACGCTCCTTGTTGGTCCCGTCCCTTCTTGGCCCCACAGTCCAGCTCCTCGACCAATTGGAGGCGGCCCCAGCACGAAATTCCTCACAGCCCGCGATAGAAAATGGTCGCGTCAGGAATTATAACGGCACCTCACTAAACGTACCGGTTCAAGTCCGGATTATAGGACTCATTCCTCCTGTGAGCTTCCGTTGGTGATGTGAGATGTAAAATATTTCGCTGATTGATTTTCTGGCATTTCCAACGGCATTCCATTCCACAGTCGCCCAGCGTGTGGAGCCTAAATTGACCATCGATCAGGGAGCAAAACTGACACATAGGTACCGAGTCACGTAGCAAAGCGGTTCGACGGAAGAACGGACGTAGAATTATTTCACCCGATGCTTCTTTGACACATGGGTGCCTACCTCCTGTACCGTGACCTAACGAAACTATACTATATCAGAGACATCCATAAACACGGGATGCAGAATGGATCCTTTTCGTGTTCAAAAATAGCGCAATTTTCGCCACGGGGTTTCGTGACGGAGAAAATAACGGTAATTTTCCATAAAATATCACCTTCATCAGGTGGTTCTTTTCTCTCCTGCCAGGGCGAAAGCCTAGCACGCTCAGGCGGCTGCACAACCAATCTGAGTGCTAGTTTTTCCGTGCCCTAGCAAACAACGACTAGTTTTTTTTTCGCTTCGGCGCGTGCTTTTCGTAGTAGTAATAAAACGAGGAAAAATGATATTCAAGATGAGACTAAGGAAGATTAATCTGGAGCAATTTTCTTCCGGGACCTTGTGCTTGATGCTACACTTGTGCACGATTGCTGAATAGTTCCAAACTCCGACTTGAATGGCTGCGGTATTCTCTAGTGGCTCTTTCATTGAATAAGAGAATACAAGTGAAAATAGCATAATCGTTCATAGAGTCGCGTCTGTACCATTGCATTGGGACGGTTAGCAGAATGGTGTTCAATGAAGTTATTAATGGAGAGGCTATTTGTTTCCGGAAGAAGTCACTAAATAACAAACAATTCATAATTCAAGCAGGATTTATTTTCAGTTCCAATACCAGTTTTCACATGCAGGTTAGAAATTCAGTTTTCAAAACAGGGATGGTTCGATCACTTTGATTCATTTGACAGTACCGGCTCTACCGAGCAAAATTAAACAAAGACATGTATGGGACATTTGTAGAACTAGTAGTTATGATCTACAATTTCGCTGAACAAAGTTTTGCCGCTTCTTTTGAATTTACGATGCTATAATACTGGTAGCTCATTAATAGCTCAGTGAATGTCCACTGGTCTGAAAATCTTGGACACCGCGTGAGTTCGTAGTGTGGTTAGTACTTTGTTTTCAAGAAAACCGTCGAAGGTCATTCTAGATTTGTAAATTTGACGTGACGCAGTGCCATAGCAAGATAAGACCTTCCCGCAAGTCATCTAGAAGAGCAACGAAGAAACGTTTACAGAGGATGTAGAATGGATCGATGCGATGAGGTGGATGCAAGTGGAGCAAGTGGCCAAGTTGTGGCGTCACCACAACAGGAGGAGGTAAAGAAGACAATGAGTGAGCTGAAAAATGGCGAGGCTGCTGGCAAGAACCGTATTCTGAGTGAACTTCTAAAAGTGGGATGTGAGCGGTTGTACAAAGCAATCCACCGGATCATTGTCACAACCTGGGAGGTAGAACATATGCCGGGGGAGTGAGTGGTTGGGTGACCTTATGTTTAAAAAAGTCGTCGCTCGTCGTTGCAGCCCGATCTGCTGATACCGACTACTCGCGACGGCTCGTATTCCCGCCCATGAGTAGAATCGAGGGCGAAGATGAAGAAGAAAAAGTAATGCAAAATTTGTATCCCAGTGCGCCACCAGCCACACGGATAACTGATTCCACACGAGTTTTTTTCCTCGGGAATAAGCTATGCAGGAAGACGATGTGAGGATGTGCGTGCGCGAGTGTGTGGGTAGCAGCATGTCTGCACACAGCACCGGCGGTTGTTTCTTTTACGCCTGCGTGTGCGGCGTAAGCGTTGAATGCTATGTTTCTCATACTTTTTTGCGTGTGAGTAGACATGGTTGACTTCTCGCTCGATTCGCAACATTGATTCTGCCTATAGAGTTCCCTCCCGTATCCTGTTCGGTAAACTGAGACCGATAGCAATAGCTTCACGACGTTACTAGACAAGTTCTGAGAGTACTGCTTGCAGACTCATCATCTTTTTGTGCTCTTTAAGGCGGCGTACGATTCAGTGTAATAAGCTATGACAGATAATGCTAAAACATGGTTTTTCGACGAAACTAGTTAACCTGATTCGAACGATGTTGGACGGGTCAAAATCATACATCAAAATAGAGGTGAGCCGCTTTCGTGGCGTTGGATAAACTAAAGCAAGAGGATGACCTTTTTTTCCTGTATGAACTCATCACTGCGACCATCGCTACTCTATTATGATATCGCCCGGATGTTTGCTGTGTGACCTGCACTGCATTTCTTTGCTATAATCGCTATTGAGTGAGCGACATGCTTATTGAATTTTATGCGTGCTTGTGTGTAATTGGGTTTTACCCTTCCTTCAATGCTTTCTCTACTTTACCCACGTTCCAAATGCTAGCGCTGTCCCCAATTATAGCCATCCCTGGCACAGCTAACCAGTGCATTTAACTGTAACGGGTCTCGTTTTTGCACTGTCAATAGGCCTTATCAGGATAATATGTATAGAATTTAGCATGAAGGAAGGATGATGAGGGGCCTGAGAATAAACCCATGCTAAAGTCACTTTGGCATCGATTGGCCTGATCTACTAAGATTCGAACCCACGACCATTCGCTTGTCAAAGCAGACTCGGTAACCTTGTGGCTACAGAGCCCCCGTGATGACCTTTCTAACCTATTCAATAATACGAAGGGCAATCAATAAATCTCACATACTACCTAGTTTTGCGGATGACGTCGATATCATTGGAATCAACCGTAGAGCAATGGAAGAGGCCTTTAAGCCACTTAAATTGAAAGTTCCATTGATTGATAATTTTAATTAAATTGGAAGTAGCGAAATTGAAACTTACCATTAACACCGCTAAAAACGAAGTACATGGTCGCTGGCGGGAATCATGGGAGTCACTATTGTGTTGGTACTGAGATGATGGAGAACGATATGAAGTAGTGGAGGAATTTATATACCTTGGCACGCTCGTGACATGTGATAACGATGTAAGCCGCGAACTAAAACGACGAAATGCAGCTGCGAATCGGGCTTTCTACGGATTCAGTAGCCAGCTGAAGTCACGTAGGTTGCAAATTCGTACAAAACTAACCCTTTACAGGACATTAATCCCTCCATTGCAGAAAGCGATTTTAGACTGACAAAAATGAGTGCGGCTAAACGGGATATCCTAGTTCAATGACGTCTTCAGCAACTTTTCGACTGATGTAATGATGCATCTTTTGAAGAGGTAGTCCATTATCCAAGTATCACTATGACATCAATTCAAGTAATAACTTTTTTAATGAAACTTTTTTCGTTTTTCTCGTTTCAAAACATTAAAGATAAGTTAGTTTCAAGCAAGTTTGCTGAATAAATCAAATTTCTATCTCTTACATATTTTTGGCAGTGAAGTTTTGTTTATGGACAACCCATCAAATCAATTTTTTTCTGACGGTACCTCAATATAATGTTTTAGAAATTTGTTCATACATAGAAGAGGAATATTTTTTTCGAAGACTGTTTTGTTTTATCTGTAAAATGCTATTTTTACTAGTACATGACTCAGAAAGATGAAAACGAATCTCAATGAAACTTTGACAATTTAATAAAAATGGGTAATTGGATACATATGGGTAAAGTTTTCTGCAAAAAATGGAAAAGGTGTTATTTACAAAAAAAAAATTATTTGAATTTTATGATTTATTATTGACAAAATCATTGTTTTCTCATCATCGTTCATATCCCAACTGCACAGGACCACCCAAACACGGTTGTATCTTCACTAATACACGCATGCACATACTCACACACATATACTGATATAGAGAACGATGCGAACGTGCTGGTGTGGAGGAGAATGGCAGCTCAGCAGCAAATCGTACATTAATTTTATCGTAAATATCTCTTAACAAATTCGGAATCGTAACTAATGCCTAATAAAGTGCCCGCAAGTTGATTTTCAATCGTATATAACGATAATGACACACATACTGACACATACTGACTGACGACATTTTCAGCACAGAACTGTATAGCAGTATGAAGCGAGTCGCGCTTAATAATAATGGGATTTTGTCGTATATACATACTTATATAGATGAAATGCCTATGAATATTCCTCTTCAAGTAAATCGCCTCCGAAATAATACGGATATGCCAATTTTGCGCATCAAATACGACTTATTGGCATGCATATCTGTACGTAATGCAGATTTTATACTTTTATCTATACTTATAAGAATGGATTTCTGTTTGTCTGTCGGTATGTTCCTTATAAAATCGAAAACTACTGAACCGATCGACGTGAAAATTTGCATGTCGGAGTTTTTGGGGTTGGGGCCGGGGTAGGTTCTTTTGATGGTTGGAGACCCCTCCCCTCACTAAGAGGGGGGCACCCATACAAATAAAACAAATTTCTGCATAACTAAAGAACTAAACAAGCAAATGGGACCAAATTTGGCATGTGGGTTTTGGGAGGCAAGAATTTTTTTCTATGGTGAATTGAGACCCCTCCCCTCTTTAGAAAGGGAATTATGACCCCTCTCCACTTCAAGAGGAGGGCTCTCATACAAATGAAATACAAATTTCCTCATAACTCGAGGACTAATCAAGCAAATGGAACCAAAATTAGCATGTGGGGGATTTCGGAGTCTTGAATTTATTTTATGATGGTTAGAGACCTCTCACCCCTGTGGTAGGGGGATAAAGACTCTCATATAAACAAAACAGAAATTTTTGCGTAACTCAAAAACTAATCGAACTCGAAAAATGCGAAACTCTTCCATAAAACATTAGTCAATAACGAATGATTGGGATTTTGGCCGTTCAGTCCTTAAATTTTAGTAGACGTTATATTTGCCTTTTTACGCCAACGTTTCGACCCGGATTTGGATCTTCATCAGGGCTTCTACGAACGGGTACTTTTATTAACTGTTGTTATTTGGGTTATAATTTGTTTGTTACTTACAAAGTGTTGATCGTCTTTGTCTAAATTCTTTTAACCTACAGTGTTGTCTGGTCTTGGATTTTGGTACAATTTGTTTTACTACATAATGTTTAAGTTAATCAGAATTTAGTAAAGATTTCTAATAGTAACAAACAAATCATAACCCAGATAACAACAGTTAATAAAAGTACCCGTTCGTAGAAGCCCTGATGAAGATCCAAATCCGGGTCGAAACGTTGGCGTAAAAAGGCAAATATAACGTCTACTAAAATTTAATGACTGAACGGCCAAAATCCCAATCATTCGATAATTACATCTCAGTCGAAAAATACTAGTGATTTAGTCAATAACAAGACCACAAAAACTAGCTAAGACTAGATCATTCAGGGCGAGACGGCCGCGAGTGTTGCCGGCGACCGGCCGTCGGAAGCGCCGACCACTAGGGGGAGGGAACCCCCCCCCCACAGAAATCCCCACTGTCTAGGTTTATTTGTTTTCTTAGGTCTACTGATCCCTATTACTTTCCTTCAGTTGGGTCTTAACGAGCGATAGCAAGTAAGGAGAAGATCGCCCCTGCGAAATGGAACTTTTCACGAAAAAGTTTTCCGTGAAATGGTACATTCCGCCTAAGGTTTTTCGCGAAATGGTTTTCGGCGAAATGTTGTACAATCACAACGAATATTGCTATCCGCTTTCTGACTAAGCAATGAGGGGAGTTGTTTTCTACTTTATTGTGAGGAAAAATTGCAAATTTGTATATTAAACTACCCATAACCATTAACATAAGCAGTAAATCACCATATGTGGCATTTTATACTGTACATTGTTGTATATTAGCTTTTTGACAGCATAGGTGTTATAATTTGTAAATTGGCATCCCAAATTCTATTCAAATTCTTCGTGTCGGTAATTAGCTGCAAATTAGCATTGTCAGCACTATAACAAGGTGAGCAGTAAAGTAGCTGTATATTTTGCCAAAATAGCATTTAAGGCGACTTAAATGCTTATTGGCTTGCATTTGAATAGCATTGGTGATGCTTATCGGTTACCTGGGATGCTTTCATAGTTACGTAACTGCCAAAATGAATCATCTAAGGTTGAACTCCTCAGAAACTTGCAAAGCTCGAGATTGTGACGAAGATCATCCGAGATTCATGATTTATTTACACCACAGTTTAATTTGTGGCATCACGAAGTTTGTCGGGTCAGCTAGTATACGTATAAAAATGCTAGCAGGGTAATTCGTTCGGCGCGTTAGTTTTGAGTTATGAGAAAGACATAATTTGAAAGTGGCATGATGACGCTGGCTGTACCTTTTTCAATAAAAATAGGTAGTTTACTAAGCTGCAGTCACACCTAGTTTAGTAAACACAATTAAAAGATGTAAAAATGATACTCTGCATTCGGCATTGTGCTATATCGAGTATTGGAAACCGACCTGGCAATTCTCAATCTCTCCGGATGGCGAAGGACGGCCGCAAAAAAACGTTGACACAGAGGCACTGGCTCTGTTTTTCGAACATCAGTAGGCGACCCGGCAGCGCTGATCGAAAACTACAAATTTTATATTGTCCTGTACTCTAAGGTTGGCCAACGAAGCATTGCTAGTTACTAAGTAAGATTTTCTACAGAAGCACTCATAGACCTAGACAGACTCCAATCTATCGGCATCCATCGAAACCGTACCGATGGTATCGACTTAGTCTAACGCTGAGTTAGAAAGTTAATCAAATTAGATTGAAAAACATGCATCGTCCCAAGCTCGTCAGGTTACGAAGATTCCGGCGCCCGTCATTGCGTTGTACGATTTTTGTTCCCTCCTCACGACTAAGCAATATGCCAATTTTCGTGCCTAATAAATCTCGCTTCAGTGCAATTTACGAAACGGCGGGAGTAGCTGTACGGTACCGTTCCGACGGGTTGCGTAAACTTTACTTCTGATTGTTCTTGGTCGGAAAGGGGACAGAAGGATACCTACGCTCGAGCATCGGTCGGAAAGATTCCGCTCGGTGTGCTGCCGTTATACTACAAGATTACATTAATTATTCACATGCGCCGGAAAGTTTGCAACGGCAGCAGTACATATTGCATCAGTTCAGTTAGGAACGGAACCGACAACCGTTCCGGAAAATCCTGGCTTCGACGTTGGGGTTTCGTAGCGGAGAAAAATTTGCGAACGCACATTCGCTTGGATTCGCTTGGTTAGCATACGGCAAGGAAGCGTAAGGAGCAAGCAGAAAAAAATGTAATAATCGGGTTCGATGTTTATATTGGGGAGTTGGTAGAAGGAGTTGGCAGTCAACGTAGTCAGATTCACAGTTTAGGAATTTACATGGAGGTCAGTTTTGAAGAGTTCTTAACACGATAGAGCTTTTTTGAAACATTCAGTTTTTCCCCATGCTCCATGAGCACTGTTTTTTAATTTCATTATTATGGCATCGCCTTATTGAAAATTCATCATATCGATACACTTGACTAATTTTTTCCGTTTTATGCACGAAATTTTCACTTTCTCTAGTAAATTCCACCGTGAAAGGAGGTTCCCAATTGTAGCACAAATTTATAAATTAAGTGTAGCAACACTATCAACTCACCGGACGGTTCTATTAGTCAGATCGTTCATACAACCATTGTTCCGAGGACCTAAAGGTGATTTTCAGATCCAACAATAGGAGCCAGCAACCTTTCGAAATGGCAGCAAAGAGTGTAACTTTCTGCTGCAAAATTAGTCAAGTGTGCTGACCTTTTACCTGTTCATTCGTCTGACGGTAGCAAATTGAAACTTAATCCGACCCTCTTCAGTGTGGAGCATTAACATAATTGCTTTCGGCAAACCGTACGCAAGATTTGTAACAAAGAGCAGGCAAGTGTAACAACACTTGGAAAATTCATTTCAACCAAAGGATGAAGGGGCTTTCCAGTGACTAAACTGGACTGACTTACTGACTGGCAAACTGACCGGTCCGGTTGGTGCCACTCGTTTGAACGAAAAATGGCGGAGAAAACTGCAGAATGAACCAGGGAAACTTGAAAATTCCATTTCAAGAATGTAAGGATCAGGATTATATTTTGCACTGCGGTTAGGGGCCATTTTCTCACCTCTTGGCTCACTGCCGCTCGTCGTAATTCGAAAATCCCTCAAGAATACTTTTCTCTGCTGGCCATCGTCGGTGCCGTGAGAACAAAACTCCCTCTAAAAAGCCTGAACTGTGATCACCGGAGAAAGGCTAATGCGGCTCTGCTCTGACTCAGGTACCTAGTAGTAAAGGATTAAAAGTGCCCGCACCGTACCGTGGGTACACTTCAAAAGGATCTCCCGTAACCTCATTCGAATGAGGGTTTTTGGTCCAGTCAAAGATTTACTTTCGCGCAGTGAAACTGCGAACCGAATCTTGCTGTTCCCTGCTGCTGCTCATCTGACAGTGGCAAATCGGGTTTTGGTCCTTTTTGCATTTTTTATCTGCGTAATGAAAGCCATTACATGAAATGGTTACTGGAGTGTCCAGCTTCTCGAACCACAGCTAAGTTGAGACAGAAACCGCAAGCAATGTTCTTAGACCGATGATGGTAGCAGACGGCTAACGTGCGAGGCCAAAGAAAATGCTCCTTGGCAGCTTGACCGGTGTGTTTGCTGCAACGAAGAGGATCTCCGCTAGCAAGGGGATGGGGTTTGAGAAATGAACTGGTTAATAATTTATCGCTTTTAGGGAATATCCGCAAAACACGATTAGAAATTCATGGGAATATAAATGTTTTACTCGATGCATTACGAGATCGAAGGGATGCAGGGCAGGTGTGGGAGAAGTTATTCGCATTGGCCTGGCCGCAAAAGGTGGTGGAATAGAATAAAAAGTACTTCTGCCAGCGCAGCCCATCTCGGTGCAGACTTATGGCTGTCGACAGTGGCAACCGCAGAAGCTATTTGCAACGGCCAGGGATAGTTAGTATTGAGTTGAGTGCTTGTCGTTTCTGCTTTTTGCTACAATGTATATTGCGATCATGGAAGAAAACTACGTGCAATCTAGCAAACGGTTATCGGTTGGGAAATTGTGTTGTTGTTGTTCCGATTTACGCCAAGTACCGTGACCCCAGGGGAACTTGGTCGTTGTTAGAAAAACGAAAAGGTAGGAAGACATACGTTCTAGGGCCGTCTATTTAGAAGTACTATTTATGCATACAATAATGTACAAAGATATATTATTTGTAATGACCAACTGGTGAATACTCAATCATAACAAGATTAACAGTAGAGCAACCAAAAATTATTGCGAACGTAATTTGGTCGTTTTTTTTTTTAAAAAAAATACGTAAAACTATATTCGTAGCTGTTAAAACACATTTCATGACATTCACAAAAAAGGTTGCTTCGCTTTGCGCAGGTGGGAAGCTTTTTGAGCTTATAGTTCTCGAGTTCCTATCGTTCGATTTTTCCGACTACATGGATAATATTCAACACGGTTTTATGCCCAAGCGATCAACCTGTACCAATTTGGTGTCTTACACATCCTTTATAGTCCACTCGTTGCAGAAACATTTTCAAGTTGACGCAGTTTACACCGATTTTTCAGCAGCTTTTGATAAAATAAACCATCAGATTGCAGTCGCCAAACTTCAACAACTGGGAGTAAGCGGTAATATGCTCTGTTGGTTTAAGTCTTACCTCACTGAACGCTTCATGTCTGTCAAAGTAGGTGACATTATCTTTTCGCCATTCCCCGTCACGTCTGGTGTGCCCCAAGGCAGTCATCTAGGCCCGTATATATTCCTCCTCTACTTGAACAATATTAATGTTGCTTTAAAATGAATGAAATCATCGTATGCTGATGATTTTAAACTCTTTGCCGTTATCAGAAATAACACAGACACTGATTTTCTGCAAACGCAGCTGGATAATTTCGCCAACTGGTGTACAACGAATAGAATGGTACTGAATGCCTCCAAGTGCTCGTGCATTTCTTTTACACCCAAGAAATCAATTGTGTGCTATGATTTGTAATTTGTCTCTGGAACATCCTTGAAAAGGGAAGCATGTGTAAAAGACTTGGGAATTCTGCTCGATTCAAAATTATCTTTTAAGGAACATGTGGCCTATATTTCTGCCAAACCCTCGAAAAATCTAGGCTTTTTATTTAGATTTACTAAGAGCTTTAACAATATCCAATGTTTAAAAACACTATATTGTTCTTTAACCCTCTAGTGCCCAAATTTTTGATTTGCTTGAAAAAAATTTAAAATGCTTATTTCGTGGCCAGAATAATGGAAAAAATATTCTCTAATTACTAAGTTCAGGAATAGTTTGATTATTTATAAAAATTCGTAACCCGCCAATTGGCGGGGTTGGGCACCTGGGCGCAAAAAAGTTGCGAAATCAAATTTTTCGACTTAATTCGGCACATTCATTTCAGAACATCTATAACAGTGCTAGTATTTATGGAACTAGTTATAATGAGCTTCAACTGAAATTTTTGGCCATATGGCCGATTCCAGGTCCCGGATAAGTTCCTTCGAAATCCGTTCCGTGCTTGAATCAGAAAAGAAACTCCCCGGGCCCGGAACCGGTCATACGGCCTCTGAGAGACATGAGATGATCGCCAATCGCTATTTTGTCGAGTGCTGATGTTTTTTGACATGCGACACGACATACTTTACTGATGGTGAAATGTCCCTTTATGGGAACCGGTTCCGGATTTATAGTGTCCCCCCGGATTCGGATGGCGCGCCCCATGGCTCATAACTGCGGCAAAGTAACTGATATGTCTACAGTCGATGATATGTTTACAAAAATCAACAGATTTCAAACAAATTTTAAATATTTGGCAACTTTATCTAAAAACGCCATGTCACGGTCTCCCAAGGAACTCCGGAATAACTCCGGGACCATATGACATATGGCTATTATCTATAGATATTATGAAAATAGAAAATATTTTCGGAAAAATTCCCAAATTTGGTGAAAAAATATTGAAAGATAAAAAAGTTACGGCCATTTTAGTGAATTTTGCAGTGCTAAAAATTAAGTAGACCTTAGAGGGGTTAATCGAAGCTTCTTGCGGAGGAAAACTAGACTTGACTTCCAACTTGAATGCATCATTGAATCTCCTTATCCGGAATAGTGTCGGCGGTGACCAGAGATCCCAAATATAAACTCATCGACCGCTTCTAGTTCATCGTTGTCTATAGTCATTGTCCGTGTAAAGATCCGGTAAAATTTTAGAAAGGCGAACAACAACATTAGCAGCTGCTCCCAAGTAAGGATTGCCTATACCATAATATGCTTTGAAACTGTAACCATTGAAAACCCATTAGAGTCTGATAGAACATGAAACTTAAATCCTCATCTATGTGATTTGTTTGATAAATTGGGTTTTTCATTTTTGTTGTACACATTTAGACTAATCTCAAGTTTTTAGTCTTGACCTTGAAATGCGGTCATACATATATATTAATATTTTTTGAAACGATGGTTCTACAATTGATGAAGGGACGGTAGGGAAAGAAATGAAAATTTTTTGGTGAAGGTGGGGAAGAGCGGAAAGGAAGGGGGGGGTATTGGTAGCTAAGCTTGACAAGCTTGTGGGTTCGAATCCGGTTGTAATCTCAGATTACAGCTTGGTTCGACTCATGCACCTTCCAGTATTGGACAAAAGGTAGGAGTCAAAATGACTACTTGTCAAGCTTAGCTACCTTCCTTAGCTACCTTAGCTACATCGTTTCAAAAAATATTAATGTACACATTTGTTCGCTACAATCTTTTATCGACTGATAATTCACTCAATTGGTTCATTAACATTTATTAAGCGGAATAGATTAAAATTTGCAATTAAAATGGTCTATGACAGATCCCATTTTGAATAATTGTCTTGCTTATCAAGATTTTATCGTTAAGCAGCAAAATTCGCCGGGTTTCAATGACTCTGTTTCTTGGTTATAGGGTTATGGTTTTCAAATACCATAAAATGCAAAAATGTTTTGTGATATTCCGTGAACGCCCCTAATTCTGCGCAGCTCCTAATTCTGCGCATTTTTCTTAATATGAGTATTTTTCAACATTGTGCATAACTATGATCATTGCGTTATTTTTTTATAAATGTCTGTTGAATATTACGCCATTATTCACTAACGGGCCATAATATTTGAGAGCAAAATAATTTAACGTGAAACTGAAAGTATTTTATATGGCAGAAAACATCGTCGTTAGCACCAAAGCTAAGATTGTCCTTCTTGAAAATTAACAAATTTATGATCGAAATTCTTTGCAATGATCAAATTACCCAGCATAATTAGAAAGAATAATTAGTTTTAGTCATGTTTTAGACAAAAAGAGTGATTGCATGCATTGCTTTCCTTAGAAAAATGCGATGCAATAATGCGCAGATTTAGGCACAGATTTTTTATTCATGTTCCAAATTCTGCGCAGTAATGCATCCTACGAAGAAATCGCGAAAGAATACGCAACCTCGCCCAAATGGCTGTGGTATAGAGGCATGAAAATTCAAGTAGAATCTTTAATTTGCATTGATTGGATCGGATTAGTCTGTGCTGTGTCTCGGGATCCGAACCTACGAGCGCCAATTCATGATACCATGTGTTCTATTTTTTTGTTAATGTCCAATCTCATGGGGCTGTCAGAGAGTGGGGAAGTGGGTTCTATATGAAAACACAATTTTTAGTATTAGTCTACAGTGTAATGTTCAGTATGCAGAAAACCTGAATCAATTCGCCCTTCACGTTATCGAGAATAAAACATTAAAATGAGGCAATCAAAATGATAACAATATTCCTTTGCCACCCGGACAGCACAAGAAGGCTGGATCATGGATTTAATTATGGTAATGGTTAATGCCGGATTTTTTTGTGTGCTTTCGGCGTATAAAGACATAAAAAGCATGGCAAGAGTATTTATTTTCACTTTTTGGGTGCGCAGAATTAGGAGCAAATATGCGCAGAATTAGGAACATGGGCAAGAAAGTGCGCAGAATTAGGCACCGTGGATAAGTTTACAAAACGAAAAAAATACTCAATTGTTGGTCGACTTATAATTCCCATATTTTTTACCAGATATTATAGACCGTAGCACAACACGTTGCTGCTATCCACGTTGTTGATTTAAATCTAGGATACCGTGAAAGCACCTATTTCCGATCACCTAAGGCATGATTCATCTTTGAGGCCCTACTGAAAAATATAGCGTTGATATTTATTAACACAGTATGTGTCTTTAGCAAGTATTTTTAATTATGTTTCATGGAAAAATACTAAAATGCCTAAATTATTTACCGAAAGTTAAAAAAATGCATCATAGTATGATGCATCAGTGCACCTAATTCCGATCATCAATTATCAGGGGTGATTCTAATTCCGATCACAGGTGTATCTAATTCCGATCACGTCATGATGAGCTGTTAAAGCAAAGAAACTTTTGTCAACTCGTACCATATGGATCTGAAATGTGTTGTTTTTATGTAGTTTGACGACAATCCCCCTACCAGTCATCTTCTGCTTGCGTTAATGATCATTATTATCATTAGCTTAATATTCATAAAATTTGTGTACTCAAAAGATCGACAAGCGGATTATAAAACTTTCCTCTTCTTTGATCTTTGTTCAACTGTTACAATTACAATAAAATTGGGTCACTTCGACATTTTCATAAAGCTTTGATCATAAATAATAGTAAAAATCATATCAGAAAGGTTGTGTTTCAGACATGACCGCGTAGTTGGCGTAAAACTACGTGAGGCTGGTTTTCACAAAGAAACCTCGAATATTAAAGAAAACTTTTTACACCATATTGGTATATGTGTAGCGTAAAATAGCGTAAAGTGAGAAAAAAACAAACAATATAATAATAATATTATCTTGCTGTACCGTATTTATGGTAAGTGAACTATTTTGTGATATCAAAAACGAATATTTTTACCAGTGCCAATGTCGGAGTATTTCAGTATAGAAATTTGCCACACGCATCCAGCTATTAACAAAGTTCTAGGAGAAAACTTAAGTCCTCAAAATAATATGTTATTGTTATATTAAAAGAACACGCATTAATAAGATAGTTCATAACTGCGCTGTCGCTGTCGCTTGTTTGCAGCGTTAGAAAAGCAAAACGTCTGAGCCTTTCAGTTGGCTTGGAGGTACGGCACTGGTTTAATAACCCGATCAAATGAATATATCAAATTTATAACAGGATGAGTTCTAGATAATAAGTATTTTATAACAAATTCTCCTTTGCGTTTTGTTATAAACTTGGTCTCGTTAGCAGTTGAAATAACTAAAATTGTAACAAAATTTGCTCAAGGCATATATATCACAAATATATCAAATTATGATATAATTTTATCTAGTTTATATCCACATGAGTAACAAAAATCAGTATTCTGTCTTGCTGTATATTCAAATTGTGACAAAGCGATTTATAAGTAACAGAACGAGATAGAATCTTGGTAGAAACATTTATAACAAAGTTTGATAGAAATATCAACTTGAGCAACAATTCTGTAAGATTTTTTCTAGAATCATCTGATCAGGAAGCTAGACGTCACATGTTCGAATCTCGACTGAAAGAGTTAAAGGATTTGTGGCACAATTGTCCCGTATTCTTACAGGCTACGAAGTCTGTCGTATAAAAACAGAAGGTCAAAATTCCATCAATCCGGAATGTAGCACCTAGGCTATACTGTGCTCTGTAGTAAACAAAAAACACGCAACTTTATTTTGCTTCTTTGCCTTGAATCAGCAGCAGCCACAAGTTTGATGCTTGTGAAAATGCAGAGGATTCCCTGGTCTTTATTAGCAACAAGTATTGGACTAACATGCCTTTCCATCCCACCAGGACCCGCAATCGGACGTAGCCGGCGTCTGTATTGATCAGCACGCAGGGACCTGATAAGGTTGCACAAAAAGGAATAGTGCGCTGTCCTAAGCATGCTTTTTCCAGCTATCATTTTGCAATTTTCATCGGTCCTGGTCAATAACGGAGTAGCAGCACTCGGGCGGAATCCTATGCTTGTGCCTATGCTTATGCTTGCTCATGCTAATCAACACCAGCCACAAGCTTGGTGTGTGTAATGGTCGTCCGTGCCTGGGAAGCAAGACTATCATACGGAAAATGTATGGAGAATTTTTAGCTTGAAAGCTTTCGTTAATTTTCACTATTTCGCTATTGGCAAACAAACTTCTCAAGAAAGCCATACAATTACTGCATCGTTTATGATCAAAATCCGTTTTAAATTGGAAGAGCTATTAGCGTTCAAAATCTTTCATTCTTTCGTGACGGTGGCTTAACGCCAAATTTTGGTTGACACCCTGCCGTAAGACGTAGTCCTACGTCAAAAAATTTCGATAATCCTACCATGTTATCATGTTGCAATCAATCCTTAAATACAAATAGTGACTTCGTTAGCTTGCATTTTGCCAGTTTATAACTTTGATATAGTGATCGGAATTAGAAGCAGAAAAAAAAATTATGTTCATAATTCCGATCAATTACTTTAATGGAATAAATTCCGCAAAGACAGCATTTTTTCAGCCAAATTTGATACAGAACGGTTATATATGCTTGTATCTATTAGTTATCATAGAATACCGAAGAAGGTAATATGTTTTCACGCTGTTATGATCTTAGCAAATTTGATCGTGCGCTTAGCACTTCGGCTAAGAAAATACATTTTGATGGCGTTTTTTGCTTCTGCCTGTCGAATTTAATTTATTTTGAAGTGCATGATGCGCTAAAGGCAGTCATTTTTTAACAACTGACACATAAACACATAGCACAATAACTAAGCGTGCTCATTTACTACAGATTTTGGCTCAATTTTCTAAAAATTGACCATTTAGGTTGAGTGATCGGAATTAGGAGCTGATCGCAATTATGTGCGGTCACGGTACTTAGAATAGCGGAAGAATCATAAAAATGTCTTAACTGCGCAGAATATGGTACGTTCACGGTAGCTATAAAGCGCTAAATTGCAACTCGTCAAAAAGGCGCACTGAAAATTAGGTGATAAGTCCTATAAATTCCCCTTCCGTTTTAATGCCACTGCATGTTTGTGTATTTTTCAAGGCATATAAAAGAAGCTAACAAGGCCCAAAACAATAATTTTTAGCTTAAACTCGAAAAAATAAAAAAATACAACGGAAATAACACGTTGTCAAATTACCAAAAAAAAGTTGACGTTAATGCCCAACCCCGCCAATTGGCGGGGTCAGTTCCTGGATAAAAATCGACCAGTTCCTAAACTTTTCATCGCAAATTTCCTTTTTTACCATGAAGACTCATCAGCTACTCACCAATATTTTTTTTGTTCATTTATTCCAAGAAATAAGCAATTTACAACAATTTGAATTTCACTCTGCAGAGCAAAATAATTTTTTTCTCAGTTTTCTCGCATTTTTCAAGTTTCGCACAAAATATCTGTTTCAAATTAACGTAATAAAACAAACAAACTACTCGAATAGTTAGATTAGACTATAATGAGAAGGTATCAGTAAATACCAACGTAAAACGAATAAGCATAGTAGATTTATAACGATTTTCCTGAAGCCCGCCAATAGTAGAATAGTAGAATAGTAGAATACGCTGCAGTTGTATGGGCATCGTACTACCATAACAGCATCCAACGAAAATTTGTTCGATACGCCTTACGCTTTCTCCCTTGGAACGACCCTTCAAATCTTTCTAGTTATGAACATCGCTGTAATCTGATAGGGCTTGACTTTTTAGCTATACGACGAGATGTTGCTAGGGCATTGTTCATATCTGATATTTTAAATTCTCAAATTGACAGCCCAGATATACATACTTCAACAACTAAACATCAATATCCGCCGGCGATCCCTCCGATCTCACCCCTTTCTCAATCTTTCTGCTTCACGCACCAATTATGGCCAAAACGAGCCTCTCTCGAGCGAGTCTCGCGTCTTCAACCGTTGTTTTAATGTGTTTGATTTCCATTTGTCCCGTTCTGTCCTTAAAAAAGTTTTTTTGCGTGCTTTGAAGTAAATCACGTGTAAAATGTATAGTGTTAGTCATCAGCTTATAGATAATAAGGAATTTTGTGTAATAATTTAAGTCCTCATTATTTAACTACTTCAATTGTATCATTTGGCGTAAACTGTTGGTGCAAAAATAAAGGTTTTGTGCCTACGGAAGAAGGAGCGTCGAACACTGCTCCACTTCCGCGGGCTTTTCCCTACTCGAAAAGAAGAAATAAAAAAATTAAGAAGAAACTAGACCATTATACATCCAAACTCAAAGACATACAACACTATAGGCTAAATGTTACTAGACAAAGACGGTTTAAACTTTGTAAGTCATATCACAAATTACAAGATAGATCACAAATAACTAATAAAAGACATATTGTAGAAGCCCTGAAAAAGTTCTAAACCAAAGATCGAAACGTTGGCGTAAATAAAACAAATCGTCCACTGAATTTAAAGACTGAACAGCCAATTCTCCAACCTATTAAGAAGAAACATTCGTAGGTTTATTTTCTACCATACATGTAGTTATTACGGATGGTTCGTATCTGGTACGAGAACATATTCGTAGGACATTTTGCATCAGAACGTAATTGATGCACGGTTATTGTCTGGCTTCGTTAGATCAGGCTGCGAAAATTGTAGGTCAGAGAAAATATTGTTGTGCAATTCTGATCTGCTTATTATGGTTGTCATGGTTCTGTGGTTTGCGGCGTCATCGGCTGTTCTTAAGGAAATATAACAAACGTGAACTCAACTTCGAATTCCAATCATGTCAGAGAAAAAAGTACGAAAAATTTTAAGCAATTAGTGTATGAGCCAATATAATCAATTAATTCTTTATCTTTGCTGTACCACCAACAAAGGACACAAAACTAGTCGGAAAATGCGAAATTGAACCGGATCGTCTACCATACGATCAACAAAGTTCAACGAATTGACAAGGTTCGTCTATATATGTGTGTAAAATTAATTTTGGTCGTCTATTGCTCAGAGATGGATGAACCGATTCGCGCGCTATGGCTCATGTTTGAAAGTTGCCATTACCTAGTAGAGCACTGTAAAATTATTTTCGGAATGGACGTTTCATTTGAATGTTATAGACAAACATATGAATTTGAAGAATGCCAAGTTTCAGCCAAAATAAATAAGTCACTAAAAAGTTACGCTCAAAATCCCATCAGAGGATGGTATAATGGGGTGTCTTCCGCGAACACAGCATGGTACATCTCTTTTCGAGTCTTCAAATTGAGTAAGCCACACCGTTCCTCATTCGTTTCGGGGATGAAGCCACGGAATATTGCGCAAAATACAGCGTGAGAATTTTTCCTACCCTAATTCGCTGCTTGAAAACCAATTCCGTTGATAAGAACACCAGATCTACAACAGAAATTTCAATGTAGATTGTATCAGGGAAAGTAGTATGGAGCTCCTTGGCGATTTTCAAACTTAATTTAAGCTGTCTATTCAAAAAGTCGCTGTCCAAAACGATACCAAGATCACGAGTGTGATAGATAGGTTGCAACTGGCATCCCGTGATTGGTTTTATGAAGTAGGGTAAAGAACCGGTTTTAAGCAGTCTAAGCGGGTCACTGATTGTTTTACCTTATTACAAGCGTTGGGTTGACTAAGTGGGGGATATCAGCATACCAATCTCCTTGCTACCTTTAGTTCTTCAAGCTGTTACCACTGGAAGACACTATTATTGAGCTAAACTTTTGATTTTTCGCTCTAAAAGTTGGAGTGGTGGAACTAATTTTGATCAGACCGAACATATTTTCACCCTCTAGGTGCTTTTTTAAGCAGTTCGAGATCTGAATTTTTATACGCCCCCACAAAAAATCCCTTGAACTTTTCCCCCTATTCAATAAGTTCGCGTTCCTATCCGCGACCTACTAATCGGCATCTGCAACTGCATTAATAGATTTGATATTTTTGGTCGGTAGATGCGTAAAATGCTATCTGTCCGAATTGTTTATCGGGGCATACACTCACCGCACCGTTCGGCAAACGGTATTCGTCGTCTCTTTTATTCTCTAGTGTTCTTATGGGAAACTGCGAGTTTGACGTCTCACTCGCTGTTCTTAAGGATGGTGGGAGAACAAAAGAGGCAAACATAGCAGTGCACACGGTTCGCTTACAGAACAGTGTTGTCAAAGCAAATAACATTGAAACACATCGTTGCTTCATTAAATCACTGAGAAAATCGTCGAAATTTATTGAAAAAGCTGTCTTTTCTGTTGTTTTCAATAAAGAAAAACTAATTATGAACATACATTTCTCTTGAAAGTATTGAACCACGTTTTCACCATTAGAGGTTTCAGTTAATTTCAAACCTATAATTCTTATTTCAAGAATCGAATCAGTCTTTTGGCAACACGATAGTTTACGCATTTCACTGCCGTTACTGCTACTGCTGAACAGGTCCCATCGATTCAGAATTTATTTTCAGTTTTGTTATAAAATAATAAGATTTTCGGCTAGTAACAAAACTTGTTAAGTGCTTGACTTTTAGAATCACTGAAATCAGTGTTGAAAAATGGGATGAATTGCATAGTAGCGAGGCGACGATTGTTTTCAACAGCTAAAAAATGTATGGTTTTGGACAACAATTTTTAATTCATCATATTTCCTGTCGGAAACACAGTAAATTGTGTTTGTAAAAATTAAAACCTTGGGTAAGTGATTCATGATGATGTCCTCATCAAAAGATTTTGAAAATATGAATAAAAAAAGTGCATTTTGGCTCATTTATTTTCAACTGATTTAAACAGGTTGATTGTTCTTCTTCGATAATGTCACTGGTCTCTGTCTCTTTTTATAATAAACGAAGGCTTTAACAATATTAAATACAGGTGACACTGCTTAACTCGTTTCTTACCCTACATCGAAACATTGACGGTAAGTTATTATTCGAACACCGACTCTGTCTACCAGGCTTAGGAATTCAATATGCAGTAAGAGTTCGTTCTGACCATTTTGAACATTTTAATTGAAAGCGAGAAAAGCGGTGGTTCAACATTGCTTCCCTACGGTACGCCACCGGAGCAGTTGCAGACTATGTCTGAATACTCGGATGCGATCCTTACGCTTAACTTTTACTGTGTTATAAGAGAAGTGTAGCTACTTGCAAAGCAGATAACATAGACTCTAGTTAAACCAATCAAAAACGGCTTTCAGATCCGTGTATACAACTTGCTTTCATCTTGCACTCCTTTGTCCGTGCAATGAATGCAAGGCAAAACTAAACAGAATCAAACAGGTTTGTAGAGATTGAACGTTTGAAAAAACTCCATACTGGACTGTAAAGATGTAGTGACAACAGACCAACATATAAAGCATCGTTCACGATTATCTCGATCACTTTTGAACAGGGCCATAACGCGAGGTGCTGTACGACGGCCCACTGTAGTTGAATCCATTGATAGTAAACCAAACCGAAGATTACCTTAGAAAACCCTTTGACAATGAAGCAATTCAATGACTTGACCTGGCCTACGATATTCCTTACTGTCCCAACGGCTATTTGATATACTGAACAAGCCGTTAAGGCAGCAGGTGTGATAGTTAACGTCAGTAGGAGTGAATATCAACAATCCCTCTAATTTACCAGTAGTAACGAGACAACAGGTTAAGGAGGTGGATTTCGGTAACCAGATAACCCTAGATGGTGATACCAAGACACTGAGCACTTTATCGATCTTAACACAAATTTAAATGCACTCGTGAGGTTTCATTTTCTCACACGCGCGGTCTCATTCTGAAGAACACACTTGCATGGACATTTCTTTCGGACTTCTGCTCTTATTTTGCCATGCACTGCACTCGCGAGGGCCCGCACTCTTACCCGCGTGTGCAAGCGAGGGCGCGTAGGAATGGGTTTCGTTTGCTTCTCACTTGATTTGCAATTATGATCGATATCACCAGCGCCAGATAGAAACAATGATTCGGGAGCTTAAGTAGAGGTGGATCGAATGCATTTTGAGGAGACGGGCGAAAACTGCAGGAAGACACTCAACTGAATTAGCAGGAACGACGCAGAAGGGGCAGACCTAGGAACTAATAGCGGCGTAGACTAGCCAACTATATTCAAAATATTGATGCGAACTTAGCGGCAGATAAAAACCATGACAAATGACCGTCGATAGTTGAGAAAACTGACTTCATCCCATTGTTCTGCCGAAACGGCGAACATGTACACATGAATTTTTGCACTAAATTTCCCCGATTTGCTGGTTTTTCTGGTTCAGCTGCTGAGTTCCAGCTGAGCCGACATTACATCATCCTTAAGATTGGGCGATAATAAATGAAACCAATTCGATGTTTCAAGAGATCTTTTGATGACCTTAACCGATAGTTGCTGCAGTGCATTTGAAATTGGAGATAAGGGTCGATAAGGCAACCAAACTTAGTAGAGATGCCATGACAGTAAAAATTCGTCACTTTGGCTTGTAGTCCACACACGTTCTGATAGTATGCCAGGAGTTCTAATGTGGATCAGACACGGATGTACTGGAAGAATGGCGCTCGCCTGTACTGTGATTTTGGAAGTTCTGTTCCATACACCGACTTACAGAACTGGGCCTACCGTGGTCGCTGTTGCGTATTCAGAAGCGGCCTATACCCTATTTACTTTGGTAGCTGATGTGGAATCAGCAGAGTGAGTAAAGAGTAGGCACTGGTAAAAAAAAGTCGTGATGGGGGAAAGCATTTTTTTCGCTTGTCACCACTCATACAATGAGAATGATGATTTTTTCTAAACTCGCAATGTCTATCGGCAAATTTTCCTTCAAGTTCTCTGAAAAAATCGAACATACCCAAGTACAAAATTACAAGGAATTCTGGGAGTTTTCGGTTCAAATCTGTACGATAATTTTAAAAAATGTCCCAATAGTGTTCTATATTAAAACCGTGTAAAGAAACTTTATACATTCGTCTAGTGACAAGTGTCCTCAATGTGTTTCATAAAAAGCTGTGTAAAGTTTTATTTTTTCAACAACTGAGAATCTTCTTCTAGCCGGTGCTCCTAGGTGGTATTTCTAGATAGGTGCCAAATATTCCTCTGGTAGGTAACCTACAGAAACCTTGCACTAGCGCAGACATATTGTATGAAAAACAAAACAAAACGGAATAGTCACGTTCGCCACGCGCAGATGAGACGCAACAAAACACTAAATCTTTGAGAGCTACATATGTAAAAGCATCGTAAACCGAGAGTGAAGCGAATCGCTAACAGATGTAGTAATGATGTTTTTTTTTATTTTGGTAATGGAGACATAAACAAGAAATTTGCATTCTACAAGTGTAGTTCGAAGGTTGGCACCGTGCCGAGTTGCACTTTCAGCAAACCGATTCTGACAGCTGTCTGTAAGTGGATCTCATCTAGACTAGGAAAGTGGTGAAGTGTTTTCTAACCATTAATAATTATTCAGAACTGACGAACCCATCCCGGTCAAGCGAAGACAAGCAAGCAAGTAAATGCTCTCGAGTAGCCACTAGCAGTATCAACCTGCAGCTGTACAATTACAAATTACAATTGAATTACTTCATTCATTGCATGGTAAATTACAACGGGGTGTTTACCAAAAACAATGACTTAATTGTAAGAAATAATAATATTAAAAAACTCCGGAGGTTATTATATAAAAAAATAAAACGTTCTGCGATTTTCTCGTCTAACGTAACCTACCTTCTTTGACTAGCATACTAATCTAATGTCATTCTTGTCCAGTCCAATCCAGTCGGTAAAAATAGAAATTATTCAACAGGAAAGATCACACGGTTATGTAGATTGAGACTGTAGTTTTTTTCCATTACCATCTGTCTTGTTTTTCAATTACATCCAACGGATATGCAACGGCTAACGTCCGAGCCCAACGGGACCATGAATCGTACCATTGTCACATAAACCCATTGGATCGTCTATCACCGGTTAAATATGTATGATATCGCTTTTCTAACCCTTCAACCCTTTTCTGCCACCATAAAAGAATGTAATGCTCGTTAAAAATGGAAAACAAAAAACGGGCACTTTTATCAGTTCAATTGATCTGATGCACCGCTCACGGTCGATGCGAGGTCAGTTCGAGTCAATCGATGCCGCACTCATCCCATTCATACCTGTTTACTAAGTCATAGCCTCCGGGTTTCATCATGTTATATAAATTCTGCGTGCCCCACCGGCTGGCCTTCCCCGCCATCATGTACACCGAGCCGAGAGATCAAACGATGGCATTAGCTCTAGTTTTCGTTCAGCTCTGAAGCTTAGCCATGACTGCAGTACTATATTATGTCGATGATGGGCTGATGAAGGAAACCGATTCGATTAACAGTGCTGCTGATAGATTTTACGACGCGTTCGTCTTTTACGTTCACTTCCGGTATTTGCAGGAAAGTAGAAAACACATGGGGTTTTACAAATTCAACTTTCGTTGCGTCATGACTTAAATATTATCCAGTAGTCATTACCCCATATCATCGAATTTCAAATTTTTGTGTAATTCATATGAGGGTAAGGAGCCGATTAATCAGGGGTCGCCTATTTAAATCAGTTGAGAATAATTGAGCTTAAAACGCTGTATTTCGTTCATATTTTCATAATCTTTTGCATCAGCTCGAATCACTTAATCATACATGTAATTTATTCAAACGCAGTTTACTGTGAGTAGACATGTGAACGCTTATAACAGTGATAATTTGGGACTAGTTTGCAATATATCAGTAAAATTCAAGACTGCTTAAGAAAGCACCTTAGCGATTAAAATGCGTTCCGGTTGATTAAAATGAGTTATCTATATCTATATCTATACCGATATCTATATGTATAAAAATTAGCGTGAGCATGTTTGTATGTTCCACCATAACTCCAGAACGCCTTAACCGTTCTCCACCAAACTTGACACACATTTTACTTGATATAAGAGAATCAGCACGGAGGGTTGACAAAAAAGGGGGAAGACTGTAACTCCGAAATGCCTGGACGGTTCTTCATCAAACTTCGCACACATGTTCCTCGACATAAGGGAATCAGAATTGAAGGGGTTGACCAAAGGGGGGGGGCGCTCATAACAGGGGGAAGGCCCTTTGAAAAAAGAGGAGGGGTTTCACAGAAGAGGAATATATGGTAAAAAAGACCTTTGTTTCGTTTTCATTTTAGTGACTTTCATAGAGCAAACCAATACATCATTAGGAACGTGATAGGAGAGGGAGCTGACTGGGAAAGAACCGACAAGTAGGGGGACGAGTTACGTGAGTATGAATGTATGTTTTGCCATAGTTCCGAAACTTCTAGACTGTTCTTTATTAAACGTCGTTTGTCAAGCACATGTATTTTGGTATAAAAGAATCAGCGAAGGGGGGGTTGACAAAAGAGGAAGATGGTTTCTTACAAGAGGAGAGAAATGTTCAAATGGGTGAAGGGGCGTGTTCCTCTTGCATTTAGAACGATAGCAGTTGTACAACTTGCTGGATTTCTGACAGGGAGAATAGGGGGCCATTAACAAAGGTGAGGTTCAAAAACGGCTTTTTGTCGATTTATAGGGATTACCGGGAAGAAGTCAGATTTACAAGTGGCTGTGGGGCAACATGAGGGAAACTGACAAAGAGAGTACACATTAAAATGAAAAAAAGGGTTTTGTTTCTTGCATTATGAGAATTTTCCTTACAATAACAGATGTACAAGTTACTGAGGGGGATTTGACTACTTTGTCCATTAACTGAACTTTTGTAGTATATCCCTGTTTTATTTGTATGATAGTCCTTATCCCCCTACCACAGGGGTGAGGGGTCTCAAACCATCATTAAAAAAAATCCTGCCTCCAAAACCCCCCACTTGCCAAATTTTGTTCTATTTGATTAGTTCTCGAGTTATGAGGAAATTTGTGTTTCATTTGTATGGGAGCCCCCCCTCCTAAAAAGGTAAGGGGTCCTAATTCATCATAGAAAAAATTCATGCCTCCAAAAACACGCCAAATATGGTTCCATTTGATTAATTAATTCTCGAGTTATGAGGAAATTTGTATTTCATTTGTATAGGAGCCCCCCTCCTAAAGTGGGGAGAGGTTTCAATTCACCATAGAAAAAATTTTTGTCTCCAAAAACACTCACATGTCAAATTTTGTTCCATTTGCTTGATTAGTTCTCGAATTATGAGGAAATTTGTATTTCATGTGCATGGAAGCCCCCCGTCTTAAAAGGGAGAGAGGTGATTGTTCCCCTCCTAAAGAGTTGAGGGGTCTCAATTCACCATAGAAAAAAATTGCCTACAAAAACACCCACATGCTAAATTTGGTTCCATTTGCTTGATTAGTTCTCGAGTTATAAGGAAATTTGTATTTCATTTGTATGGGAACCCCCCCCCCCTAAAAAGGTAAGGGGTCTCAATTCATCATAGAAAAAAATCTTTTTTTTTTTCGGGTTATCCAACTGGTCGCTTAATAGCGTATAAAACTCTGCGCTGGGCCCTTTTGTGATGTCAACAAAGTGTCAGGGAGACCTCAAACATCAGTTCTACCTGACGAGACAGGCACTGGCGCCCACTAAAACACAGGTAGAGCCCCAAGCATAGCCGTCACGCCTATACCCGCAGGCGGAGGCGTTTCGGCCCTGCGCGGACTCCACGAACTGACTCTAAGATCTCTCTGCCAAAGGCCGGAATGTCATATTTTAAATATAATGATGATGATGATAATGATGATGATAAGAAAAATAATAGATCGAATTTGTAAATGTGCTTTGGACTTTTTGTACCACTCGAGTTGCAATATGTGGTATAGTGAAGAAGTGGAGGATTCGTCAGCCCCGCCTGACACCGGTCTTCAACCGCGCGCCCGCTTTCAGTTTTCTAACACAAACAACCACAAATGAACCAATAGGTAAGACAAATTTCGGAGCATTAGTGGTTATCAACTTATCAGGGCAAATTTAATCTTTCATCCCCTTAGCATTCACAGTGCATTCCCACGATACAAAGCAAATTGAGCGCAGCACAAGCTGGGCGTTCGCGGTAGTCGACAGAAGCTTCAAAATATAGAGACTCGCCTGCCTTCCAACCCTCGAGACCAAAGTGCTGTAAAGCTCTGGGCTTAAACAGAGCCCGCGGGCGGCCATCAGAGCTCAGGACAGCCACGAGGCCAGTGCAAAAATCCTACTCTATCTAGCAGCACAGCCTAGCCGAAACTCGAACACGCGACACGAATTGACTTAATTTTCCCATCTGCTACCTAAGAAGTGCTATTACCCGTAATCATTACAGAGTGGTCCTTCGGCATCCAATCGGATCTGGTATCCCGCTTACATACCCTTGCTAACCCTAAGCCCCCGACCAACTCAATCAATCCGACATTTTTCGGAGATATTTGTGACAGTTGTGATAAATAGGGATGAATCCCAGAAAACTTCATCTATTGTCAGGGATCCCCATACTGGCCTTATTCTTAAACGGAATAAAAGCACTTTCTGAACAACGCAACAATCACATTTGGTAAATTTTTACCCCGAGTCCCACTTGAAATCACAAAAGTATTTTGATATATACCCACATTCAGAAGTAAACGTGACCGCTGTTCATTTACTGATTAGTTAAAAAGCCCTACACCACGACAAGGTTCAGTAGGGCAATTCATCATAGAAAAAAATCTTGTCTCCAAAAACACCCACATGTAAAATTTTGTTCCATTTGCTTGATTAATTCGAGTTATGCAGAAATTTGTGTTTCATTTGTATGGGAGCCCCCCCCTCTTAGTGGGAGGAGGGGTCTCTAACCATCATAAAAGCCTTCCTTGGCCCCAAAAACCCTTATATGCAAATTTTCACGCCGATCGGTTCAGTAGTTTTCGATTCTATAAGGAACATTCGGGTAGACAGGCAGAAATCCATTTTTATAGGTATAGATTTGTATGGGAGCCCCCCCCCCTCTTGGTGGTGGGAGGGATCTCTAACCATCATAAGAACCTTCCCTGGCACCAAAAACCTCTACATGCAATTTTTCACTCCGATCGGTTCAATAGTTTTCGATTCTATAAGGAGCAGACAGAAATCCATTTTTTTAGGCATAGATTTGTATGGGAGCCCCCCCTCTTAGTGGGGGGAGGGGACTTTTGCCATCGAGAGAACCTTCCGTAGCCCCAAAAACCCCTACATGAAAATTTTCACGCTGATCGGCTCAGTACTTTTCGATTCTAAAAGGAACATAGGGACAGACAGACAGAAATCCTTTTTTATAAGTATAGGGGAGTGTCGTCGTGGTTGGGCCACGTTTTGGAATTCGCCCATAACTTTCGGTTCAAAAAGAATTATGGAAATCCAAATACATCGTTGCAAAGGTCTAAGAATAAGGTATATTTCCAGAAAGTTTCGAACTGATGGCTTGAAAAATAAAAAAGTTATAGGCATTTACGGGAAGACAAAAAATGTTGTCATAGTCGGGCCATGTTGTGCAGGTTGGGCCACCGCAGAAAATCTAAGACATACGTATTGAAATTCTATATAGAGACATGAAAAGAATGAATTCCGAGAACAACGACTCATATAGGTACAAATACCCTATTTCTAATTGCATTTTTGCGAAATTTTGGCGATCTTGTAAAATCCATATTGCTACAATCGCCTTTTCCAAAGTGTACAACTCCAATGAAAAAAACAACAAAAAACTAGGTTTTTATCGTATTAATTTTGCTTTATTTCATCACATTTTATGTGACTGACATTCTCTAGCGATTATTGCGCTTTTGCGCTTAAAAATAATGGTGGCCCAATCATGACTACTCAAGTGGCCCGACCTTTACAAATAGCGCTTTTCTAGTATTTCACCTTAGCCTTCCCAAACACCTTACTGAAGGGGAATTTTCTATAGTCTTCGTGTGCAACACAACACACTTCATACATTTTCAAAATTTATCTCGATAATTGCATTTCATGAATCATTTCTTGAAGTAAAGTTCATTGCGCCTGGAAAACTTTTTTTGTAGGATTTAGTCACTGAATTCAGTACGGGTGTTTTGAATACACGATTGAAACTCACAATATTGTGAAAAGTTAGCTATCACAGTAAGAAGTTTTACAATGGTTGTATCATAGATATCATGAGTAACTAAAACTGTAAAATCGTGATGGCCCGACCATAACAGTGGCCCGACGATAACGACAATACCCTACTAGCTGACCCGACAAACTTCGTATTGCCACAAATTAACCTGTGTTGTACATAAATCATGAATCTCGGATGATCTTTGTCACAATCTCGAGTTTTGCAAGCCCCCCAGTGGGCGGCGCTTCCGACGGCGGGTCACCGGCAACACTCGCGACCGTCTCGTCCTGAATGATCTAGTGTTACTATAGATAGTTTTTGTGGTCTTATATTGACTAATGTTTTATGGAAGAGTCTCGAATTTCTCGAGTTCGATTAATTTTTGAGTTTCGCAAAAATTTCTGTTTTATTTGTATGAGAGTCCATATCCCCCTACCACAGGGGTGAGAGGTCTCTGACTATCGCAAAATAAATTCAAGACTCCAAAATCTCCCACATGCCAAATTTGGTTCCATTTGCTTGATTAGTTCTCGAGATAAGAGGAAATTTGCATTTCATTTGTATAGGAGCCCCCCCTCCTAAAGTGGGTAGGGGTCCCAATTCATCATAGAAAAAATTTTTGTCTCCAAAAACACCCACGTGCCAAATTTGGTTCCATTTGCTTGATTAGTTCTCGAGTTATGAGGAAATTTGTATTTCGTTTGTATAGGAGCCCCCCCTCTTAAAGTTGAGAGGGGTCCTAATTCACCATAGAAAATATTCTTGCCCTCGAAAACTTTCACATGCCAAATTTGGTTTCATTTGCTTGATTAGCTCTCGAGGTATGAGGAAATTTGTATTTCATTTGTATAGGAGCCCCCCCCCCCCTCCTCCTAAAGTGAGGGGGGGTCCCAGTTCATCAGAGAAAAAATTTTTGTCTCCAAAAACACCCACATGTCAAATTTGGTTCTATTTGCTTGATTAGTTCTCGAGTTATGAGGAAATTTGTATTTCGTTTGTATAGGAGCCCCCCCCTCTTAAAGTGGGGAGGGGTTCTAATTCACCATAGAAAATATTCATGCCCTAAAAAACTTTCACATGCCAAATTTTGTTCCATTTGCTTGATTAATTCTCGAGTTATGAGGAAATTTGCATTTCATTTGTATAGGAGCCCCCCTTCCTAAAGTGGGGAGGGGTCCCAATTCATCATACAAAAAAATTTTGTCTCCAAAAACACCCACATGTCAAATTTGGTTCTATTTGCTTGATTAGTTCTCGAGTTATGAGGAAATTTGTATTTCGTTTGTATAGGAGCCCACCCTCTTAAAGTGGAGAGGGGTTCTAATTCACCATAGAAAATATTCATGCCCTCGAAAACTTTCACATGCCAAATTTTGTTCCATTTGCTTGATTAGTTCTTCAGTTATGAGGAAATTTGTATTTCATGTGAATAGGATCCCCCCTCCTAAAATGGAGAGGGGTCCCAATTCATCATAGAAAAAATTTTTGTCTCCAAAAACACCCACATGCCAAATTTGGTTCCATTTGCTTAATTACTTCTCGAGTTATGAGGAAAATTGTGTTTCTTTGGTACAGGAGCCCCCCCTCTTAAAGTGAGGAGGGGTCCTAATTTACTATAGAAAATATTCTTGCCCTCGAAAACCATCACATGCCAAATTTGGTTCCATTTGCTTGATTAGTTCTCGAGTTATGAGGAAATTTGTATGGAAGCCCCCCCTTTTAAAGAGGAGAGGAGTTATAATTCCCCTTATAAAGAGGGGAGGGGTCTCAATTTACCATAGAATAAATTATTGTCACCGAAAACACCCACATGCCAAATTTTGTTCTATTTGCTTGATTAGTTGTCGAGGTATGCAGAAATTTGAGTTTCATTTGTATGGTAGCCCCACCTCTTAGTGGGGGGAGGGGTTTCTAACCAGCACTAAAACCTTTCCTGGCCCCAAAAAACCTCTACATGCATATTTTCATGCCGATAGGCTCAGTAGTTTTCGATTCTATAAGGAACATACGGACAGACAGACAGACAGAAATCCTTCTTTATAGGTATAGATATTGAGTATAGTTAGTTTCTATCAGTGCCACAAATCCCACAGAACATGTGTATTAGATGCAAACATTCGGTGAAAGCTTATTTTGTAAATGAACTTTCTTAATAATTGTGACAAAAAAATCTTCTGGTGAAGCGAAACTGAGACCCATGTAAGAAAACTTATTATTACGCTCAAAAATCACGTTGATTTACAGGAAAAATAGTAACATTCTGATGGATAATGAAATTATTTAGCCGATATTGTAGTCAAATTACATTTAACATAACAAACCACCGAGAAACTACGAAGTGTGCCGTAATCGGGTGATGTGTAACAATTAGCAAATTACCCTGATGATACATAACAAAGAAAAGGTAAACAAGAATGCTTTTTTCTGTTTTCTAGTAGTAAAAGACATCGCTGACAGTTTGCACCAATTATGCCACCGTATGTAGTAGGGCCATTACAAATATTTTATAAAGTTTTTGTCCTTCCGGTGTTGGGCCACTGAAAGGGGGGGGGGGGCGAAAAAAAACAAAGAGATTTTTTAATCGACCAAAAAAAGTTGAATTTAAGCATTTTTACTTAAAGTTTGAACGTGAAAACCAAATCTATTCTTGCTTTTAATATATACGTTATTATTTTCCATGCAACAATCTACGAAAAAAGACAAAAACGAAAGAAAAAATTTTCGGCCGATTTTCGGAAATTCCGTTGTTCGAATTTCCATTTCTGTTAGAAGCATTAACTCAACTCGTACACGCATTTTTCGAGTTTTTGAGGCTGTAGAACCAACAGACAATTGATTTTATGAAAATAAAATTATCTTATATCCTACAAATTATTTTTTTGTCCCCCGATTTTTCAAGCCAAGATTTTCCAAAGGGGGGGCGGGTGGTGGTAGATGTGACGAAAACTTTTGAAATTGTTTGCAACGGCCTAAAAAAATAAAAAGAAAATTCTGTATCGTAAACGAAAAACTTGTACCGCAATTAACGAATTCTCGGTAGGAAAAAAATTTAAAAACATTTTCAGGTGGACAAAACAAAAGAATTGAAAAACGCTTGTTGAATAATCTACCAATCATTTTTCATTTACCATTTGTCATTTTCTTTTTGATCTGTTACTCAAGTGTTCTGGATATTTACAATGTACCTTGAACCTCCAATGAATCACATCCCCATACAAATTTCAAGTTAAGTTTTCTCAAAAATGTTCCATAGGCTACACCTATACGAGCAATGCAGATTAAAAATGTCTGATTTTTTTTATTTCTGGGATTAAATTTTGAAAAAATAACGTTGCGATAATGCAATGGAGGCGCATGATGTTGTGTTTTATCTGAAAAACAAACCAGAATTTTTCTGCTACTTCTTTGCTGAAAATATCCTCTTTTTACTAAAACTCGGAACGAGTGCGAAAATAGGAATAACATTGGTCTATTTATAGAACAAAATTATTAACAAAATGTTGCTTTACAGTTGCTGGTTACAGTTCGTAAATGACTTAATAATAGACACTGTCACGAAAGAACAGATTTATAATTTCCGGTCTGCGATTAAAGCATTTGATGGGTTATTTGAATACATAGGGTAACTAAACGCGGTCTTTTTTGTCCGAATGACACATTTCTTTTAATTTCAAACGTAATGGTAATTTGTAATGGTTCAAACGATTGGTGTGATAGTGACGTTTGTATTTCCATAGACAGTAGACCACCAGTTATTAGAGTACAATTACGAGGCTATTGCAACGATCCTACTGACTAGCAGCACCGCCTAGCTGAGATTTAAACATACAGCGACGGACTTGTTAGACCAGTATTGTACCTTGAAGTTAACCCATTTTGTATCCATTTTAAAACAATTACATTGCTATTACGGGTCTCCTACGAAAGGTTGAAAGCTACAAAGGGCTGAAAATCAGAAGGCTGAATATCACACAAGGCTGATCAGAAGATTATTTGTTGCCAAATATTACAGCTTCGTTAAAATAAATTAAACTTTAATCGAGTCAAAATGGATATATACAATGGAATAGTTCGAGTCATTGGATTTAACAGTTGGAGTTAAAAATTTCGACAACACGAACTTTTGGACGTTCGGACTCAACTAAGGGATAACTCTCTCTCTCTATCTCTCTCTCGTTTTATCTTATCTATCTCATTCTATCTTCTCTATCTCATTCTATCTTCTCTCTCTCATTCTATCTTCTCTCTTTCTCATTCTATTTTCTCTCTCATTCTATCTTCTCTCTCATTCTATGTTCTCTCTCTCATTCTATGTTCTCTCTCTCTCATTATATCTTCTCTCTCTCATTCCATGTACTCTCTCATTCTATGTTCTCTCTCATTCTATCTTCTCTCTCTCATTCTATCTCCTCTCTCTCATTCTATCTTCTCTCTCTCATTCCATGTACTCTCTCTCATTCTATCTTCTCTCTCTCTCATTCTATCTTTTCTCTCTCTCATTCTATCTTTTCTCTCTCTCATTCTATCTTCTCTCTCTGTGTCCCTCTCCTCTTCTTTCACTTTCTCTCTCGAACGATTTCTCTCTTTCTCGGTTTCCTGCACGATTTCTCTTTCTGTCTCTTCTCTATTTTACCTTATCCGTTATCTTTGTCTCTGGTTCTCATTCTATTTGTCTTCCGCGCACTCTCCCTTACTCTCTCATCAAAACCACCCCTTCCTTCCCCAAATCGCCACCTCACCTACTTACTTGTACCGTAAAGGTGATGAATGATCATTAATAAATTTCATAACGCAGATTTTTATGATTTTTAACATTCCTGACTCCGAACATACCGCTGTTTTGCACAGTGGGTTGCCGTCAAGTGCATTACGTAATTTATGAATAATCCTTTTCTATTATTAGCATTCTGGCTGTGAAACAAATTGGTTAGAGAATGATCTTTCATTAATACCAATCTACAGACAACATTCAAATTCAATGTGACTTCTTTTAAAAACACGCAAGAAGCAATGACCCTCAATTACTTCTTTGCGGGACACCTGTTTTGCTAGTGTATGGTAAAGGGACACACGAGCCAAGCTTCACGCGTAGTATGAGCTTAGCAATTTTATTAATTGAGTGCGTTCTTTAATTATAGTATTGAACACATAAGAGCGTTTAAAATTGCGTTGAGTTAACGTTTCTGATTTCTGATAGAATCCCTATCAATATGAAACAATTATTGTTTTTTATAAAGCTTTCCATTTGGTGGTAAACTCCAAAAAATAATCAGAATGCTTCGTTCTACCCCATGGATTTTTTCAAAATGTATTTTTCGCCAATTCTTGATCTTTCACGGAAATTTTCAGCCCGAAATTGCCTCGACCTGATGAGGAATCGAAACCGAAGAATCGAACTGTCGTAAGAGCTTAACTGACCGACATCGTTGACCACAGTGCCAAGGGGCTCTGTACATTGCTAATCTTCTAGTTGTAAAATTTTTACGAATGTTATTTTTCGTTCCTGAGTTATGGCGGGTAACCTAACGGAAAGATGGTGCAATGATTGGTTATTTTCGAGAGAAAATAGGTAAAAATTCATATTTGTCTGACGGTGGTCGTACAACAGTCGTGAGTAATTTTTAGCGAAATCAGACCCTATCTATTCTCCCTCTTCCTAATTTTTAAATTCATATTTAATAGTTGTCGGCTGGATTCGGCGCAAACCAGAATCATGCAAAAAGTTAGCTTGCAGAACTGGAAAATCAATTATTAAAATACCTATATATTGAAAAACTGAAAGCTTTGGTTTGGTGCACACCAGAAAAAATAGATTTTTACAAAACGACCTTTTTACGCAAAAACCAGTCCTGCTGCAAGCTGCCAACCCTATCCCGGCCGTGAAAGCTCTAATGGGAAAACACGGTCGTTCGGAAATCGTGACAAATGCAAAATCGAGGAAAAGTGTGTGTCTTATTCAACGAGACAAAAAAAACTAACAAAAGCACACAGCAATTGGGCAAACATTCACACCAACACCAATACTGTGTCTGCTGCTGCGAGTATAAAAATGGCTTTACTTTATCTAGGCTCCGGGTTTTATCAATTATTGACAACGGTGAAGCAGAACCGCAGCACAGCAGTCCGTAGGTCTCATTAATTATGCGTACAAATATGCGACATCAATATTTGAATACTGGGAGACACTGGATGGAACTGGAAGGAACGAGCTGAACCATAACCATACAGAACTGGGAAAACTGACTCACCAATACAATGATGCTGTGCCTTGGCAAAAACTTGCTGATTACTGTTGTTTCCTTTTGCTATCCTCCAGATAGTTCACTGGCTGGCTGTTGCTTCTTTTGGCGAAAGCTTTAGCGTCTTGTTGCTGGCACGCACACACGAACACAGTTTTATAGCGCAAAAAATAGCAGTTCACTCAACTATTATTGTAAACGATTTAAAAGCAAGCAAAGATAAGGATTTTCCCAAAAAAGGTTTTCGTCTTCTGTGGTTTTCACTGGGAAAAAATGTTTTTATGTTGACAGCCGAGTATCGTAGTTCAAATCCACGCGCGAAGGCTACTGTGATGCTAAATTCAAGCCGCAGACACGGAGCAATTCCAACTTCATAGGTACTATTTTCCACTCTTTAGTTCAATTGATAAGCCAAACCGAGGGGAAATTTCCGCAGGGGTTGTTGGGTTTCTAGGAAAATGTCGCCGCTTGTTGCTTGTGTCAAAATTTTCTTATTTCTACACCACTACCACCAGAACTACATAGTCACACGGTACACTGCAGGAAGCTCAAGCAACCGAAAGCCTACACTCTCTCATGCGAACACCGAAGAGTGACAGAAGAGGAGGATGTCAGTGTTTTTTCTCTGCTTTCGGAAAATCCTTCAACCATCGGTTTGGGGTGGAATGGGCAACAATGCGAAAATGGTATGTCCGAAAAACACAACAAGTGGCTGATTTGTTTTACGCGTTTGATGTTTTACTGTCTAACAGTGATGGGCTAGTCTTTCCTCGTAACCGAGGGTAAACTTACGATTTGTTATTGTGAACAAATAAACGCACAATATGGCGATAGCCTGAAATATTGTCTAGAGAAATGGAAAAACTCGTTTCACAGCAATTCTCGAATATGATTGACAGTTTCCAGCAGGCATCAGTACACTCATACACTAACACCCAACTTCAATTTCCTAGCCTAGAACATCAGCTAACAAAGCGTCACCAATACACTAGCACAACCGCGTAAAGGGATTGGGGTGGTTTTTCCACCCTCTTGAGCTGCTGCTGTTTTTGGTATATTAACAAAATATCGTCTTCACACTTTGACGAGTGATTTGGCAAATTATTTTGCGGACAAGCTATTTTTACCAGCTACCGCACACTATCGCTTCGAAGAGAACCCGGAAGTAGGCTGCTATACTCGGGCAATATTACCGGAGCCGTCCGGATTGTCGCGGAATGTCCAAACAAAATTTGCTTCGCGTTCCGCTGCTGCAAACACTACACACAACCTGTCCGTCTGTTTGGTTCACTACGTAAATCAATTCCCGGGAAAAACTATACACTTTCCGGCTACTGAAACACTTTTCGACGCAAGGTAAAAAGGCGCTCACTAAGGCGGAAAGAAAACCTGGAAGAAACGCGGCGAAACTAGACTTTCAGCGGATTTCGTGCACAGGTATCGTCGTTCGTAGTGGTTTGACAGGAGCAAAGCGTTTTCACATTTTTTTCCCTACACCCCCGATACGAGAATCTGCCAACCCTCGCGTCGCGTCGCCTCACCCACACGTCAATCCACCCCCTCGTATAGCTAGCTAGTTAGCTGCTGCTGCTAGCTAGCAAACCGACAGTTTAGTGCGAAAAACATCTATTTGCCTAGGCGCACTCTCCTGGCCTGTGCCTGCACTCACACAAGCGCACGTGCCTGACGGAAAAGCGTTTCCAATGGATTGAGGGGTGTGCCTGCGATTGGAAAGGTGGCTTTTTTTCGAGTAACAAACGCTTGTATAGCAGATGTTTTTTTATTGCGCAGGATGCTAGTGCGTACACAACACATGACGATTGTTTGTTGTGATAATCTTAATCACAACATTAATAAATCGATTAACAAACTTAGATAGGGCAAACAAAGCTGTCAAACAGTGTAGGGTATGTTGCTGTTTCGTCGTAATTGCCTATTCCCGTCATATTCAACACAAATTAGAAAGAAGAAAATGTCGACTAATCGTTTTAACTTCCGTCATTCATAAATGAAAATAACTAAGGCAAGGCATTGTCGTTATCCTACAGCCAAGCCAGGAAAACTTGCCTGACCTGCAGAAATTTTGCAGAATAAGATTTGTCATGCCGTCCTACACAAATAGATGCGCGTTAGCTTCGTAAACATTGTTGTGATTTTTAGTTCGGACGATGAAAAATTTTGATGGACGAATTTTAAAGCAGTACGACGAATTTAAGAAATAAAGTCAGTTGTGTAATTTCAATACTATGCTTTAATAGTCGCTTTTCAGTGATTTCAAAGTTCACGGATCGGAAGGTAATTGTGTTTTAGTCAAACCAGCACAAGAACTTTTGGAATATTCATTAACTCCATCCAACAAATGATGACAATTAGAATGGCTTTACTTACAACGACGGGAATTAGAAATAAACCCTACATAAAATTAATGTTTTTTAACGGCGTGAACTGAGTTGGGTGAAGCAAAACAATTGATTATTCTCAACTAGAATGGTTGTTACAAAGCGTATGTGGCAACCGATAGATGCCAAATTTTAGTCGTAAATAAGTTTCTGCAACTAGAAGTGCCAACAGTGTGCCGCTTGGGTTCTTCGCATATTCGAACTGAGCAGCAATGCAATGGAAGCAAACAGTTGCCATACGCAGACCGGCGTAATTTTACGAGTGCGTTTTTCCTTTATCTAAAAAAAATTCTACTGTACTAAAGAGTTCGAAAATGGTCGAAAAACAGGTTGATCCGAGGCCCGAGTCGCATATACTACTCGGTAGAGTTCGGCGAGCCTATCTGTGTGTATGTGTGTGTGCAGCTTCTTTTTAGTCGTCTGTTTCTCGGAGACGGCCGAACCGATTCGTCCGCTATTACTTCTGTTTGGAAGGTATCACAGTAGTATTTTCGGCCTGTTGCTAAATCCAGCCTATTTTCCTTTTCTTTCGGTAAATAAGTACGTCGCCGATAATATAAGTTTTTATAAACTTACTTTTTTCAGCTGTACCAGCACAATGTTATCAGATCATGGTCAAAATTACAAATTAACAATTGGCGTCCCGAGTGTCTTGTTGGTATTTCTAATGACTAATTACATGCAAAATTACAAGCATTCCTTAGTGATAAAGGACAAAACTAAATAGCACACAATATGTCTTCGATTGAGACCACCCAAAAACATCTGCACCCTGGATAAGACAATTCGCAAAAAAATCATTCAGTTCTCGTTTCAAGTACCCCCTTGTGTAACCGTCTTCAGCTACAAGAAACACTATGAAGCAGAAAATTGTTAAAAGCAGCTATCATGTGTTCTGTCCGAGTATATCACTAAAGCAAACACCCAATTTGCAACCATTCGAGCAGTTTCATACAGTCACAATCCCACCCCGCTACCGAGCAGCAACATTCGAGTTGAGCAGCTTGGCTACAGGCAGCAACAGCAGAGAGCGTTGGATGACAAGAAAGTTCTCGCTTTCACTTTCCCACTTGTGCAACGTTTCTCTTACTGAAGCTGAAAATAGCGCTTAATACCTGCAATACAGCAATTGGAGGCCTGGTGCCAAGTAGGGGTACTACGCTGTTCCGTTAATGAAACATTCTTTGGCGCACGTGCTAATAACGTCAAATAATGTATTTGTTTGTATTGGACTGTTAACGTTAAGTAATTATAATTATGATGCCTCGCATTTGACCAATTCAATGTTTTCTATGAAATGGTGTTGGCAATCTACAGATTGTGATCTAAATACTAAATCTGTCACAATAAATATGATTTTACGTCATCGAAATTTCGTATGAAAATTTAAAGTAACAAAATTTTTCGTTGTATTAATCCATAAATATGTTCAAAAGCCAGATTTAATTACGCGTCTCCGAGTTGGTTTCGATAAGTGTGTCTATAAAATCAAACCGATGTTCGCTTCAAGCATAACAGTTTGTCCAAAATAACATAATGATAAACGTTATTTACGTGTATTCCTTTGCGCAAAATGTTTTGACATTAAATGCACACACCAACACATAACAAGCACCGGTTACTCTTAAGATATTTTAACATAAAGCAATGCTGGTTATCGTTTCTTAGAATCCCTAATTCGAAATTCAAACATATCATTTATAACATATTACATTGGAAAGCTGTTGATTAATTAATTGTTTAAATACGACGCAAAGCTAAATATATAAAAGTGATCGTATGTTCCACCATAACTCCGGAACGCCTGGACCGTTCTTCGCCAAAGTGATGCCAGGTTTTGCTGAAGAAAAATCCGTAGTTTTACTATTTGTTTTTATCACAGAAGAAAGCGTTATAATTTTACATTAAACTAAGAGGCAAAATTTAATCAAATTTTTAGTTTAAATGAAAATTTAACCGAAATTTGTGCTTCATTTCAAGATTGGTTTGATTGAAGTGCTTATTATTTTTGCTTAAAAGTGTAAACAAATTTCGTTATGTATAGTTTTTGATATACTAGAGTTCCTTTTAACACGGATAAACCAACTTTCATTCCACCTAGATATATCTTGCACAAAATGTGAAAATGTTTTATCGTACAGGTATTCTTGATTGATATTTTAGAGTCAGTGTGTTATGAACGTATTTTGATTAAACCTATTTGAAGCAAATTAATACTTTTTTGAATCAAATCAGTTTATGACACATTTCAAATTTTCCCTTATTGAAGGACGCATACTCTCGACTTTCGTCATTCGCTTTTTGTCTATGTTTTCCGTATTTCATTTTCATTTTGAGTTGTTTGGTTTTTATCTTCTGTCTTTAATTTTTCGTCCTCCTATTGTTATTGTGTACTTCGTCGCCTTTTGCTGACGGTTTCATGTCAATCTTTGCTTATTTATTAAATTTGATTATAGTCACTTTAACAGCTTAGGTCTTTCGCGACTTCTGCAGGATTGAGATTTGAACCCGCGTTCACCACACCGAGATTGACCGCTCGTTGTTTAGTTTTGTTGTCTCTCATTCTTTCAATGTTTGTTAGTCGGATTTTTAGCATTTTTGCATCGTCTTTTTGTCTCTTTTCAGCCATTTGTTGCCATTTTTATCGTATTTTGTAGCGTTTTCGGTTTGATGGCGAAGTCATTTGTAGTCATCGTTGACATTTCTAGTTGCGGTTTTGCGGTCTTTTTATTGTTTCTTCATTGCGTTTTCTGCATCCGTTTATAGTCTCTTCGTCGTTTTGTATTGTTCTTTTTTCTTACATTTTTTATTGCCTTTATGGCGTTTTTCGATATTTTTCTGATGTATATTCGCCATTTTTTTCGCCTTTTGTATTTTTACCGTCTTTTCGTCTACTGGTCTTCACTTCTTCGTCATTAGTCCGTTGTCATCTTTTTGTTGCGTTTTCTCGTCTTCGCCTCTTTGTCATTTCTATGTCATACTTTTATTGGCTTTTCATGGCCACCTTTCTCTTATATTATGGTCGCTTGTTTTCGAGAGCTTCTTGTTGTTTTTTATTGCTAAAATAGCGTCTTTTCATTGACGTTTTGCCGTCTTATCTTCGTTTTTTGTCATCCTTTCATCATCTTTCGTCGTTGTTTGTGGTCAAGATAACAAAAATATAGTATATTATTTGTCTTTTCGTAGCTGTTTTTTCGTCTTTATGACGTATATTCACCATCTATTTGTGTGTCCTTTTTGCATCTTTTATCGTTTGTATGACACGTTTTAAACGTAACACTGCGGTTTTTGTCACTGTTTTGGCGTCTTTTCATCGTATTTTTACGTTAATTTCATTAGATTTGTGTCGTCTTTTCACCAACCTTTCATCGCATTTTGGCATTTCATCGCATTTTGGCAATCTTTTTATGACTATTCCGTCATCGTATCATCATATTATTGTCATCTTACCGCTGTCTTCTCGTCGTCTCTTTGTTCTCTTTTATACGTATTTTAGTCATCTTTCCATCGCCTTTTGAAGGCTTAGGAAGAGAAAAATAATTTGAAAATGCAAAAGGATTTTGTATCAATTTAACAAAAAATATTGTAGACTCAAGGCTAACCTAAATATTTTTTTGATTCTAACTGGTTGACCTTTTAGTTCAACAATAAGCTTTGTTATTTCTAAAAATACCAGTTTCTATAAAAAAAATTGTAGAATCAAAAATAAGTATTTTTGGGTTTATAGTAGAAGCAAAAGGAATATTAATTCAGTCTGAAAAATATTTTTTTGACTGAACAATATGATGTAAGTTGAACTTAACAACAGATATTGTTGTTTCTAACTATCATCATTTTTCTGCTGGATTAATTCTGTAAATTTCAAAAGCAGTTTCTTTGGTTGAAACAAAAATTAAATCTGTGTTCCGATTACCAAGAAGAATACAGTGAATACATTTTTAAAAACCGACCGCCTGTTTTGGGTCCAGAAACTGCTTCCAAAATTGGGCTTAAAGTTAATGACTGCTCATTTCCCGTTGAATATAACAAGATCATAGAGTACGTTAATACATAAAGAATAAAACTATGTTTGGGATATTTTTCATTGCATGTAACGTACTCGTGATCTTTGCAACTAAATCAAACTTTTAACCTTTTTCATAAAATTTATAAAAATCCGTAAATATGAGCACTTGATCCGTAGGTCCGTAGAAAGTTCATAAATCCGTAGAACTACGGATAAATCCGTAGATCTGGCATCACTACAAACCTGGCATACATGTTCATTGACATAACGGAATTAGCACTGCCTTTCTTTTGCATTTGAACCGAGAGCTAGGTATGGGCAAATGATGGGCAAATGATCCGGTTTACAAGAAAGAGCGTTCTTCAAACGTAGCCGGAGGTGTCATGAAGTTTGGTTCGTGAATCGTAATTTACCGAACTGTCGGACTGTCAACCGAGCCGTGAACCATGAGCCGCTCATTTGAATCTGTTCACGACAACAAGTGAACCGTTCAAAACCGCTCACACAGGTTACAAGTAGCTGGGTAACGAGGGTGGGGGTCTGCAAGGAGGAAGGAGGCTTCACAGAGCGGGGAGGTCAAATTAAGAAAAAAAGTGTTTTTCTTCTATTATGGATTTTGGATTAAGAAAAACGGGCGCATGATTGGCTACCGGACAACAGGGACCGAGTTGATCAAGGGGAACTGAGTGCACGATGTATAAGTATGTTCCGCCATAACTCTTGAAGGCATGGACGGTTCTCCATCAAACTTGGCATACACGTTCCCTGGCATCGAAGAATCAGCAGGGTTGAAAAAAGTGCTTTATTTGTGTTGCATTATACGAATTTCTGAACTGATAACAGATGTCCATGTGGGTAGGAGACAAAAAAGGTGTCTGAAAAGCTGTGACCATTGATAAAGAGGAAGGTTAAATAAGGAAAAAAGCTTTGTTTCTCTTTCTTTATAGGGGCAAAAAGAGGAACCTGATAAGCGAGGAGGAGCTTTAAATGAGGAAAGACAGATGCACAGATAACAGATGCCAAGTAACTGGGAAATAAAGGTACCCCATGGAAGATGGGGCACTCAGCTAGTTCGCTATAAAAGTGTATCAGTTATTATTGTACTAAATATTGCAAAAATATTACTACTTCAACACTTAATTTTTTCCGAGAAACTCTATGAAGATGTCAGTGTTGCGAAGCCCAACAACGATTGTTCAACGGAAAATTACAACGATACTGGGCGGATGGCAAAGAATGTCTTTTGAAGCATTGCTGCGGCCCTCGCTTCTGAACATACCAACTACCAAACGAAATAAAATATTAAAAATCTTTATTTTATACATTGCATATGTCTGTAGAGCTAGTGGTACAATTAACATTGATGAATTATCTTTCTATTTAAGTTGCGAATATGAAAATTAAAATTTGTACATATTTTTTTATGTAAATAAACACAAAAAAAAAGCCCACACTCGTGTGGTCTAATGTTCTTACACACGCCTACTCATTCTAACGAACACGCCGGCCCAAGGATCCCTTTCGGACTCTCGCTCTTATTTATTTATGCACTGCAACGAGTTTTTGCTAGTGTGTGTGTTTAGCTAACAGCTACAGACGTCGCTCTCGTTCGTCGTTGCAGCCTGAGCTGCTGATATCAGCTGTTCGCGACGGCTCGCACTCCCGTCCGTGAATAGAATCGAGGGCGAAAATGAAGAAGAAAAGAAAAAGTTATGCAAAATTTGCATCCCAGTGCTCCACCAGCCCTACGGGCAGCTGATTCCTCATGAGTTTTTTGACTCACGAATAAGCTATGCAGGAAGTGTGTGGGTAGCAGAATGTCTGCACACAGCAACGGCGACTGTATCTTTTACGCCTGCGTATGCGCGCGTAAAACGTTTCGACTAACTATTCAAGTTATAACGGTAGTCTTTACAATAATAAACGGACGAAACTGTAGAAGAAAGTAATGAAACAAAAGGTATTGATAATGTCTCCAATGTGAGACAAGACGTGAAGGAGAAAGAACGGAAAACTAGATAAAAGGGATCAACGCTTACTACGTTTGTATAACGATTATTCTGCTTACCCCAACTGGAAGATCCACAGATCGCACCAAGCTATAATGGGAGTCAACTGTAACCGGACTCGAACCCAACTTTCCCCCAGGTCTTGTAGATTTAATAGCATTGAGATCCAGAGCTGGTCATTCTAACCTCAATTTTTGTCTCCATGTGGTTGGACTCGGCCCCGTAGATGGGTAACTACTTACCCGAAACCGGTCGGCAAAAAGGTAATTTTTATACTTTGTAAGAACAAAAAGTAAAGTGTCCAAGGCATTTAAGAGATAAATAACGGGTTTTAACAAAGGTTCCTTTCACCAATAGGTGGAAAAAATCGGAGTTTTCTTTGCTGTGGGTATGAAATGGGGAAGGCAACTAGGAAAGAGGATATCTCTAACCATCCCAAGCCTCCACCTAGCGCCTTCACGTGGCCATACCGGGAAATACTCCAATTTGTATAATTGAGTAGTGAAGCTAGAAGGCGCCGGGTCGTGTGGTTTTCAATTCCTGATCTGTACTATACTACAAACATTGAACCACACAACTTTATTTTTAAGTGTTATATTATTTAACCTAATATATTTAGTAGTTGACGTCTTTAATATATTTTCATAGAGCGAAATAAGGCTCTATATCCTTGGCCAGGCTCTGGCCCCGATGGTCCGGAGTGTCACTTAACATTTAAATGAAGATACGCACAATGTTGTACATTGTATTGTAAATATAATATACGTACGGTACGTGGACGCGTGGACCTCCCATGCTTTCTTGCTTCCCCTTGATTGAAAGGAGTTTAATGGAATTAGATATTATTTTTGGTACCAGTTGATTCCTTGGAATTCTTTCTGCAGTACATGCTGCGCAGTTGGCCTGGGAGGAAAATTTCAAGATGCTTTCAAGAATTGGCTGCTTTAGTATAAGATTAGAAACACTTCCGATAGTTACTTTAGGGCTATAACTGTCGGCACCGATGCTAGATAGACATTTAAAAAATGCGCCTAATATTACACAAATAAAAAACAGTCTATATGAAGCAAACGGTTTCAATGGCACGACATGAAATATTTTATGATCCACTTGAAAGCAAGTCGACTTTTGGCTAGAGAAGAATGCTGCATTGTTATTTACTGCCATACGGAACAATTTAATCTCAACCACAATGGCAGTTGGCCGACCCCGGCAGGACTTAAGTGAATTTTAATTAAAACTACAACAAAATTTCATTAAATAGTACCTGTTCTGATGATGCAGCCACAAGACGAGCCGATCAAAACAGGAATATAGGGCGCTGTAGAGATACATGGATCGAAAGATTGACTGGCTGTCCGCAGGGGAAAGAAACTTTTAATTGAATTTTCTTCATTCATTGAGTTTTTTTTCTGCCCCAGCTTTTGCTTAGCCTGTAGTGATTATTAAACCAGTTAAATTTCGTATCCCACTAATTAAACATTGACGAATATCCGCCTGATGGATGCTTTTCAGATTTCGAGTTTTAGTACCGAGCGATAAAGAAAACAATCTTTCCAAAAAGCAACAATTTTCGACGGTTAGCTGATAAATTATGCAAGGGCTTTCGCTTTTCATTCGTGCGGAGGATTTAACTTCTACAATGTAGGTAGGAACGACGATGATTATGTAGCACATCCTTACATCCATATTCTATCACTGGAAAATTCGACTTTGGGCAAACATTATTCGTGCCTATTTGCACACTAATCGCTTACACGTACGCTGGTAGTTATAGAGCCATAGGAGCAAGCAGCCACTGACGCACACAAGCGGCAGCAATTAATAATTCAGAATCATAATTTCCGCTTCACCGTTTCGGATAATGTGTACTCCAGTTTTCTGACTGAGCTACAACGGGGTGGGTGAATCTGTAGCCCACCCACTCAAAGGATGAGAGCATTTTCGGATTTTGAAGTTCCGAAATCCTCCCTCCACTTCTGCCGAATGGATGGATAATGGCTTACAGCGAATCTGGTTCGAAAAAGGAGTTACTAATCCTTCTCTACCCATCACCGTCACACAATCAACCAAGCCAGATCAGTACATCAATTGCAGCGGAAAGATGAAATTGCAGCAATTTGGGCGTAATAATCCCTTTTCTTTGGGCCCGGAGATGTAGCTCTGGGGAATCAATTTGGAAATTGCACACGTTCATTGCATTCATACATATCGGTCGAAAGGAACCCATTGAATTTCATCTTGCTCCACCCGAACTAAACCGATCAACCCCACATCTAATTGCCTGGTGAAAATTTCGAAGTTGTGGAAATCCTCCTACGGCTACTAAAATCCATACGAAGCAGCAGCAGCAGTACATACATTAGTGATTCTTTTCACCCATTTCGAGTCGCGCATTGCCTACGGCATGTAAACTATACGGTGTGACCGGACCCAGATGTGCCACGGAAGAAAGGTTCCGGTCGTCAAAATTCATGTTTTTGCCTGCAAGCTGGGTGTTATTCATCAGACGTCGTCAGTCAGAGTTTCGCTTCGTGAATTGTCGATAGCAGCACACAAACATATTCTCGATACGATCTGCAGAAAATTTTGACAAAGAAAATTTTGGTTCAAGTTCATTTCATCTGGGAAAATATGTGCCTTCGAAGCTAGTAAAAATCTTCAAACATAAAAAAGCCGCTGGCTCCAGAGAGGATCGAACTCACGACCTTCGCGTTATTAGCACGACGCTCTAACCAACTGAGCTATGGAGCCGGATTGGGCATATATTGTTTTGTTTCCAGTTGCAATTTTTATGTAATGTTTTACGAAAGTCAACCAAAATGTCAAAATGAATTGATGAATGAATTTGATGAAACCCTTTGCAAGCCGTAGGACTCCGTGGCGCAACGGTAGCGCGTCTGACTCCAGATCAGAAGGTTGCGTGTTCAAATCACGTCGGGGTCATGGAAAGCAAACGCTTGACTCAGCAACTTTTTTATCTAGTGGTCGTAAAAACTGCTTACCTGCTGCTTGCTGCTTACCAACTAACAAGTTAGAGCAGTTTTAAAATTTATTTTATTTTTACTTCGTTATTTTATAGGCCTAATAGTTCACTTGAGCAGAATCCGAAAATATCATCAAAATATATGAATATTTATCTTTTACATTCTTTTCCAGTATTTCAAGTATTATTTTTTGTTGAAGAAATAAAAGCACTCTTGACTTTTCTAACTGTTACGAAGAGAATCTGCTGATCAATCAGAGTAGTAACTTGATATTTTGAGCTGTGTTTCAAACTACTTCTATCTTTTCTGTGGTAGTTAAATACACCGAATACATTAGAGCATGGGAAGGTATTTTAAGCATGCTTCTAATTATTGGGCCTTCTCCGTTTCCGTGTTGTTTGAGCTTGAGGAGAACCAATTTGTCACCACGAAACGAAAGTGCAAGAATAGTAGAATTGGTAAGAATTAGTGACTGTTTTCCTCCCAGGGTTATGGAGAACAGAGGGTAGGCCCAAAATAGAACTAGGCTGAAGAACCAGTGCCGTACCCTACATAGATTCTTGTAAACGGTTGCTGTCTATTCATTATAGACAAAAGAAATCTTACATACGACGAAGTGAAGTTTTCGTATGACTAATTCCCGTTGGAAGATGAAAATTTGTTTTACTAAGAAATGAAGTTTCCAATAATAAAATTTATGAAGCAGTTGCAGATATAATTCTTACGACGAAGAGGGTCTGCCACCCTAGATTAGATGAACTTCGAAAATAAATTGATGCTTCGTTATTTTCATATTCATAATCATATGAGCATTTTTATTGAATGTGACATTACACGGCACAAAATGAATTGCATTCTAGAGTGTGTGTGTGCGTATTGTAGTATTGTGTATTGTACTAATTGTATTCACTCTTGTGCCATGGAAATTTTGAACATAAAAAAGCTGGCTCCAGAGAGGATCGAACTCACGACCTTCGCGTTATTAGCACGACGCTCTAACCAACTGAGCTATGGAGCCATGTTGAAATATTGTTTTTATCTGCCCACTAGAGTAAGTTATAGGTAATGCCTTCATTACCTTGGCACATAAGCCAAGGCTATTATGAAAGCTCTCAGCACGCCGTAGGACTCCGTGGCGCAACGGTAGCGCGTCTGACTCCAGATCAGAAGGTTGCGTGTTCAAATCACGTCGGGGTCAGGAAAAAAACTTTTCTCAGCAACTTTTTTACGACTGTTAGAATACTTTGAAATATAACGAAACAATAGTGCTAAGTTGCTTACAAACCAACTAGTTTTAAATTTAAATTTATTTTTTTTAACTTCTGTGCCTTTTAAAAATATATAGGGTACTAGCTGACCCGACAAACTTCCTGTAATAATTAACCTGTGTTGTACATAAATCATGAATCTCGGATGATCTTTGTCACAATCTCGAGTTTTGCAAGCCCCCCAGTGGGCGGCGCTTCCAACGGCGGGTCACCGGCAACACTCGCGACCGTCTCGTCCTGAATGATCTATGTGTTACTATAGATAGTTTTTGTGGTCTTGTATTGACTAATGTTTTATGGAAGAGTCTCGAATTTCTCGAGTTCGATTAGTTTTTGAGTTTCGCAAAAATTTCTGTTTTATTTGTATGAGAGTCCATATCCCCCTACCACAGGGGTGAGAGGTCTCTAACTATCGTAAAATAAATTCAAGACTCCAAAATCTCCCACATGCCAAGTTTGGTTCCATTTGATTGATTAGTTCTCGAGATAAGAGGAAATTTGCATTTCATTTGTATGGAAGCTCACCCTCTTAAAGGGGAGATGGGCCATAACTCGCTTTCTAAAGAAGAGAGGGGTCTCAATTCACCATAGAAAAAAATCTTGCGTCCAAAACCACTTACATGTCAAATTTGGTTCCATTTGCTTGATTAGTTCTCGAGTTATGAGGAAATTTGTTTTTCATTTGTATAGGAGCCCCCCCTCTTAAAGTGGGGAAATCCATAGAAAACATACCATAGAAAATATTCTTGCCTACAAAAACACCCACATGATAAATTTGGTTCCATTTGCTTGATTAGTTCTAGAGTTATGAGGAAATTTGTATTTCGTTTGTATGAGAGCCCCCCCTCTTAAAAAGGTAAGGGGTCCTAATTCATCATAGAAAAAATGGTTGCCTCCAAAAACACTCACATGCCAGATATGGTTCCATTTGCTTGATTAGTTCTCGAATTATGAGGAAATTTGTATTTCATTTGTGTAGAAGCACCCCCTCTTAAAGTTGGGAGGGGTCCTAATTCACCATAGAAAATATTTTTGCCTCCAGAAACCTCCACATGCCAAATTTGATTCTATTTGCTTGATTAGTTCTCGAGTTATGAGGAAATTTGAATTTCATTTGTATAGGAGCCCCCCTCCTAAAGTGGGTAGGGGTCCCAATTCATCATAGAAAAAATTTTTGTCTTCAAAAACATCCACATGCCAAATTTGGTTCCATTTGCTTAATTACTTCTCGAGTTATGAGGAAAATTGTGTTTCTTTGGTACAGGAGCCCCCCCTCCTAAAGTGGGGAGGGGTCCTAATTTACTATAGAAAATATTCTTGCCCTCGAAAACCTTCACATGCCAAATTTGGTTCCATTTGTTTGATTAGTTCTCGAGTTATGAGGAAATTTGTATGGAAGCCCCCCCTTTTAAAGAGGAGAGGAGTTATAATTCCCCTTAAAAAGAGGGGAGGGGTCTCAATTTACCATAGAATAAATTCTTGTCACCGAAAACACCCACATGCCAAATTTTGTTGTATTTGCTTGATTAGTTGTCGAGTTATGCAGAAATTTGTTTCATTTGTATGGGAGCCCCCCCCCCTCTTAGTGGGGGGAGAGGTTTCTAACCATCACTAAAACCTTTCCTGGCCCCAAAAAACCTCTACATGCATATTTTCATGCCGATTGGTTCAGTAGTTTTCGATTCTATAAGGAACATACGGACAGACAGACAGACAGACAGACAGAAATCCTTCTTTATAGGTATAGATGTTGCCACATCGTCGTAATTGCCTATTCCCGTCCTATCCAACACAAATTATTAAAAATATCAGAATTTTTATGACACACAATGCAAAACTAGTTATTCCCTAATATTTTAGTTAGTTGTCTATCATACGCGATCAATCAAAGTGAGCTGAGATCCATTTAAATGCTTTTTATCATTAAAGAAGTCCTACCAGCCAAATTTCCTATGTTTTTTGTGCGACAAAGAAGACAATGTCGACTAATCGTTTTAATTTCCGTCATTCATAAATGAAAATAACTCACGCAAGGCATTGTCGTTATTTTACAGCCAGGAAAACTTGCCTGACCTGCAGAAATTTTGCAGAATAACCTTTTGTCATGCCGTCCTACACAAATACTTGCGCGTTAGCTTCGTAAACGTTATTGTGATTTTTAGTTCGGACGATGAAAAATTTTGATGGACGGATTTTAAAACGGTACGACGAATTTAAGAAATAAAGTCAGTTGCGTAATTTCAATAATATGCTTTAATAATCGCTTTTCAGTGATTTCAAAGTTCACGGATCGGAAGGTAAGTGTGTTTTAGTCAAATCAGCACAAGAACTTTTGGAGTATTCATTAAATCCATCCAACGAATGAAAATTAGAATGGCTTTACTTAGTACGACGAGAATTAGAAAAAAACCCTATATAGAAGTGAACGATGTTTGTATATTCCGGCGTAACTCCAGAATGCCTTGACCGTTCTTCACCAAACTTGGCACACATATTCCCTGACATAAAGGAATCAGTACTGAGGGATTGACAAAAGGGGAGAGTAGGTTTCTTATAAGGGGGAGTGGTTCCTAACAAGGGGGCGAGCGGCATAACTCCAGAACGCCTTAACCGTTCTCCATCGTCAAGATTGGTTTGGTTTGACCACATAATTCCTTGTAATAGGGGAATCAACAAGGTGGAATTCACAAAAAGGGCGGTGTGCTTCCCAAGGAAGGGGGGAGCGGGTTAGCTCCACAACGTTTCGACCATTCACCACCTCCTAACTTGGCACATATATTCCTTGATATAAGGAAATCAACAATATGGAGCTGAAAAAAGGGGCGGGGAGATTCCTAAGGAAGGAGGAACGTGTTAGCACCAGAACGTTTTGCAGCGGGGTGGTGTTGCTGCTAAATTACATACATTGTCCATGTCCCACTCATCAGTTTTGGTACCTTTGGTACTGGGACCTACTTAAAGGTTGATTCGTTTTAAAAGAACTGAAACTAATTAAAAAGCAATTAAACACAGCCTTTTAGTTACAAATTAAAATATTATTATTTAAATGGTTTAAAGGGTTTAGCATCCATAGATGCTTAGTTCGCAAAATTTTGACAATTACACACCCCTGACGTTTTGACGGGGGAGGCTATGGAGAGCCTCTATTTTCATAGACTAGTGGCGATTTTGAATTGAGTCACGGTAATCGGTATTCGAACGAGTACTAAAATCTCTTCACCTTTCTAGCATAAAAAAGCTGGCTCCAGAGAGGATCGAACTCACGACCTTCGCGTTATTAGCACGACGCTCTAACCAACTGAGCTATGGAGCCTTGTTAAAACAATGTGCTTTTCTTCCCACCAGCCATTAATGGGAGACCCCATAATTACTCGAAAGCCAATGCAAATGCCAAGGTTATGCTCAAAGCCTTTAGCAAACCGTAGGACTCCGTGGCGCAACGGTAGCGCGTCTGACTCCAGATCAGAAGGTTGCGTGTTCAAATCACGTCGGGGTCAGGGAAACCGCTTGACTCTTAGTACAGCATTTTTTTACGACTAACAGAAAAGCATAATACCTGTGTCATATTGTTGCACAATTATGAAAAAGTTTTTTTGTCAGTGCAAGTGACGAGCATTTCGAAAACATTTTCGCGAGATCGAATATAGATAAATATTAATTTCAATTCTGTTACTTTTGAGGAACAATTTATTACTTTTTTGTAATATGAACGTGTCTTGGAGCACAGTTTGGAAGCTTGAGCTTGACCGATGATTGGCTTAATTATGTACATTACTTAAGTTTCTAGTATCAAATATTAGAATCATTTAGAGCCAAAACAGGGGGTTATCAGAACCCGTAATTAGCAGCATAGCATAAGCATAGGATACCGCCCGTGTGCGTTATTGACCAGGACCGATGAAAATTGCAAAATGATGGCTGGAAAAAGCTTACTTGGGACAGCACGCTATTTTTCATTGTGCAACCTTATCAGGTCCCAGCATGCTGATCAATACCGACGCCGGCCACGTCCGAATGCGGGTCCTGGTGGGATGGAAAGGAATGTTAGTCCAATACTTGTTGCTACTAAAGACCAGGGAATCCTCTGCATCTTCACAAGTATTTCGGGAAAGGAATTGTTGTTAGTAGATGGGGGGAGCTAGATGGATAAGGTAAGTATGTAAGCACCAGTCATATGAGACTAACCTGGATATTCGAAAATTTTCTTGTAAAATCAGTAACTACAAAAATTAAGATATAAAAAATACCTCTTTAACAAATTTAATACAATACCAATGGTGCTTATATACAACCATAATTTAATTTATATCGAAAAATACTATGCACATGCGAGATTTACGGTTCAAAAACCACGTAACAACTTGAACTTATCCGCGATCAGGGAAATCAGGGATAATGAAACGAGCCAATATAGTCCCTAAGTTGATAAGCATTTCCTCTTACCAACGCTAAGATGCAGAGATATAGCGCCCTACACGCTTGGGGTTATCAGAACCCGTAATTGACAAAAAACTGAATACAATTTTGCTTGTTATCTGTGCTATAGAGCTTTCTAACAGCTCAAGCACCCACACTAGCAAACACGAAATACGCGTAGGGGTAAAAGTGCGATTCAATAATTTATCAGTGCAAATTCCGAATAAACTGACTACTTACATTGGCATGGATGGGTGCCCAACTAACAATGGTAGCTGAATTGCAAGAGCAATGGCTGTTTATGAGTTGGTTTAAGGCGATCAAAGCTGCATAAAGTAAGCACTCAAATGGTGTTTAAACAAGCGATGTTTATAAGTAGTTTATTTAAGTTTTTCAAACCAGTTCTCTCCCAAAAGCTGATAAACAAGCTTAATAGCGGATTTTTCTGCTAAACACTCTGCTTCTAAACAGCCATAAACATCATACCGTACCGTAGGCAGGGATGCCACATATAATTCTGTGTTTTTTGTTGGAAAAATCTGACAATCTGAACGGCGAGGAAAAATATCTGTGCAAAAATCTGTCCAATGCAAAACAATGAGAGTGAAAGAGATAGAGAGTCATTTTGCTGACTATTTCCGTCTCTTTCACTCTCTTGTAAAAGCTCAAAAATCTGTTTAATCTGTGTAATTTGGCGAAAATCTATATTCTATGTATACAGATTCTGTACAGGCGATTTCTTTCAAATATCTGTTAAACACAGAATAATCTGTGCATGTGGCAACCTCCGTAGGTGTTAAAGTGTAGAGTGGAAGCTTTCATTAGACTCACAGCTTTCAAATTACTTACTTGAAGGCTGCTTAAGGGTGTTAAAGTGGCTTTACAAACTTCTACCAAGTTTTCTTTCGGCTCACAGCATACATAGTGTCAGATCATAGAATTTCGCAATTCGGCTGACAGCAAAAGTTTGTCAGTTATCGACATTATCGACTGCTTCACGCCAGGCGGGCTAGGCTTCAGGTGTAAAGATATTCTCACTGTCTGTTCTGCAGATGCAAATGGGGTGGATCATACGGTGAGTGCTAATGGATCAAAAGATGGCGGGTTCTCAATTCCCGGAAAAAAGACATGCATTTTTAATTAGTTAGTTTACTTATACGAATTAAAATTATTCGAAATTTGAAAAATCGCGCTCGACAATGCTCACACACAATGCTCAAAATAAAAGTGACGCGTTCCGTTTTTTTAAATTTAAAAACAGATTTTTTTTGGCTGCATAAAGGTTGATGAATCGTTGATTAAGCGGCTGGAAAAGCATATTGCAAAACTATTTCTCGTTCTAAAAATAGAATTGACAGCATTGCGCAAACTGGCTATTTAAAAGCGCGCAAAAACCTCTATTAAGCTTCATCGCAGCTTCGAAAGCAGCTTTTAACAAGTCTGAAGCTTGATAAAATCACCAGATTTAGATGTTTAAGAGCTGAAAAAAGGTTTTTATTTCTAAACCTAAACCATAGTTCAGCCACAGGTTGAATAAAATCAGCAATAAAAGCGTTTGAACAGCCTGAAATTGTTACTTGGGTGACTACTTTGACAACTTGAATCTATCGTAAACATTTGTTGTTTACGAAGCACAGTTGCTGAGTTACGGGTAAATGTTATTTTAGAGCGGTTTTCAGGTAATATTTCCTCGACTAGAGTACTCGACTCAACTGCTCGAATGAACCGCATGGCCCGACTGCTCGACTAGACTGCTTGATAACAGGAGGATATTACTTGTCGAAAAATTGTAGCAGCGGTTTACATCATTCACATATTTCTTTTAAAAATGCGTTGAGAACAATTTACTAAATATTTTTCGTTTTTCCATAATTTGCTCAAACCCTGTTTAGTTTAGTTTAGTTCGCACTTCGCACTTTTGCCCCGCGATATTCGCAGTTTTATCCCGCTAATGGGGCTTGATCATAGCTTAGAATCGTGACAAGATAAAGTGATGTTGTCTTTGGCAAAGTTGATGTTTAAACAAACGAAACGGATACGAAAGGGAATAAATTGTGACATAAATGGGCAACAATTACTCGAATAAAACTGCACAGCGAAAAAACATTGAATTTCACTGTTACAATACATCGAAAAACCTCATAGAAACAGTGAAAAGTCCTGTAAGTTACACTGAGGTTACCATGAATATTGATATTTTTACAATTGACTTTTATGTAAACTGCTGATTTTACAACGCATAAGGTGGTGAGTAGGTGCTATTACAGTAAATTTTTCGACTTTTCCCATACATACAAAAACCAAAAACAGTTAACTTTGTGGTACATTCACTGGAATATAGAAAAATCAAAAACTTTTAAAGTGAAGTTACAGCTTAAAGTGTTGTAAACAGTAAAATTCATAGAAATCGTAATGTTTTACCTTTGTTATACTATAACAAAGGTTTAAAAATTGGTCGAAAAACACGAAATTTATCCCAGGCCCGGAGGGCCAAGTCACATATACCAATCGATAGGGTTCGACGATTTGAGCAATGTCTGTGTGTGTGTGTGTGTGTGTGTATGTATGTAATGATTTTTTCTATCGCCTGTTTCTCAGAGATGGCTGAACCGAATCGTTCGCTATTACTTTTGTTTGAAAGGTATTATTGTCTAGTAGATCACTATTGAGTTGTTTCGTGATACGACGTTTCGTTTAAAAGTTATAAGCAAAAATGTGAAAAATACGTGACACGGGTTTCTCCGGAACTACATGACCGATTTCAACGATCTTAGTATCAAATGAAAGCCCTTATTAAAGCTAAATTGTTCAGGATTTTTTATTGAAAACAAACAAGTAGTTTAAAAGTTAGCCTTAAAAAACCTGTTTTGACAAGGTAATAATTATCGCCTGTTTCTTAGAGATGGCCAAACCGATTTATGCGCTATTAGTCTCATTTGAAAGATAATATATCCTAATAGATCACTATTGAATGATTTTTTGATTGGACGTTTAATTTGAAAGTTATGAGCAACCGTATACACCACACCAAAATTAACAATAATTTAGAATGATTTTAACGAAGAAAATTTACCTAATTTCAATTATTTTAATACCAAACGAGAGGTTTTCACACTACGAATATATATGCAAAATTTCATAAGAATTGGTTTTACCGATCAAAAGATATTAACCCTCGAACACTCGCGTCAACTTTTGTAATACAGTTACTCGCGCGCAAAATAGTCCCAAACCAAAGAAAACGTGTGCAAGGGAGTTTTGACTGGGAAAACTTGGTTTTAAGTTTATTAAACCATTGTAAGAGTTTCTTGAAATTGAAAGCTCTATGGTCTGGTAGAATTTAAATTTTGATTAATCCCCCTAAAAGTGAAATAAAAAATTTATTTTTCTTCAGTGTCAATATAACACATTGATGTGTTCTACAAAGTTATAGAACATATTATTACAAGAAATTTTGTTGAAGACTGTAACCTTCTATCTCTGCAGCGAAGATAGAAAAATCTTATTTATTGTATATGAATTTGTAAAATCAGTTTTTCTATTTTTGCTCTTTTTGTAATTGTTGTATAACTTTTATATGTACTACAAAATTGTACAAATAATAAAAATACACAACTTTGCTGAAAATAGTATACCTGTATGTTTGCTTGTTTAGGAACTGTAGAACTTTGATTATAAAGAATGCCCCAATTTTGACTCCGAATTACTCGACTATCAGCAGACGGATACATTTTAAACATTTTACATTTGCTGATAGTTTTGCTGCATACATTTTCCCAACAGTTTAAATTATTAATGCATTGAATAATTATGACATTTTGCGCACAATAAGTTTGTTGAAGAATATACGTTAGTTAAACAACGTTTTGTAACTTTATAACAATATGGCGTTGGAAAACCTACACGTGTTGTATCAAATACAACAGCGTGAGTAACCGAAGGTTAATAAAAATTGATGAAAATTATACAAGAAAACTCTACTGATGTGATTCAAATAGAATAGCCACAGAGAACAGACATCCAAGCAAAAGGTCCCCACTTGGATAAAACTTATGTCAAATTAGTTGGGAAACTATAGTGATGATGTCGCTGAAGGCGCATAAAATTCTACACTAAACTCACAACAGCTAGCTTCTGGCGCTAGCATAACGCTTATATTCCATATAAACTAGCGCCAGAGGAGCCAAAGGTTGTCAGTGTGCAAATCAAAAGAATCATTTAGTTGGGAAACTATAGTGGTGGTGACGCTAGCATATTAGGTGATTTTAATTTAAACTAGACCTTTACTAAACAATGTATATGTTAAAGAATAAGATTTCCTCTTGCAACTTACTTTTATTTGCACTTACTCAGATTAATAACAACAGATTAATAATAACTTACTTATCCTTACCAATTTCATGAAAAAAGGATCTATCAAAATTTAAAAGTGTTCTTATTTTGATCAAATTTTGTAAACATATTCCATTTTCAAAAATTGTATGGAAACCAACGCACTGCGTAACGATAACCAATAGATGAATTATGTTCTGAAGCCGTGTCGATTTCTATCTCAAATAGCAAGTAAGACCGTATAACAAAGGTTCCTTTCACCACTAGGTGGATTAAATCGGGTTTTTAAATTAATATTCGTTATGCATTTCTATCCGAGTAGTCATAATTCAGTTCAGTCATACAAAGTATTACACTAAAGTGAAGTTCACAGACTGCAAAAAAGATGCTCTCTCAGACGCCCTCAAATCAACACCTAAATTATATATAGTGCAGCACAGTTCAGGTAAAGAATAAAGGGGGGTTAATAGACATACAAGGGATAAGTGGTGTAATTCGAAATCAGATAAGATAATTCTGTGTACATTTAGTTAAATATGGCTGCCGCAACGGACTCGGATTCATTCCAAATGGGAAGCGCAATTTCAATCACTTTTGCCAGCAGTGGAGACCGTATATCAGTGCTAACGTGTGGTGGCATGTTGCACCATCTCATTGAAACCACATAAAGACCACTCAATGAAAACGGGCCAAGAAAATTGGTGACATGGCCCTGCAGTGATCAACATTAACTATTATGTTCCGACCGCCTTCATTGTTGAAGAAAAGTTTTTTCCGCGAGGCACAGGAAGACTACGGTATATGATTTTTTTTATCAAAATAAGCAGAACAACTGAAATCTGAAATAGCAAAATACTGGTATTTTTAAAAATTTTCGTTGGCTATAAAATGTTTGATTTAATAATGAAAAAGTAAAACATGGTTCCAATTGTTGTAAGTAAAAAAATACACAAAATTTCTCGCAAAAAATTCATTACTATGAGTTCAAATTGTATGAGAAATGTGCTCGTCGAAACAAATCCGCAAAATGGCGGGGTAGCCGCCATCTAGAGAAAGCCAAAATAAACCCCGATTCGTTGCATACAGCGAATCGGGTCACCCGAAGGGAAAATGGAAAATGTGAAGGAAGATATAATCCGCTTCGCGGCGGACACAGCCACAGCCCGTAGTTGTAATTGCAACACTAGAGGAGAACGTGCATACGGTAGTGGACATAGTTGCAATTTTCGTTCGGTAGAAAACTTCAGATTATAACTTTCCAAAAAATTTATCACCTCTGACAGTGCAGCATAATTGTCGATGCAGTTTAAAATATTTAAACAATTTTTATTTTTATTGACCGCATTTCAATTGTATTTCAAATTGTTCAAACATGCTCGACAGCATTTCTAGAGGGGAGTTCCCTTTTTTAATCAGCTGCCAATGTTATTATGTTGCATGTAACAAAATACAACAAAAAAAATTACACGGAAAAAGCGAAGAACACAATTGGCTTGCGAATTTAGTCCAATGTATTCATTATTTTTGTTTTACGCAAACACGACAGAGAATACTTCTGCGAGTACCTACGCACATGTAATGTGCACAGAGGTGAAGGAATATGAAGCATAAAAATTGGCCGGTAATTATTTTTAATCAGCTTACCATTGGAAAACGCCACCGGAACGAAGCTCGCCGGGGCTGACCAAGCGGCAGTATTCAATCTATTGAAGCACGAGGACGATATGATGGTAATAATGATTGGAAAGGAAGGTAACAAGCGGTCCGGGTATTTAAAATGTTAAGCGTTTAATTATTTAAATGACAAGGTTATTATGAACGGCACCATTTAATTACGGGATACAAATATTTCGAGGCCAGGGCTCTGTTTTCACTGCAACAACAACAAAATAGAACACCCTTTTCCGGCAATGTTCTCTGATATTTTTGCGCGTTTGCATTCGTGATATGGAATGGCATGATGCACTGGAAATTTGAAGGAGCTACTGTTGAAAATTTGAAATTCACTTGAACAGTAATGATGAAATGTATTTATTCATTGCTAAGCAGATTTTCCGAGAAATACCCAATTGAATTTAATCAACATTCTCAATGCAATCAAAGGAGGTTAAAATAACATTGTTGTAAATATCTCTATATGTTGTTATGTTGTTATAAATAGCTCTGTTGGTCGGATGTTTTTGACGGTGTTTTATTGTTTGTAAACAGTTTCAAACTAACGTAGTGTCAAGATATTCATCATGCAGGAAGAGAATAGGAAAAAAATTGGGCGCAGTCCCCTTCAAAATCTATCAACGTCAAATCGGGAAAGGAAAAAACTGCTGGATTATCCTAAAATTACTGCGTCACTCGCGGATTGAGAAATACAAGGAAACTGGTAAGACTGTCCGCAAAGTACAAAACAGGCATCCGAGTGGAACAGTTGATCGTCAACTGCCGTTGAAGTTCATTTGCAAGTCAGGGCTGATCCTAACATCCTGGATTATGATTTAGTAAAAAAACTGAATGCTGACTGCTCTGCCGAGTCCAAAAAAGCTGCGAGTGTTACCTAGCACCTAGCAGTAGGCAACCACTTCTAAAGTCCAACAAACAACAACAAACAGTAGCTTGGTTCGATCTGCGGATCCGCCAGCTTAGGTAAGGAGGGACGTTATACAAACTTACTAAGCGTTGCTTCAATGACCCTCCATTAAATAATTTTCCGCTCTTTCCCCTACACGCCTCCCATGAGATGCTCCTTTGTTTCAGTTCTTTTTTCTACCGTCGATTGTAAAAAAGAACCATTTTTTTAAATTACGGTAACCAGCGGTTAAATTCTACATTCTACGATCATGTGGCAAGAAAATCAGCGTTTTATTGACGGAATAAGACCATGAAACAGGACAGTATATCATAAGGGAGTGCCTCAACAAACGTACTTTAAATCCCATGATGGTCCAGTTACGTTTTAGCCAGAATTAACTAGCTGCTGTTACACAAGCACGTACAACAACGTTTATGGTTTGTCGTCAATGGAGTCCAGTTCATCTCGAAAGAGCTGAAGAATCCACTAAATTACGTCAGGTGAGGAACCAAGCAAACTCAAGCTAAATTATGTCAGGTGAGGAACCAAACAAACTCAAGCAAAACTATAAATGTCAGTTTCCATTGCTCGCTTTGAAGTTCAAGTTCAAGTTCTCAAGTTCAAGTTCTGAGTATGTATTTTGATTTTGTATGAGAGTTCAGCATCGCTTGCTTTTGTGCTTCGTTCGTTGCAATTGGATTGGTTATTAAACATATTTTGAAGAATTTAAATTAATCGGGTAGGATCAATGCACTATGGGGGATTTCCATACAAGCAGGCGGACAAAAATATTTTCGAATTTTTTCTAGGATTTTTGATGTTTTTCTAGTTGATATGATTAAAATATGTTGTTAGAGTACATTTGCAAACATTTCACGAACATATTTTGAAAAGGGTTTAACTGTTTGCCTTTGTCATATGTGAAAAACTAATCCTTCCTTCTCAAACGTACAAGGTTTGGATTCGACCATTAGCGATTTCAACCAAAGTTGGCATAATTGTTCATTCCGACCCCACAACCAATTTCCCTAAGTTTTACACCGATTGATCAATCCCCCTAGCGGTGGCGCTGCTTCCTTTTTTTACAGATTTTCAAAAAAGTAATTTTTCGGGTTTAAATATCTATGCAATAGTTTGATGTGAAGACATGCCAATATACTTTTTCTATGGGATTTTGGTCGCGCAATCGAATGATGTTATCAGTTTTTATCTAATTTGTCAACATCATACATTTTTCTACATAAGAATCACTTAACTAGAAAAAACAATATTGGTACCGTGGACCCCCGTTCGTTTGACCATTTTTAATCTGAACACTTTTTAATTTGAACCCCGTTGGTTTGCACGACGTGCAAATTAAAAATGGTTCAAATGTCATTCTCAACATGACATCATTTGTTTATGCAGACAATGCACATAAACACGTATCTTTTGTACTGACCTAGCGTGTTTAGACGGTTTCACATTTCGTTTTCCTAACGATTAAGAGAGAAATCCGATCGGAAAATGCAATATTCGCACTTGCAACTGCCAACTAAAACAAACCACCAAAACAATAACAAAGAGCAGGGCGGCCAGTTTACACAGGTTTCAGCATATTTCGGGTTACCAGTTGTTCAAATTAAAAAGTAACCTCGTAAGTTTGCATGAGGAATCGTTCAAACGAACGGGGGTCCACTGTAGTTTGAATATCTGTGGCATCCGTAATTCTATCTGAATTGTTAGTAAAAGTATGTTTAAACACGTTTACCTGAAGCTTCCGGACATTTTCATGACCAAATAATGTATTTTAATGAAAAAGATGCATTTTCAACATTTTTTTTTTGTATGCCAGAAGGGCATTGGGTTAAAAGGCCACTGCGACAGTCTTTCAACATATTTTCAACATAGAATCAACATAATAAATTTTGATGTTCTGGTGTTTTGATGTATATATTTAAATAAAAGTAATAATTTCGTACAAATTTTTATAGTTTCATTATATAATTGTGCTAGTTATTTGTGCAATATAATGCATTGTTATGTCGACTAATGTGATATTTCATTTCTGAGATTATATGAAACTTCGAAGTAATTTAGACTCTTGAAAATGACTTTATTAACACTTCATTGCACTACGGGAAAAACTAACCTGAAAACGAACGAAATTCAGAAACTGCCTGCCAATTGATAAAATACAAGTGATCTTCTGTAAAAAATTTCCGGCGAATCTCATGGTGCCCACCCCTGCTTGACATCGGAAAGTATCAAGTTTTGCTGATTTTCCCCTATTTTTAACAATATTTTAACTTAATGGAGTTTATCAGGTCAGTTAAGTTATTCATTCGTCCCATATAAGCTTTGTAAGATTTACCGAAACTGGTCCATAAGTTCAGCAGAACATATCTTGAAATAAGCCATAGGTCTAAAATTTAGACCACTCAATATAGGTACATCGCAATTTAAAATTTTCGAAGACGTTTTTTCGATGAACTTAGCAGGAGGGGCGCATGTTTTCTTCATAGTGCCAATAACGTCATAAGGAGGAAATCTCGATGGTGACTCCCTATGAAATACTTCATATTGAAATCTGTTTAACCTAGTTTCTAAATATGATTATACTAAATGCTTCTTCTGTTGACATTTCACGTTGATCAGTTAGCTGAGCGCGCGCGTTTGTGTGTGTGTGTGTGTGTGTGTGTGTGTGTGTGTATGTGTGTGTGCGTGTGTGTGTGTGTGTGTGTGTATGTGTGTGTGTGTGTGTGTGTGTGTGTGTTTTTTTTTTTTTTTAACGAGTAGGGAAATGTGCTATCAGACACCTGAGAAGACAGCTCAGGGAGTGGGGTTTGGTATCCCGTGAAGATCGTGAAGATCCAGACCCACTAAAACCCTACTCGAGTCTCCAGCCTCAATCCCCCCTGGAACCACCTTATCGGTATTACTTCAGGGAGGGGCTATTGTGCTTAACGCACGCTCTTAGATAACTACTGGACTATGGTAGTTAGGCTGTTTATTCGCCGTTGATCGGCTTTCCAGCGGTTTTGTATCTCAAGTACGATCTGGGTAGCAGCCGCATTGACCGCACCCCAGACGTCCGAGCTAGAACACATCCTTTGGACTAAGTTATCCGGAGTAGTGTCCTGTCCGCTAACTGCCATCATGTTGCTTCTCACGCCCTCGAAACGAGGGCATATGAAGAAAGCATGTTCTGCAGTTTCCTCAACGTCCGCGCATTCGGGACACTCGGGGGACTCCGCATGCTCAAATTTGTGCAGATACTGTCTAAAACAACCATGCCCTGACAGAATCTGTGTCAGGTGGAAGTTGACTTCGCCATGACGCCTGTTGACCCATCCGGATAGTTCCGGGATAAGTCTATGTGTCCACCGGCCTTTTGTGGAATCAGACCATGCCCGCTGCCATGTGATCATCGAGGCCGATCTTGTGGTACTCCGTATGCCTCTAGTTCCACGTTGGTTGAAGCGCTCTACGTCCTCGCTGATGATGATACCAATAGGCATCATACCCGCTAAGACGCAGATTGCGTCATGTGAAACTGTGCGGTACGCACTCGCCACTCTTAAGCACATGAGACGATAGGTGCTTTCCAGCTTGGCTAGATAGCTTTTGGTACCTAACGCCGATGACCACACCGGCCCGCCATACCTGAGTATGGACTGGACCACGTTGGCTAAAAGCCTTCGCTTGCTGCCATATACCGCAGAGCTATTAGACATCATACGAGACAATGCCGAAATAGCTGTGGAAGCCTTCTTGCAGGCATAGTCGACGTGGCTCCCGAACTTGAGCTTGTCGTCGACCATGACTCCAAGGAGTTTTAAGGACCGCGTTGACGAAATAGTGCAGTCCCCGACGCTGATATTTGCTTGCTGCACCGACTTGCGGTTATTTACCTCAATAACCTCCGTTTTATATGCGCTAGGTCCAGTTTCCTGGATCGCATCCAATCTTCAACAATGCTTATAGAGTGGGCAGCCGTCAACTCAACCTCTCTGATAGATTCGCCGTAGACTTCCAAGGTGATATCGTCCGCAAAGCCGACAATCACCACCCCTACCGGGAGCTTTAGCCTCAACACCTCGTCATACATGACGTTCCACAACACCGGGCCCAGTATGGAACCTTGCGGAACCCCTGAGGTGATTGGAACGCATTTCTGACCCTCCTCCGTGTTGTAGCATAGCACACGATTCTGGAAATAATTTTCCAGAATTCTGTACAGCGACACCGGCACTTGGACGCTCCGAAGCGAGCTGGCTATGGAGTCCCAGCTAGCGCTATTAAACGCATTTCTCACGTCGAGCGTGACAACTGCGCAATAACGAATACCTGTCCTCTTGGGCTGGATCGCCACTTCGGCTGTCTTAGTGACAGACAAGATGGCATCCACCGTAGATTTGCCTTTTCGGAAGCCGGATTGGTTCCTTGACAGCCCGTTTGTACCCTCCGTGTACTGTACGAGTCTGTTAAGGATAACCCTCTCCAGCACCTTGCCGGCAGTATCGAGTAGACAGATCGGCCTATATGACGAGGGGACAACCGGAGGTTTTCCCGGCTTCGGCAATAGGACCAGGTTCTGTCGCTTCCATCTGTCCGGGAAGTGGCCAGCTTCCAGGCATCTATTCATTACTGCCCCGAATAATTCGGGAGCCTCCAGAATAGCCGCTTTAATGGCCATATTCGGGATACCGTCTGGCCCCGGTGCCTTGCTCACCTGTGTGCGTGTGTGTGTGTGTGTGTGTGTGTGTGTGTGTGTGTGTGTGTGTGTGTGTGTGTGTGTGTGTGTGTGCGTGTGTGTGTGCGTGTGTGTGTGCGTGTGTGTGTGCGTGTGTGTGTGCGTGTGTGTGTGCGTGTGTGTGTGCGTGTGTGTGTTCGTGTGTGTGTTTGTTATTCGCTGGAAATATATTTAGTCTTGAAATCTCCCATGGTGACTAGAAATTTTCAAAACACTATATTTCGCAGAGTGGCGCATGGTGGCACGTAATTCTTTCATAAGTTGATAGTATATACCTGAGATTTAACCCAGAAGGAGGAATTAACCTGGAGATATCTGGAGAAAAAAAGTTCTCGACTAACAAAGCAGAAAATTCTCTAATTTTACCATATTTTTCTTCTTCTCATGCTTTTTATCACTATTATTTTTACTCTAGCCATCTAAACCATTTATTTTTCGGAAAGCTCATTTCATTACCTTTCTAATGATATATGATACATGAGATTTAATTTTGGAAATATTGCTCAAAAATTGATTTGAAACTAAACGTGTTTTAATGGCAAAAAGTGTATATATCATATCGTTTTTCAACTTTGACAGCCTCTATCTCAGAAACAACATCGACTAGAGACTTGCTATTTTGGATTTTTCTTAATTGAAGTGTTTGCTATCAATAGAAAATGTCATTAGGCAGATTAGTGAAAGTCAGTTTTCTGATTTTTGTCCGCCTGATATCTCATAGTGCAATGCGCAATGATTCTCCAGGCAATGGCCATATATTTGAATCACAATGGCCGTCCATGTAACAATTTTGGTTTTATTACACTCTTATGATTGCCTTTAAGACCGAAATTGGTCATGAAAACCACCATAAAAGTACAATAAAACTTACATTGTTGCTTGGGCGGGCACGTCGCACATATTACAGGGTAAGTAGTAATAACTGTGTGTTTTTTGGACGTGTTCAATTAAAAACATAGGTATCTGCATATTTTAAGTCTGTTTTGAATTTTCATTCGTTTAAGAGTCACGGTAATCATGAACGCAAAAAGGAAACTTGTAATAAGTCTGGTTTAGAATATTTTTCGATGGTGATATTTTAAGGAAGCAGCAGCCACTTGGAATAAACGAAAGATTCATCTTCCGTATACAATACAAGGAAATCAGTTCTCAGAAATAACCCCTAAACCTAACCGTGAACGTACTCTACGGACAACGGAAGCCATCAAACGACTAAGAGAGCGAATTTGACAAAAACCAGATCACGTAAGACGTAAGATGTCCAAGGAACTGAGAATCCATGTCAAGATTTTGAAAGATTATCTTCGATTGATTCCATGCAAAAATAACCGGGGCACGGTTTCAAAGTAGAAAGTTGTAAAAGTCGAAAGATGTCGGCAGCTGCACAAGCGACACGGTGATTGTGAAATTCTGTTTTCGGACGACGAAATGCTCCTGCTACAGGGTCACCTCAACCATCGAATTGATCGGATATATACAGTCACAGTACATCTTTTTGATATTGCTCGGGACATACTGCACACTTAATTTTTTTTACCGAACTCTGAGCAGCCGAACGTTCGGTAAAATTCGATGGTGCCAATCGACGTTTACGGATCATTAGTAATGTTTGGCATCATAAAATTTTTTTACCGAACGTTCTGCTGCTCAGAGTTCGGTAAAATTTACGATAATTTACCGAACTCGGTACTTTTTTTTAAGTGTGTGACTGTTCAAAGGTTCCAGAATGTTTCCAGGGTGACGATATGGGGATGATTCTCCAAAAATTTGAAGGTTCCATTGCAGTTTATTGAACCTGGCGCTAAAATCAACAGTAAATATTACATCGATAATACTTTAAAGAACCATTTGCTTGCCATCGTCAAAAAAACACTACAAGAATACACTATGTTGCTTGTAGCAAGATTCTACACCGTCTCACCAGGCGAAAGCTACACAGGCTTGTTGTGAGGACAATTTTCCGGTTTTATTGCTTTGAAAGAGTGGCCTTCCTTTTCGCCTGATTTGAATCCTTTCGACTACTATGCATGTAGTTACATGCTAGGCAAACTGGGGAGCACCAAATGATTGACATCATCCTCAATGAAAAACTGACTACACAGTTAAAAGCTAAATGTACAAATCCTTCTACGCATATGGTCAAATCTCAATCATTACAGTTATTAAACGTTTTTCGTTTTCGGTTCTGTTTGCCCTAAATTAGCTCTAGTACAAAAAGTACACTCTTAAATGATTCTACCTGTAAATAGGTCAGATTTAGTTAAAGCTGGGTTAAAACTACTCAAAATGCCCTTAAAGTGTACAAACTCAGACTTTAAGTAGTTTTTCAACCAAAAAATTGGTAGTAGGAACTTAAAAGTGCGTTATTTGTCATAGAGAATAATTTAATTATCGGTAGCAAGTAGCCAAAATTGGTTGAAATTTTTACTCAAAGTTTGAGTTTGTCCACTTCAAGAGCATTTTGAGTAGTTTCAACCTAGCTTTAACTAAATCCGACCTACTTACAGGTGGAATCATTTAAGAGTGTATGCCAAGCTAACTCAATTCTGTTACTTTCGAAAACTGACAAAATTTTATACTACTTGCTCCAACAAATTCAGTCAGTTTTCAGAAGCAAAGAGCTTTGAAATAAGTGTTTCTTAAGGCGTTGTCATAAAATTTCTCCAAAGAAGCATGATTAAGTTGATTGCTTTCATCTACCAATTTAAAGTATCGTTCTACAATTCGTAAAATCGAGGGTAGAAAAAATTGGGTTACCACTGTATTCGTGAGTTTTACAGGCGTTTCGTATATTTGCAGGATGTTACCACGAGAACAAATAGGCAGCAATTATAAAGAATTTATAACCGCACGCGTTACTTTAAGCGACCACATCATCCGCCAAAATAAATCCTGATCAGCATTCTCCCCCTCATTCGATCCGCGAGTCACTGGAACACTTAGATGTATGATTTCATCATCTGTTTTCCCGAGTTGCATCGTCATTATATCAGTATTGAAAAAGCGAGATTTGAGATAAGAAAGTGTTGATTTTCTAAAGGTTTTCAACAGTTATATTCCCTTAACAACCAAAAATATGTTGGTTAGCTGTATGTATTTTCTTGTCAGCATTCTAACAAATCTCAGCCGTCTAAGGCAGAAAAACATTAAATCATGATGTTCCCGAAGCTTCTAGACTAATTTCACTTCAGTGGTGATCACAAATTAGCGATATTAAACGATAGTGGAACTCATTAAAACTTCGCTAAAACTAGTTTTGCACACTACGCTGATAATATAATACCCCGCCACCAAAACATGCTTCCCCAGACCGGGCAGCAGTGCACAATAATAATTGCAATTCCCCTCCCATCTCCTGTATGTCGCTGGAAAGTGTACACAAAGCCTCACACAAAACTGCAATGATTTAATTCATTAAAAATAATTGAACAATTCTATGTGGCCCTCCTGTGCGAGCAGATGCACTCACTACCACCGCACCGCACCATCTCTGATGGTAACGATTATCCACCCGCACCGCACTTGCCTTGGTGGTGAACGAGCAACAATCCCATCTGCCGCATCGGAAGTCCAAATCCGATTCCACTTTCGGTTCGTGCGGCAGCGTGGTAGCAGCCTTCGGAAAGTGCCCTGATGGAATAATATTGTTAAGCTTAAATGAATTTATGCTTATCACCACCATCACCGTCGTCGTCATCGGGCGCCATCATCGGCCACTAGAAGCCAAACCAAGGATTGCAAAGTTACCTACTTCGCTTGGATTTACTCTAGGCTTGCTAGTGTGAAAAGTGGTATTCGCACATTAGCTTGTGCTTGACGACCGAAGACTGCAAACGATGAAAAGTGTCACAAATTATTCTACAGGTAGGTTATTCTATTCACGTTTATGAGTCATTAGGCCTCCGAGGGCCATCCCTTTGGCGAAGCTCTAACCTGTACGTATTCGATTAGAAGATCCCGTTTTGTACTGAGAGAGATGAAACCTTGCCAAGCAATAAACTCACCCGTGCAGTCGTCTGCATACTCATCTCATAGTAGATATTTTGTTCTATCAGCACTGCTTCTAACACCTTTCATGATTCCCGTGTTGATATAACGAATTAATTTAATTCATTTCATGAATTCGTTGGATTGGTACTCTTGTGCACTATGGACCAGGCAGGCGCTGTGCCATATTTGCAATTGCAATGCCGCCGAGTGAGAATTGAGTCAACTGTGACAGTCGCCAAAGTAAACCGATAAAAGTCCACACGGCAAAAAAGTGCTCCAACAGGCATTACCCAAGTATTAGCAGAAACTACGAGGTCGTTCTAGCAGCAACACACGCCAATCGTGGAACGAGGATGCAACCAGGTGCAAGCATGTGACTAAAAACCCTGTTACAATACAAAACAAGCTGCATAAATGAATAAACACACAAGCGAATTAGGTTGTGCGGCCTCCACAGCTGGTCGAACATATTTTCCGGTTCCGAAATCCGCTTAGTTAAACCGACACCAATAACAGCAAAAGCGGTCCCAGTTAGCAGGCGAACACGGCGGCAACGACTGCAACCACCGGGTTTCCCAGCGGTACGAAACCTACCGCCCGGGCGGTCTCATGAATTAGACAATTGGGAGCGAATGCTGAATTTCCAAAACCTGTGCAGATCCCGTGTGTGTGTAAATTAATTCCGATTAGCATCCACACCTTACATTTATGTCAGTGCAATATTCGAATGCCAGCCAGCAGAGTTCGCCAACTGTCCTGCTCATCACGCACGGTCCTGCTAATCTGTTGAATTTTAATTGCCACATTTTCCGAACTTCTCAACGAGCAACCTCCAGCACCAGTGAGCGGTTTGACATCTGTTTGTTGAGCATCTCCAACAACAGTCGGTTCCTGTCCTCTTCGTGAGACATCGGTTCAGAATTTACCACTTAATAGGAAAAGTTTGCGCGTTCAATCCGCCTACCGCACGCGATACCTTGCGTTCAGCAAGAAGAAAAAAAAACTATTGTTCCTCAATATTTACCAATTAAAATGATCCCCTAAGCTTACCTCTAGAACGAGGCATTTTCCTTGTGCGGGTAAACTACGTCTTAATGCTTCCTACTTTCCAGGCAATTCGTGCTACTTAGTTAGTTGCTGGACGCCTGAAAACAGCCAGTTCGTAAATATTTAGCGGGTGATTTCGCAAGAACAAATTAATTAAAATCAGACTAGGGACAAACTATGGAAGAAGTTCCTCTGACATCAATTAGGGTTGCCAGCAGATGGTGTTCTCGGAATGCACAGCAAGTAAAACCGGAATCTAAAAATTCGTGGAAAAAATTATTAGTATTTTCTATGAACGAAGAAGTTCAAATCGTGACCGTAAAATTTGTCGAAAAAAAGTGCAGTAAGTTTATATTTTGATTGATATACCAATAGGTTACTTTAAACTGATGTCTTGCCAGAAAAGTCAATGATGTTTATTATTAATTCAGAACGAATCCGGTTTTCGAAATTATTTTCATATTTTCGTCAAAAATATGATTACAGACCCGCGATTTCTTTCATGAAATCACTCTTTATCATTCAGGACACATTAGTGCTTTGAACGAATATGTCATGAATTCGTAGCATGGATTTTATTACTGTGCTAAAACGATGTTTTCATAATACCAGAGACTGACAGTAAAACGAGTATCAAAGTCAAGGAGGAACGTAATTGTACGACTGAGAAAATTCGTTGTTTTTTTTCAATCGCTCTTACTGAACAAAAATCTTTTACTCGTTTTCATCGAATATCCCTCGACAACATCATACCTAACAAGTGCAAAATCAACAAACCAATCACCGGACTGCTATTTACTGGCGACAAACCAGCTATTTATCGGCGTTGCTACACCTTTCCGACTAACGGACTAACGTCGCTAAATTCATCACTTTCGAAAAAGTTTACACAAAAGCCACCACTTGAAAGTTCGGTCCAATGCGGTGCTAACAGCATCACAAAAACAATCGTTTATCCACAAACGCTATATTTCCTCTATTTAAGCAACTGCTTACAGATGATACGATTGAGCTCGCCAAGTAAGGCGACGGTCGAGCACTTTTGAATACAAGTTTTCCCCGCAAAACAGGAATCGCCGACCTCTGCTGGCTGAACATCGCCGTTTAAAAGCGATCCCTTAAATTAAACAACAACAAACAGAAATTCTGCTGTTCGGCTGATAACGGCCGCAGACGGCGAATAAAACGGCACAGCACTCAAATCGATGGTTAATAATAAACGCTTGAAAACAGCGTGGTGTGGCAATTTTTATTAATATTATCTAATGCTTTCATTCGCTTATGATAGCGTCTTTTAGCGGAGTACAGTTCATTGGGAAGCCGTTCGCATAGGTTTTCAGCATCTACCATTCTCAAGACCTTCGATAGCTCAGTTGGTAGAGCGGTGGACTGTAGAGATGAAAAGGTGGGCCACATTGCGTGCAGCTCCACCAGTAACGACAGTAATCCATAGGTCGCTGGTTCAAATCCGGCTCGAAGGAGAACGCTTTTTTGCAGCAAACGTATTATATTTTTAGTATGAGAATGTCTGATATGATTACTCTATAGCAAATAGTGTCTTAATTTTCTCACGGTTAAAACAGGCTAGGCTAGCTTAACCCCTTTCTATGCTAGAAAAGGTGACAATTTAAATCTAATAATTGAAAAACTTTTATTTTCGCAGGTATTAAAACAGCAGCTTAATTAATGTTAACGGCATAGGGCAACCTTATCAACAATTTCAATGTCTGTCTAATTATTTGCCTTATGCCTATATTAGAAAGGTATCGAAATTACTGTGAAAGCCAACTTATAAAACGAGACCAAACGAGCTCCCAATACTGAATCCAGCAGGCGCCATCAGAAAATTCTATCGTGGGCTGCATCCTCATCGATAGCACAAATGCCCGGTCTATCACGAAGTGGACGCACAGTGGTCCTAGTGTCTTTTGCTTTCATTTTATCATTCATGGTCTTCAGCACTTTTGTTCGTATGAATATCCCCCTTAATCTAAAACTGTCAAAAGTTCCTCATTGCTCACTATAATGAAAATAAAAAAATAACTTTTTGTGTTAGGAAATATAGACATAGTTTCTTCGGCAAAGTTGTAAATATTGTGAAAACAAGCAACTTTGCTGAAGAAATAAAATCTATCTAAGAATGAAGAAATTCTTTCTATGTCGAGTGCTGAACTATAGGGCATATTCTTTAAAACTTCTTTAAAAATTGGTTTTTTATACTTAGCTTTTGTTAGTTGCCTTGTACAAGAATACAATGTTCTAGACAATTATCGAAGCTCTCAAAATACACGTTTTTGCAGAAAACCGCAAATCTCTTGGACCTTTACTTGCTGAGTTATCGCATATTCAAGCTTTAAATTTCCATAGCTTCACGAGCTTATGGGGTAAAATGGAGTAAGCAAATTTATGAAATCAGTGCTTCTTCTTGAAGCTTAAGTCGACTTGTATGGGTTCCGCTTGTCCCCAACCACCCAAATGAGAGTACGGCAAGCATTCGTCTTATGTGTTAATAAATAAATCTATACCTATAAAGAAGGATTTCTGTCTGTCTGTCCGTATGTTCCTTATAGAATCGAAAACTACTGAACCAATCGGCATGAAAATATGCATGTAGAGGTTTTTTGGGGCCAGGAAAGGTTTTAGTGATGGTTAGAAACCCCTCCCCCCACTAAGAGGGGCGGCTCCCATACAAATGCAACACAAATTTCTGCATAACTCGACAACTAATCAAGCAAATAGAACAAAGTTTAGCATGTGGGTGTTTTCGGTGACAAGAATTTATTGTATGGTAAATTGAGACCCCTCCCCTCTTTATAAGGGGAATTATAACTCCTCTCCTCTTCAAAAGGGGGGGCTTCCATACAAATTTCCTCTAACTCGAGAACTAATCAAGCAAATGGAACCAAATTTGGCATGTGAAGGTTTTCGAGGGCAAGAATATTTTCTATAGTAAATTAGGACCCCTCCCCACTTTAAGAGGGGGGGGGGGGGCTCCTGTACCAAAGAAACACAATTTTCCTCATAACTCGAGAAGTAATTAAGCAAATGGAACCAAATTTGGCATGTGGGTGTTTTTGGAGACAAAATTTTTTTCTATGATGAATTGGGACCCCTCCCCGTTTTAGGAGGGGGGATCCTATACATATGAAATACAAATTTCCTCATAACTGAAGAACTAATCAAGCAAATGGAACAAAATTTGGCATGTGAAAGTTTTCGAGGGCAAGAATATTTTCTATGGTAAATAAGGACCCCTCCCCACTTTAAGAGGGGGGCTCCTATACAAACGAAATACAAATTTCCTCATAACTCGAGAACTAATCAAGCAAATGGAACAAAATTTGGCACGTGGGTGTTTTTGGAGACAAAATTTTTTTCTATGATGAATTGGGACCCCTCCCCACCAGGGATGGTTCGATCACTGTGACTCAATTTTGATTCATTTGACACTTCTGTCTCAGCCGAGCAAAATTTGACAAAGTTATGTATGAGACATTTGTAGAACTCGTTATTATTTACAATTTTGCAGAATAAAGTGTTGCTGTAACTTTTGTAGTTACGGCGCTACAATGCTAGTACCTCTTTAGTAACTAAATGAACGTTCATTTAGTTACTAATGAAGTACTAGTATTGTAGCACCATAACTACAAAAGATACAGCAATACTTTATTCAGCAAAATTATATATCCAGTTATTATCTACAAATATCCCATACATCAATTTGTCAAATTTTGCTCGGTTAGGACGCTACTGTTAAATGAATCAAAACTGAGTGAAAGTGATCGAACCATCCCTGCTCCCCACTTTAGGAAGGGGGGCTCCTATACAAATGAAATGCAAATTTCCTCATAACTCGAGAATTAATCAAGCAAATGGAACCAAATTTGGCATGTGAAAGTTTTCTAAGGCATGAATATTTTCTATGGTGAATTAGAACCCCTCCCCACTTTAAGAGGGGAGGCTCCTATACAAACGAAATACAAATTTCCTCATAACTCGAGAGCTAATCAAGCAAATGAAACCAAATTTGGCATGTGAAAGTTTTCGAGGGCAAGAATATTTTCTATGGTGAATTAGGACCCCTCCCAACTTTAAGAGGGGGGCTCCTATACAAACGAAATACAAATTGCCTCATAACTCGAGAACTAATCAAGCAAATGTAACCAAATTTGGCACGTGGGTGTTTTTGGAGACAAAAATTTTTTCTATGATGAATTGGGACCCCTACCCACTTTAAGAGGGGGGGCTCCTATACAAATGAAATTCAAATTTCCTCATAACTCGAGAATTAATCAAGCAAATAGAACCAAATTTGGCATGTGGAGGTTTCTGGAGGCAAAAATATTTTCTAAAGTGAATTAGAACCCCTCCCAACTTTAAGAGGGGGTGCTTCTACACAAATGAAATACAAATTTCCTCATAATTCGAGAACTCATCAAGCAAATGGAATCATATTTGGCATGTGGATGTTTTTTGGAGGCAACCATTTTTTCTATGATGAATTAGGACCCCTTACCTTTTTAAGAGGGGGGGCTCTCTCATACAAACGAAATACAAATTTCCTCATAACTCTAGAACTAATCAAGCAAATGGAACTAAATTTATCATGTGGGTGTTTTTGTAGGCAAGAATATTTTCTATGGTATATTTTCTATGGATTTCCCCACTTTAAGAGGGGGAGGGCTCCTATACAAATGAAAAACAAATTTCCTCATAACTCGAGAACTAATCAAGCAAATGGAACCAAATTTGACATGTAAGTGGTTTTGGACGCAAGATTTTTTTCTATAGTGAATTGAGACCCCTCTCTTCTTTAGAAAGCGAGTTATGGCCCATCTCCCCTTTAAGAGGGTGGGCTTCCATACAAATGAAATGCAAATTTCCTCTTATCTCGAGAACTAATCAATCAAATGGAACCAAATTTGGCATGTGGGAGTTTTAGATGGCAGAAATTTTTTCTATGGTGAATTACGACCCCTTCCCCTTTTAAGAGGGGAGCTCCCATACAAATGAAATTCAAATTTCCTTATAACTTGAGAACTAATCAAGCAAATGGAACCAAATTTGGCATGAGGGAGATTTTGGAGTCTTGAATTTATTTTACGATAGTTAGAGACCTCTCACTCCTGTGGTAGGGGGATATGGACTCTCATACAAATAAAACAGAAATTTTTGCGAAACTCAAAAACTAATCGAACTCGAGAAATTGGAGACTCTTCCATAAAACATAAATTAGTCAATACAAGACCACAAAAACTATCTATAGTAACACTAGATCATTCAGGACGAGACGGTCGCGAGTGTTGCCGGTGACCCACCGTCGGAAGCGCCGCCCACTGGGGGGCTTGCAAAACTCGAGATTGTGACAAAGATCATCCGAGATTCATGATTTATGTACAACACACGTTAATTTGTGGCAATACGAAGTTTATCGGGACAGCTAGTAAATAAATAAATGAACAACTTTACTAAAGAAATGACATTTCTATTCTTATCGAATGCAGAGCTATGGAGCATTTTCCTTGGAAATTCTTTAAAAATTAGTTTTTCATGCTATACTTAGCTTATGTTGGTTGCATTTTACGAGAATATATGGCTCTAGGCGATTATTGAAGGACTCAAAATACATGTTTTTGCAGAAGATTGCAAATCTCTAGGACCTTTCTTCACAAAGTTATCGCTTTTGGCTCGTAAAGTTAAAGAAAAATATAGCTTAAATAAGCGATAACTTTGTAAGGAAAGGTCCTAGAGTTTTGCAACATTCTGCAAAAACATGTGTTTTGAGTCTTTCAATAATCGCCTAGAACCATATACTCTTGTAAAATGCAACCAACATACGCTAAATATGTGAAACTAATTTTTAATGAACTTCTAAAGAAAATGCTCTGCACTCGAAAGAGATAGAAATGTCATTTCTTTAGCAAAATTGTTTATCTTTATATTTTCTATAGCTTTGCCGAAGAAACCATGTGTCTATCTACGAACACAAAAAAATGGACGTGTTTCGAGCCTTTCGCGAACGCGAAACGCATAAAACGTATGCTTGGTTGCCATACTCTTATTTGGGTTGTTGGGAACAAGCGGAACCCGTACAAGTTTATAGTCTTAAGCTTTAAGATGAAGCGTTGATTTCATAAATACGCTTGCCCCATTTTACCCCATAAGGTCGTGAAGTTATGGAAATTTAAAGCTTGAATATGCGATAACTCAGCAAGTAAAGGTCCAAGAAATGTGCGGTCTTCTGCAAAAGCGTGTATTTTGAGAGCTTCGATAAGTACCTAGAACATTATATTCTTGTAAAATGCAACTAACAAAAGCTAACTATGAAAAACCAATGTTTAAAGAAGTTTTAAAGAATATGCCCTATAGTTCAGCACTTGATGAAGATATAAATTTTATTTCTTCAGCAAAGTTGCTTGTTTTTACAATATTTACAACTTTGCCGACGAAACTATGTCTATATTTCCTGACACAAAAAAGTTATTTTTTTTATTTTCATTATAGTAAGCGATGACTAACTTTTGACAGTTTTATATTAAGATTAAAAAAAGAAGATGATGCCCGTATGAATAAAACATTTAGCTTTGCTTTCCCATGTAAACCTTATGAGCGAAGTAAAGTAAAGTAAACTGTTTTATAAACGGTCACATAAACAGCTTAAGCTTCACCAGGCTAACATCTGTCCTACTACTTCTGTCAGCGTATTTTACTGAATGGGAATGTTGATTCAAATCATAGATACCAGATATACAGATGTTTGTGCATGCATAAATTTGGGACTCATTATTTTCTCCGCAGTATTTAATTTTTGCTGTAATGTACGTAGGTTATGAAGTACTTTAATCTTTAGTTTCATTCATTTCCATTCACTTGAAAAATCGGACGCTTGTAACGACGCGATTGTCAAAATTGTATGACCGCATCAGCCTTTTGAAAAATCAAACGTAAATTTCTACCAATCAGAGCCGTGGTCTAAACTGCACTAGAAAACAGATGAGTAATTCTCGCTGAATGTTGGAACTTTTGCGCTTAATTGGTTGAAAATGGTTAAAAAATAAGAACTACACCTTTGATACCTCGAAATAGTGGACCCTCGTTCGCCAAAGTGCCTAACAGTTTAAAAAAAAGTTGAATTTTGAACAAACTTTGAGATCTATATCATGTGATATTTCATAAATTTGCCATGAAACAACTAACAAATGGCCCGGTTCTGTAAAGAAGAACAGGGCTTTCAAATGGAGTAAAAAATTTTTTGGCAGCTATCTTGGATTTGGTCGCTATATTGGATTTTATCGCAAAACCGCCGTTTTCACCATGAGCCCCCCAGCCGATTTTAATTTTAAGACCACCATTGGAAAGCTGAAAAAAATGCTAGAAGGATCATGCATAAAATTAGGTGTGCAATGGCATTAACTAAATAAAACAACCAGTTATTTGTAACAAGGTAAACAATTTTCATATAATTATTCAACTTTTTTTGAACCTGTTAGGCCCCTTGGCGAACGAGGGGCCCACTATCAAAAGTATAATTCTTATTTTTTAACATTTTGAACCAATTAAGCGTAAAAGTTCCAATATTTGAAGACCTCGTGTCAGTAGTGGCCCCGTTTCAGCGAGAACTACTCATCTAATGATTGCAAATGAATCGTTTGTTTGAGAAGCTCCACATGTGCTTTTGGCACCATTGTAGAAAAACAATAAAAAACCGATTTTCTCGAAATATTTTCAACCCCAACTAAAATGGTTTGTGGAACCAACCTTTTTCCAGAATTTGAGAGAAGATGTAGGAATCCCCAAGGATTCAAAACTGTCAAAACTCCTGAAATGTCAAATGTCATATGGTTCTTGTGGGGTTTCTCAAACAAACGATTCAAATGTCTACTCTTTTCCAGCTAATGGTAAACTTGTCAATTTCAGCCTAAAGTGACGGTGAACAATTCTCAGCAGTGCTTAAAATTATCAGTTGATACTCATAAAATTGAATATCAACTCGCTCCCTATGTAGCTGACATTTATCAGTATGAAAATCAATTTCAATATCCAGTCACGATATTATTGGGACAGATAATCATTATTCCATCTCTAAAACTGAATATCAAATATCAGTATCAACGAATTCGAAAAGAAAAATGATACTCAGTATCAAAAATGTCAGTTACATCTCGAGGTGTTGATATTTTCACTAAGCGTTGTTTTCACCATAAACGTTTGATATCAACGCACACCGCACAATCAGTTATCTCAACTTTAAAGTAAATTGTCATCACAAAGCCTACTGCAATCTGTTGCGTCCCAATCCACTAGAATATAAATATTCAGTGCAAGGCGCTGAAACTGATATTCATATTCACTGCCATGGAACTGAAAATGATATTCAGCTCTGACTTTTTTGTGACGCATTATGGATTTTTCGAAACGAATATACAGCAACATCGAAACTCAGCGGCTTGGTTTATCAATGAATTTTTATTCCAATGATATTCATATTCCTTCTGGAAAAAAGAGTTTTGATATTGTATTGACTCAAAATCAATCATTTTGAGTTTCGATAAAGTTTTTTCCAGCACTGATTCTCAGTCCTGTCTTGAGGTAGAAATAAATAGCAAACGTCAAAGGATTGTTGTAGCAAGCAAAGTCGAACAGTTTGACGCACGACTAACAGACATAACACTCACTTTCTCATTCGTCGCACGCTGTCATTTCAAATCTATTGTTGGTTGGGAATGTCTCCGTATTCGCCAAAGTGGCGCTTTTTAACGAAAGGAGGGGAATGCCCCATAAAAAACTGTCTTTTTCGAGGGATACTTCTGGTGCAAGTTAATATTTGGGAATGTCGATCTGATCATAAATGGTACTAGTGTTCAGGCAAAATGTGAGTGACGATAATTTTTGTTGATTTTTCTTCCAAGAGTTACGCCTGATTGTCTGTGGTTTAACTGAAGCTTTCACGGATGGAAGCTAAAGAATATAACATGGCAAAATTAATGACAATTATCACCAGCAGAAGCTGTAACCTGTAACGGATTGAAAAAACCTTAGTTTTATCCACCCATTCGCTTAGTGACCAAACATATTATCTAATTTTCTGACATATTTATCTGTGATCTGGTACTCTGGACTAGATTTACAGGTCACAGGTTAATATTCGGATTATATAACATAAATATCATAAAACTGTTGACATTTTTTTGAGACATGTATTTTAGATATGTGCTAATCCATGATTTTTTTCCTTGAAAACAATGTGAAACATACAATTTTCCAAAGGGTCGTAAATGCCAGTCCGAACGTTTCCGGATGAGCTTTTTGTACGGATTTGTTCATAATACCAATAAGATTCATTCCTCCATAGAATATATGACCACGATCTGCGAGATTTGATAATTTTTTTACCATCGAAAAAACATAAAATTGCAAAAAAATGATTGTCAAGTCAAACAAACAAGTTAAATTTTCAAAATTCTAAATTTTCTTCCTACAAGCCAGCTAGAATTAGATACGATGAACCTATGTTTTAATAAATATCGTTTTGTTTACTTCTGGTGGAATCTGATCTGATTAATGTTTGACGATTTTCAAAAAAATGTAGGAGTCACGGGCCCGCAAACTGTACATCCAGGTGCTGACGAAAACTTATTGTCTCACCATGGATGATGAAATTCATGTCATGGCGGATTTCCGGCAGCTTCCGGGGCTATTGTTCTTCACCGCCCAGCACATGTTTGATGTTCCGGAGGAAGTAAGGAAGCAGAAATTTTCAAAGTTTGCCAAGAAATACATGATTTAGCAAGCGATCTGCTCATGTGGTAAACGAAGTGTGCCGTTCGTGACTACCAGAACTGTAAACGGGCAGATCTACTTCAAGGAGTGTCTACAGAAGCATCTGCTTCCACTGTAGAAGCAACACGAGAGCCCTACGGTCTACGGATCTGACCGGATCTAGCTGCGTGCCACTATCCAGGATGTCGGAAGGACGTTGGAAGCCAACGGGGTCACTTTCGTATCCAAGGACACGAATCCTCCCAACGCATCGAAACTAAGGCTACGAACAGACACTACGGAAGCATTCCAAGGATTTTGACCCAACCAGTGTCGCATGAATCAACGTAATTAGTTTCGTCGGAAAACCATGTTCAAGCATTATCTGCTACAGCTCATTTTGTTTGATTGAATCGTACGCTGCCTTAAAGTCCACAAATAGATCTTGCGCGAAAAGAGGCCACCTGCAAATGAGAGATTCCCTTCCCACGCCCATCACGGCAATAAAAATGCATTTCAATTCCCTTTTTTCTCAACATATATCTAGCTAATAACGCCAGCAACAGTTTCTTTTAAAATTAGTAGTTCGTTCTATTGCATTTGCATCGCCGTGATAAGCGAAGGAGATTAGATACGAAGAGAACCTCTAAAGATGATGAGTATGCAAGTTGTACTCCCGGAATTAGTCAGGTCTAAGGATGAAAAATCAGTGATCTTGATCATTATCTGTGAGTTATCGCCATACGCACAGCTCATGATCTATACAGTTTATGACAAACAGTGAATCTATAACTTTAATCACAAGATTTTCTTTAATCAATACTCAGAAGTCGATCACATTGTTATAGTTTACCTAACTACGAGAAAAAAGGTTGCTCACGTTGTTTGTATAGAGATTCACACACTGTACACAACCGATCGTCTGTATCTGTTACATTTCTCAATACAATCAAGCAATGAACATGATCTAATGTGAGGTTAATCATAATTTGTTCAGTTCGTGTCAAAATATTTGTCGCTTTCAACTAAGCAAAGCAAAGCCATAGGTATAAACGTGCTGTTGAGAACTTGAACCATCTTTATCGACAGACTTCGCAGCCGGCTATTAGAGTACAGGACAATTACGGGACTAGTGCAACGATCCTACTGACTCTATAGCAGCACCTCCCAGCCGAGATTCGGACGTGTTGTCGAGTCTATCACTTTTTATGTGAATTGGAAAGATATAAGAAACTTCCCATCGATCCGAAAATTTACGCTGCTGTATCGACATGGTCAAAAGCTTAGTTCGCTACGGTAGGCGATGCATAGACTTCAAAACAGCATACGACACAGTCGATCGAGATCAGCTGTGTCAGATAGTGCATTCTCGAGTGCTTTGGAGACGCGGCGAGCGTTGAGACCAGTGCTGGAAAAAATCACTTTATCGAAACTCAAAATGATTGATTTTGAGTCAATACAATATCAAAACTCTTTTTTCCAGAAGGAATATGAATATCATTGGAATAAAAATTCATTGATAAACCAAGCCGCTGAGTTTCGATGTTGCTGTATATTCGTTTCGAAAAATCCATAATGCGTCACAAAAAAGTCCGAGCTGAATATCATTTTCAGTTCCATGGCAGTGAATATGAATATCAGTTTCAGCGCCTTGCACTGAATATTTATATTCTAGTGGATTGGGACGCAACAGATTGCAGTAGGCTTTGTGATGACAATTTACTTTAAAGTTGAGATAACTGATTGTGCGGTGTGCGTTGATATCAAACGTTTATGGTGAAAACAACGCTTAGTGAAAATATCAACACCTCGAGATGTAACTGACATTTTTGATACTGAGTATCATTTTTCTTTTCGAATTCGTTGATACTGATATTTGATATTCAGTTTTAGAGATGGAATAATGATTATCTGTCCCAATAATATCGTGACTGGATATTGAAATTGATTTTCATGCTGATAAATGTCAGCTACATAGGGAACGAGTTGATATTCAATTTTATGAGTATCAACTGATAATTTTAAGCACTGGTTGAGACTAACTGAAGGGTTATCCTGCATGCTATTCGCTCTTGAGGGAGTGGTCCGTCGAGAGGGGATCGAAACAAGACATGATTTTCAGGTAGCGTACTCCTAGGTTTCGCAGATGACTTTAATATCATAACCAGGGACTTTGCGACGGTGGAGGCAAACTATACCAGACTGAAAGTGGAGCCTAGGAGCCCCTACTAGCACAGTTGTTATAAACTGGTTGTGGCAACCGATTAATGACTAATTTCAGTCATAAATAGGTTGCAGCAACCAGATATGACAAAAGTTTGCTACTTGGGGCATTGGGCTAAACATAAATGCATCGAAGACCAAATCCAAACGAAAGGAAGAGGTTAAAAGGAGACGAACGCGCACCTTCCACGGACGATAACCGTTGACAGTGTCGAGTGGTAGATAGAGTTCGTGTATTTTGGATATCAGGTGACCGCGCACAACACTTAGTAAGGAGATCAAGCGGAGCATTCAAGCGGAAAACGGGCGTACTTTAACCTTCGCAAAACACTACGATCTACGAAGCGTACGTCGCCGTGATTCGTGATGTGAATCTAGATTGTGGAGAACAAAGATGTAGTCAGGTCTAGATGATTCAATTTAAGCCTCTTAATTTCAGATTTGCGGAAAGTTATCCTAACGTAGTTACCACCATTGCCACTTGTTTAACGACAAACTCTGGTACGTCTATCTGGTTGCTGCAAAATTACAGCTGAATTTCATACCTAATTACCCTTCTAATGAAGGATTTCCCACAGGAACCGCCAGACGGCATCGCTGATGTAAGGGGCGGATAGTGCCACTCAGGTTATTTCCTCATCAGCATACCGATGGTGATAGAAAGCTTTTCCCCCGACGGTGCTGTGTTAGTGCTTGGGTGTGGTACACGGACGGACTACATGCGTCGAGGATGAAAGTGAATTTCTAATCATCGAAAAAGTGTACTCACCTTCACCGAACAAAATAACAAAAATTGAAAGTGACAAACAGCGGGTAGCGGAGCAGTAGAAAAGAGTGTTGCAGATTTACATAATGTTACAATATTCGCACCTCTACACCTTATCTCGTTCGCTGGTGGCGGCGCGGCGGGCGGAAAAGAGCAACGGAAGCCGGGTGCTAATTACATTCCAAATAAATCGACCCATTCCCCCGTTCAAGAAGGTAAGTTTACTCTGCTCAGAAGCGATGAAAAGGACTGTTTTCCTCCCAACCGACTAAAGTGTCTTTCGTTGGCAGAGTGGCAAATTAATTATTTATAGATTAGGTGCTTCTTCTGGTCCCTTTGAAGATGCAGAGATACCGGAATATTGTATAGGTAGGGTGGTTTGGTTGGAGAGAAGGATGGATTGCTTTTGTTTGACTGATAATGCTCCGGCAGTTGACTCAACCCGTCAGGAATGTTTTAGATATGCTGTCTTTTTTAGCAACGGATTGTTGTCGTTATCTTTACTGATAGGATGATATCAGAAAAGCAGTCAAAAACAGACAATGCGCGAACGGCATGACCCGGGGCTTACATTAACATATACACGAAACAGAATATTCTGTCATCGTTACCAGGTAGCCTTCGGCTGCCAAAGGAAGTCCTGTTTTGTTGAGAAAAAAGTACGAGTTGAACCAGCATGCTTGAAGACAACGAAAATGATTATTCATGTAGCTTAATTATTGAGACATTCGCCTCTTTTTCGATTGGATTGTTTTTTCTCAAAGCAGAATTTTGTCATTGTTTATGTATTAGTTTGCTGTTTCGAATTGTATCTTATTTGTTAAAACTTAAGCGCTGTTTGACTTCTGTATTAACAACACAATCTTTCCACGCCTAACTAGCATCTTTTATCAATTTGGGTATATAGTACAATAACAAAAAAAACAGAACGAACTCCCTCTGAATTTAATGTTCAAGTAGTTGTCACTGACTTTTTGAATTTCAAAGGTGGTTTTTATGTTCAAAATAATATGGGCAGAATCACAATCAAGCTACACAATGATTACATTTTTTGTATAAATAATTCTTTCTTAATCTTAGAGATATAGAAAGCGTACCTTCAGGAAGCAATTTGGAACCATTTCTATTCGAGTATTTTTCGAAATTTCATAGTAAAGCGGTTGGTGACATATACATATTCATAAGAGAGTTTCTCCATCTGCAAATTCAACTGAATATGTTCGTTTACTGAAATTACATGAATAAGCATTGCATTTTAGTATACGAAAATGTACTGCGGCTAAGGGATGCCGTATATTATTTAACATCCCTCTTGAAGCTGTGATCCGGCAAGCGGGAATCAAAACGAGAGGAGCGAACTGCAGCAAAAGTAGTCAACTCCTAGCCCTCGCAGACGACCTTGACATCAATACTAGAAACCTTGGACGCAATGGACGCATTAAAGCTGGAAATTGAGCCTGCTTTTCCCTCTGCAGGACGCCTCGATCAAGGAGCATACGCCTCCGCACAAAGCTGACGATGTAAAAAACCTAATCAAACAGGTAATCCTCTGCGGACTTGAGGCAGTAACTTTGCTTACGGAAGACATACGTGAACTTACCATATTTAAACGAAAGGAGTGCTCGTAACTCAGCAATCGGAACGGTTAAATCGACTATCCCATTTTGGCATCCCATACGGATGCCAGACAATGGAACCGTATTCGAGAGTCGAACGGATGAGTGAACAGTATAATGCCTTTGGACAACACAATGTAGGAAATGTGTCGTTTAAACGATAACTGACTGTCTAATATAACGCCGAGATTCTTCAGCTGGTCAACATGTTGGATTTCAGTACCATCGAGCTTGTAATTAAAAATTACAGGTTGACGGATTCGGGCGAAAGAAATAATGAGGCATTTCTCAGGATCCACGAGTATGTTACACCAATCCATAAAGGTGTCAAGTTCTTGTTGTAGTCGAATTTCATCGACCTTGGAACGAATTCTCAGGTAAATCTGTAGATCATCGGCGTAGGATAATCGAGGGCCTTTAAGAACGTGGTTGACGTTATTGAAGTACAGTAGGAATATTAACGGTTCCAAATGACTGCCTTGTGGGATCCCAGACGAGGTCGCAAACGCATTAGACTGAAAACCTTTGATCGTCACAATCAGTTGAATTGCAGCCCGGACAGAACACGTTTCAATGGGACGAAGTAAGATTGGATAGCATGAAAATCAAGATTGTGGTTTTTTTGTTATTATAGCTTTGGCACTTCTCAGCAAAAATGCTCGAAACTTTCACCTATATTCGGGCTTCTTTATGCCAAGCGGGGTTAGGCTCTGTGGTCCTCATTCACATTTTTTTTTTGTTAACGTCTGCTCCAGTTGTGTTTAATTGTGATGATTCAGGAACCTCCTCATTATATTACAGGTTCCAAGAACAACCGCTTTTGGAATATTTTCCAAATTGCTTTGCAGTTACAGCTTTTCCAGAGAACGTTGTAGATTACAGGGCACTACTCCGGTGGCTAAGATGACCACCAGAACCACGCGTACGCCCTCAAGGTGCCACATCTGCTTTAACTCTTCGGCCAAGTCGTGGTACTACTTCGTTATTATTATTATGTCAGCGTCACCGCTTTCTGGATTACTTGTAGTTCGACGCGCAGCTCCAACTCTTCTAAGAAGCGCAGTAGAGTACAGGGCACTAGTCCATAAGCAGAGATTAGTACTGGAACTATACGTACTTACTCAAGGTGTCACGTTTGCCGTATACTCCTCGGCCAAATCATGGTATATCGTGATTTTTGTCGAGAAAGTTGACTGCACATTGTGGTCTAGCGGTACTGCGATATCGATGAGGCTTACTCGCTTCATCCTTTTGTTGTAGACCACAATGTCAGGGTGGTTGGCACGTACGAGGACATCCGTGATGATCTCGCGATCCCAGTACAGTTATTATTATAGAGTTTTGTCACTTCTCAGCAAAAATGCTGGAAACTTTCACCTACCTCGGGCTTCTTTATGCCAAGAGGGGTTAGACTCTGTGGTTCTCATTCACATTTTTGTTGTTGTTGTTACGTCTGCTCCAGTTGTGTTTAATTGTGGTGATTCAGGAACCTCCTCGTTATATTACAGGTTCCAAGAACCACCGCTTTTTGGATACTGTCCAAATTTCTTTGCAGTTCCAGCTCTTCCAGGGAACGTTGTAGACTACAGGGGACTACTCCGGTGGCTGAGATGACCACCGGATTATTATTATTATTATTATTTATTTAATACATCTATCTGACAAAGTCTTAATGAATTTAGCCACATGTAAGGTCCACAAAAAAAAATTATATTAAACCAGTCCTCCACAGTCGTTGCGTGAATTTTCCTGTTGGCTCTCCAAACTCGAAGTAAGAGTTCTTCAACCCGAGTGAATGTCCGGACACATGCAGTCATTGGTTCGTAAAATCCAAATGTGGTAGGGTACGATGAAAAACGGCATGCAACAACGCTCTGTAGTGCGTAAAGATCTTTGCGAAGCACGAAAATTGACTTTTGTAAGTAACGTTGGTGAATCGAAATTTGTCTTTGTTTAAAATTTTTACCACTAGCGTTGGTTGCCCGCTGAACTTTGCGGCGACGTTCCAGAGTGTCCCAGGCCCAGTAAACGCAGACAACGTGCTGGATGCGGTGGAAGATTGTCAGGATCTCGCCAAGGCAAATCCCTCAGAGCCATACGGACGTGCCTTCTTTGGATGCGTTCGTTTCTTAAGGTCCACGTGAGCTGATGAGGTAAGCAAATTACACTTGAATTTTCAAGTGTTGGACGAACTAACGCGCAATACAAGGATTTTAGGCAATGAGCAGCCGGGATGCTTTGGAAATGATATTAGAACGGTGAGCATTGAACGTAAGTTTAGAGTCGACGAGTAAGATGCCGAGGTCATTAGCCTGATCAACCCTCCGGAGGACACTTCCGTCAATGTGGTAGTCGAACACAATCGGGCTGTGAATGTGATGGAACGTGATTATCTCACATTTGGCTATACTCACAATCAAGTAGTTTAACTTGCACCAGTTCACAAAAGCATCTAGCAAATCTTGCAACCGATGATAATCGGCGACAGAGCGCACATTAAGATTCAGTTCGTCAGCTCGTCAGCGTAAACAAGTATGCATCCGGCTTCAAGTAATAACGCGACGTCGTTGAAGAATAAGGTACAAAGTAAAGGCCCCATACTGCTTCCTTGAAGAACACCAGGCTCCTAAAGACTGCAGTTTTCGCAAGAGGATGCGGTGGCCAATCCGGTCGAATGCAGCCTTCAAGTCCGTGTATACTGCGCGTTCACTTGTGCTTTTTCCTCGAGTTGCGCGATGCAAGAGGAAGTGAAATCGAGTAAATTAGTTGAAACCGACCGGCCAGGTATGAATCCGTGCTGGTAGATGGATGTGTAGTTCTTAGCGCGATTGAGGATTGCGGTGCTGACGATAATTTCAAAAAGCTTAGAGGCATCAGATAGGCTTGTAATACCACTGTAGTTCTTAACATTTCGGCGATCACCACACTTATGGACGGACAACATGTAAGGTTGTTTTCAGATATCAGGAAATTTGCCTTGCGTAAAGGACTTGATAAAAATGTGACAGAGAGGCACAGATAATTCTGATATCGATATCGAGGTCGACTAGTTTTTCGGGAACGTTCAACGCAGCATTAGATAGAAATAGCAGCAGCATTAGATTTTTTAGAATAAATTTTTCACTGCTTTTGTTTGTTTGACCCTCGAATTCGAAATGTTGCTTGTCAAGTCATTTACTGCAACTTTCCCAAAGTTTCATTTTTTCCCTGGTCAATCTTTGTGGTGATGTGAATAATTTGTGTGAATGTGAAATTACTTAAAAACAATGGATTAATTGTATACAATACTGTTAAAAAATTAGACCTCTATATGCGACTGAATGCGAGAAAAGTAAAAACGTTAAAACAATTAGCATTCTTTGTTGTTCAATATACTTTTATCGTCAATTTAATTTCAGTTCATCAAAAATTACATAAATATTAGAGCTTATTTATACTTTGCTGCTTCGCAGTAACTAAATTATACATGTCTATGATACCGCATACGGTACATAGTATTCTAATTTTTCATCATTCATTTTCTTCGCTAACAAGCCCACCCCACCCGCGAACGCGTTCAAATGACAATTCTCTAGAAAAATTGGCTTCACGGGTAATGACGGCAATACACCATTACATCGTGCCACCGCAGAACAAACATTCAAAAAATGAGTAAATTGATTTCATTTTAATTTAATTGCTAAAACTTCGACGTTCCTTCCTTCCTTCGGTAACGTAACGTACGTAAGCAGGGAAATGTATTCATTTCCCATCCTCATCCTGCCGCAAGCTTCGGCCGGAAACACAAGCTCAAGCTCATATGCGTAGCATGACTCGGTGTATAGCCCAAGTTTCCCAGCGGAACACCGTATGGGAAAAGTTTTCACGCTCGGCGCTAGTGCCGTAACCGTCATATCCCTTAACCGAGAGAAGCTGCGATACACATGTGCGATAGTTGCTCAGCGTTTCTGGCCCGGAGCTGTTTGACTGATGTATGTTGCTTGCTTTCTGTTGTGGCAGCAAGTACGCAGTTCAGTATGACGATTGTACGATTGTTGAGAGTTAATTTAAATTCTTAGTTATCCTATCCCGAATGCGACTCCATCCAGCTACTTTATCTAACTGTTGTAATAGTGGCAGAACTGTTTGAATTGTTGAAATGTGCTGTTATTATTTCGCCTTGACGGTCGATGGAGTTGGCATCTTGATGTGTATTTCACCTAACTCTCGGGATAACACGTGGAATAACAGTCAATTCTATCTAGGCCCTTGTTTAAATACCCCAAGAAGATTCTATTGAAAAGTTTCTTTCCTTTTTGGGCAAATGTTTCCTGAGCCGGCATTGTTTTGCATTGGAAGCAACCCGAAACGTAACCATATCAATTTTCCACATCATATTAATTTCATGAGGAAACTTTCACAGACCCATATCTTGCTTCAAAACTCTCACGCCACGGCATGCACGAACAATTTAACTCCAAATAAAACAATTCATTTGACTTTCCCCGCCGCGCACTTCGTTCGGTCTCCTCCTTCAGCCAAGTTCGTTCAGGTTTCGAGGTTTTAATCAGACACGATTGCCTTAATTCAACACAATCTGTTTTGTATGGAATACGAGTCGTTCGAAATCAAATTTAAAGCTGAACTGGCCAGATAGTGACTAAAAAGTTTTAGTAGCATCAGCGTCGGTGGTGTAATGGTCAGCATAGTTGCCTTCCAAGCAGTTGATCCGGGTTCGATTCCCGGCCGACGCAGGATCTTTTTTGGAGATTTTAACAGATGCACATCCTGTGTGGTACAACATCAACTTTCCAACATAATCGTCTTCGCAGCTTGTTACCAACAACTGTGAAGAAATAGAGTTACAGAAATTATTAATCGCATGCTTGACACCGCTTTTCCAGAAGCAAAAAAACTCGATTGTAATAAACAAAAAATTAGCAAGCAACATTTCCTATCAATGTGAAATAACACATCCACGCCCAACGGCCCTTCGGCAACTAATTTGTACGATGTTACTTTGTTGCTCAGTCTCTTCAACCAAACTTTAGCAAGCAAGCATACCGCCGCTAGCAAGCGATTCCGCGAGGAAGATAATTCGCAGATTAATTTGGCCTTGCTATGAAGTCCACCGCGTCATACGCGAGGCTGACAGTTGTTTATTGCTTTTCTTTGATACCCACACATAAACACGCGGTTTCAATCTGCCCCACTGGACGGGCCGGTCAAACAGGGCACCATAGCGGGAGATGATATTCGAGAAGAAGAAGCAGCAGCAGCAGCATCACCCTCCCCACGGATTGGTAATTTAGGTAATGAAAGATTGTCGTATTTTACAATTAGGCTTCTCCACAGGCGCTTCGGTTCCCATCCAGCAGAGATTTTAAAACTCGGATTAATTCATGTCTATAAGTGAAAATAAAAAGCATCCATCGCTCAGGGGCCCGGCTCATGCTAATAAATTATTAGTCCTCAAATGAAAACGCACATTTTGTATTTCTTCGGAGTCGTGTCGGAAAAAAAAATCCACGAAACGGTAGCAGTAGACGGGGCATAACGGTGATGGTGGCAGAATGGTTATGTGTAATTAATTTTACTTCTCGTTACGTGGGACCATGATATCTTCATGCCATCCCGCAGCACGAGGCAGTAAGAAGCTGGGTTTAAATGTGGGCACCGCGCCAGAGACAGAGATTTTCCATTACAATTTTCGCCAAAGTCATAGATAAGTTGAAGAGATTATCAAGCTATTGTTCAGAAGGCGAAAAAGAAACAAGAACCCAATTGCTATATGATTTCCGTTTTTCTACCGCTTATCTAACTAAAGGCCAGCATATAACTTAATAGACTATTGAATTGATGTCATTTACTTCGATAGAGTTTCGAAGATAATTTGAGATTGCATGCTATTTAATCCACTCCAGATATTATGGGAAATCACCAGATACAACAATCAATCAATCAATCAATCAAGAACAATCTGCTCAAGTGACTGCTTCAAACAGCTCAAGCTTTTATTCACTTTGGTATTGTATCTTTTTACGGAAAAATGACATAATTTGCACGCATTTGTTGAGAATAGTATGCAAAACCATTAAAAATGGCTCAAAATTTAAATTACAGGCAATGGACCTAAGTGACTACCTTGTGGCACTCTTGAGACTGCAAACAGGATTTATTTGTTTATCCTTTATTTATTTGTACATCAAAAATCAACAAGGCTTGAGACCCGAATGATAGACTTAACCTTAAAATTACGTGCCTACGTTAAAAAAAAGATTTTTAAGCACGTTATGGCTGACGTCCTAGTCGAAACTGAAACAAAAACGGTTAAAACGGCGTTGTAGACCGGTAATCGTGCTGAAGTTGCTGTAGTTAGTCCGTCGATTCGGCACGTGTAGAAAGAAGCCACTGCGCAAGGTACGACTCCAGACGTATATGTCAAGGCTTTCCCACATAAATGGACAATCCGCTCGTGAGATCAATAACTCGGTGACAATTATCGCTTTGCTCACGACACGACGAATATGACTGTTCATGGCTTGGCAGTTGGAAAGGGTTATCCTACGGAAGACTCCGAAGAGCAAAACGAATGAATCTCCGCTGCACTGATTCGATTAGGAATCAGGAAAGATTGGTATAAATAACATCTGTTTGCGACTGACCGTCGTAGCTATTTAAAGCTTGCTTCAGATAGTATTGGAAAAAAACAGTCGCGTGTATTTCAGTTATTTATTATTGAATTTAAGATCTTTTCTAACACAAATGTAGCATTTTCTTCATACCTTTAAGAAAAAAAACATGGATAAAATGATTCGTCACGATTTCGAAAGAATTCTCGAACTTTTCCTGTAATTTGGCTCATTAGGCGGCGCACACTTTCTTCGTCCATCGTTTTGGCTATTTTAATCTACCAGGCCTTCATCTGATTGATGTCTTTGACAACTTTTCCCTTAGCCTTGAGTCTCCTCTTCATGATTACCCAGTATTTCTCAATAGGGCGGAACTGGGGGCAATTGGGTGGGTTAAGGTCTTTCGGAACAAACTGGACCCCTTTCTCTGCATACCATTCATGAACGACTTTGCGAACCATTCATGAACGAATTTGTCGACAAAAACAAATTTCAATTTGCTTGGAACATCGCCCCGAGCCGTTGCCAAGTAAAATTTTTGACCTGGCATTTGCCCGAAGTCAGCTTTGACATAGGTTTCATCGTCCATCAGAAGACACCCGTCGAACTTGGTTAGCACCCGGTCGTATGGCTTTCGAGCACGGATTTTGACCACACTGTTCTGTTTTACGGTTCGGTTTGGCTGTTTGCTAGCTCGATACGACTTGATTCCTTCTCGGAGTCGAATTCTCCGCACGGACTATGGGCAGCACCGAATTTTCTAGCCAAATCACGGTCCGACAGATTGGATTTCCTCCTGAATGTTTTAAAAATCGTACCACGCAGTTTCCGATCGACTGTTCCACTCCGATGATTAGTTTGAGGCTTCCGAATCGTCGTCAATGTTTGATAACGCGCCATACGGTATTTCTGCGCAATTTCAGCTGTTTAGCTAGCCTAGATGCAGACCACAATCGATTTTTCAAATAACTGTGCACAATTTTTTCCCTTCTTTCGGCTTTCATGTTGTTTGTATTCAGAATACAGTCGTTTTGCGGAATGTCAAAAATACATAGGTGAAGCTAACAAAATTTCCGACACGTGGGCGCCAAGAACTTCCAAATCCGTTTACCAAGAGCGCCACAATATGAGCAAAAGTTTGCTCCATTTCTAAATGAAGCAAGCTTTATCGCGTAGGATGTAAGAGTAAAGAGGTTGGTAGTCGTGGAGCGCTTGGGTATAAATCCATGTTGGTTATCAGAGATTTACTGTTTGAGTAATGCAAATACTGGTTCAAACACGGCAAGCTTCAACGGTTTCGAAATCCAGTTCAGAGCCGAGATTCCTCGATAGTTATCTACGTTTTTGCTGTTTGCCTTGTTATGCACAGGAAACATGTATGCCGATTTCCATGCTGGAGGAAAGACACTTGAGTTGACGGATAAGCTGAAAAGATGGCTCCTGAAGTGACGATGAATGTTGTTGAGGTTTCATGGTCAACCTGTACAAAAGTTTTTCGTCCGGTGAGTTATGATTCCAGCCACTCAACTATCATACTCGGGAAACCAAAATGGGCAGTTTGTTGATTACAAATGTGTGCAGAACAAGGTCGAAAGCTTTCGAAAAATCTACGTAAATTGAATCTACTTGGCGACGGGATTCAACTGCAGAGAACAACGTGTTGGTATAAGCCATAAGGTTTGCAGTTGTAGAACGACGTTCGACGAAACCATGCTGAAACTCGCTGTTCAAAGATTTTGCAGCATTGCTCAGGAAACGATGGACGACTGTTTCGAAGACTTTAGCAAGGCAACAAAGTATCGATATTCCACGATAGTTGTCAACGAGTTGAATGCTTCCTGATTTGTGAATTGGGACCATTTTAGCAGTCTTCCAAATAGACGGGAACGTACGGTCAAGGGAACGATTGAAAATCAGAGATATCGGGGCAGCCAGTTTTTGCGCACAGTTCTTGATGATAAATGGAATCAATCCATCTACTCCAGGACCTTTTGATACATCTAAATCGTTCAGCACTTCAAGTACATCCCTATCCGAGAAACGAAAGCTCGTTATGTCCATATCGTATGATGATATCAGACGAAATTTTTCCGGCTTAGTTGCGGGTAAACTGGTGCGGAACACGCTTTTAAAGAAGTTAGCAAACAGGTTGGCTGAACTGGAAACACGTCCTTTGTCCTCCACGTCGGCCCACAATGACGGATTCGAATTCAGGTTCGATTGCACCCTGTCCACGTGCGCTGCATAGGACACTGTAAGTAGATCATTGTAGTCACTTTCGATGATTCGTAGACGATTACTGTTTTCTACAGATCTGGTGCTAAAGAATCGGTTTCGGGCTTTTCGAACCTTATTGCGTAAATTTCGGAGCTGTGGAGTCCACCAAGCCTTGCGGCTAACGGAGGACGTGCTAATTCTGCGGTGTGGTACAACCCCATCGAATATGTCATACAATGCATCGTAGAAGGCATTTACGGTCTCATCTACAGAAGAACAACTTAATCGTTGCGTCCAGTCGATTGTCGAAATTTTATTGCTTAACAAGCTGAGATCGCATCTTCTGAAGTTGAGGACAACGTCATCTATCTTGGCGTTATTGCTATAATTTGGCAACGTGAACTGTGCGTCGAGTCGTAGAACAAAAGTGTGTTTGTGATACTCGTCGATCTTTACCAGTGGCAGAGGTGGGCCGAAAAGTTCGACGTAATCCGGAACGTTAGCATACGCTAAATCGAGAATTCTGCCGTTGACGTTACTCAGCGCATTGATCTGCACAAGACCTGTTGCAGAAACTGATTCTATCAGCACTAGTTCTTGTTCTGTTGACACATTCGTGGGTAAGTATCCGTTGATATCGTCGTCAAAGTGCCAAGGTGCGAAGGTTAGGGAAGTTGTAGTCACCTAATGCTACAAGAATATCACAGGCCGACAGTTTGTCACATACTTCTTGGATGGCTCTAGCATGAGCGTTGTAAATTGCAGAACTAGATAGCGCTCTGAGGTAAATGCCAACGACATGGATTGAACGGTGCGCTAGTTCAATACGAATGATAGCTTGTTCTAGCTGATTGCAATCGTCCACTGAAATTGGACTGCAATGATGACCTTGTTTGACAGCTGTTAATCACCAGGTAGTGGTTGTGAAGGGGTAGAGTCATGTATCTCGATAATTTCTTTAGAGCAGTTTTCCTTTCGAATTTGAGACGATGAAGCAGAATGCTTAGCCAGGGTATTTGGTTGTGATTCTTTTGGGAACGTGGCGATCGATAACGTAGTTTAAAATACTAGATCGGTGATGGTAAAAACTCAAAATCTCAAAACTCATCAAAAATCAAAATCAACTGTGAATCATGTCAGCTTGATCCTATGCAGAAAAAAATCACGCAAGTTTTTCTGTTTTAATAGCAAGAAGCACAAAACTCACACATATTTCTTCCCGCTTAATTACATTCTCCTGTGCTTCAACTGCTACCCGGAGCTATGCACATATACATACAAATTCCTTGTTGAACAGTATAGGCATTCTCTCGTGCGATACGTAGCTGTGAGTGAGTGTGAGGGAATGAATCTCTAAGTAAATCGTAAAGTTAAATTAAAACGCACATTTCAATTGCATGTTTATCTAATTCTCATTAGGCTTGCTACTTTCTAGTTAAAAAATGTCGATTCCCGCGAAGAAAAAATGTAAATTCCGCCAATATGTTTGCCATCTTAATTCATGAATGTGGGCTGCGTTTTTCGCTGCCGTTGTTTTCTCTCACGGTAGATTATCTTTTGCTCTCTGGTTCGTTTTGTGAAATGCCAGCAGTCTAAGAATTAAGCAAAATGATCACAGCTGAATTTGGTGGTTCACATCGCATAACAACAGAGACATCGCGTATAATAGCGTAAGAAATTCATATCTGAGTTTCGCGCTTGTGATCAAGGTTGAAATTTCATGTGCTTGAAATCTCATTGAATTTTTTTCTGCTATGAATTTTTCAACACTGTACTAGAGAAGGCCGTAGTGTTTTTATCATCATTATCTAAAACTGTGTCCCAATTGGTGCTATGTAAAACATTCAGAATATCCCCGAAATCAGCATGGGCGAAATTGTAGAAGACGGCCGGAGGCGCAATATTTAAGTCACGGAGTATTTGTTGACTAGTAGTAACTAGCAGGGTTGGATGAGGCTGAACATGCTTGTATCCATGGAGTATCTATGATCCAGTGCGTCAGTGCGGCTGGTGGGAACTCGGTGCAATCTAATATTGTCGGTGTTACGGAAACTATGGTCCATCTACTGCAGGGGCCTGGGATAGAACTGCAGACGGAGGGAGTTCTGAAGGGATTGGAGTTAGCGCCATTGGAGTGACAGATGATGAACTAGCACCGGAGTTATTATGGGGTCCGACTAATGGAGTAGCGGGGGCTAACCACAAGCTTTTCAGGGTTCTCAACGAGTCTGGTGCCAGTAGTCGGTTTATTCTAGGTTTCCAAGTCACTGCGACGATGTTTAGCGGGACGATCCCGAGTTGATATTCGCATTGGGGTTGCCGCATTTACCTTATCGGCGAGTTTGGTTACCTCGTTGTTATTCCGCACGATTCCGTCTTGTCACTCCGAAATTGGAAACATTGCTGCAGAACCTGTACTAGCTTATTCTTGCAGAAGAGCATAGATCCTTTGCATAAGCGTTCCGGAGCTTCTTGAAAGGCTCCACGCCATCCCTACGACGTCTATTCCTCTCCTGCATCGCGTCGAAGACCACATACTTGAAAGGGAGAGGCTTGAAGGAAACAAATGCGTGCCTTCCACGGACGGTAACCATTAACGGCGATGAACTAAAAATGGGTTCGTGTATTTGGGATTGCTGATGACCTGCGGCGCATTCAACCGAGAAAGTGGGCCTACTTTGCGCTTCGCAAAACACCACGATCAAGAAGCATACGTCGTCATACGAAGCTGACAATGTACAAAACCGTGTTCGAGTGGAAAGTACTGTGGACGATATAAAACGGAGAGTGCCGGAAGCGCGTGAATCATGAGCTACAGGCACTGTTGGGAAGATTTCCATTGTACATCTGGCGAAAATCGGTAGGCTTCGGTGTGCCGAACACGTCGCAAGAATGCCGGACGATAGTGCGACAAAAACAGTTCTCTTCAATAACCCCACCGGCACCAGGAACAGGGGGGCTCAATGTGCAAGACGGCTCGAAAGTAATTTGCGACTTCTGAGACGGCTGGAGTAGATCGGGACGAGTTGCCCAAGATCGAGTTGAATGGAGACGACCGCTTGAATCAATACGAGCCACCCGGCTCTTTGCTATGCTAAATTGCACGTTCCATTTAGAAGTTATAACTAAAAATGTGAATAGTATTCACAGGACACTTTTTTCTCCGGATCTGCTCAACCGATTTCATCAATTTTAGTAACAAATTAAAGGTCTCATTACAACACAGTTGTCTTTAAAAACGGACAAAGGGCTCAAAAGTTATGCAAAAAATGTGTTTTGACAAGGCGTCTGTTTCTCATACATACAAGCGTACGATTAGCTGTTTATTTTTTATTTAGAAAAAAGATCTAGATCCATTATCGTTAAAATAGCCAGATCAATTGTTGCACAGATGTCTTCTAGTTCAATTTTTACGAAATCCAGCGAGGAATTAGATTTTGTTACATGTTTATAATTGAACTTCGGACGTAATCTTTACAATTAAATGCCAGTACGATTTCAATCCGAAAGAAGGCTTCGAATCTCAGGCTCATAGTAAAAATGTGACACACATCAAGCCGTGTCTAATCAACCGAACTAAACTACCTTTCGCACTTTTATATGCAACTGCCGTGCAGAGTGTGTAGGTTCGAACAAAAGCCAATTTACCGTTTCGGGCTAATGGATTTTCCATCACCACTGATGACAGTGATGGTAGTGCTACAGCTACTTTTGCAAACGTCATATCATTTGCGGTTACCCCCGGTATGACACAATTCCTTCTGGGTATGCGAAAGAGAGCTAGACAGCCAAACCACATCGCCATTCGCGAATTGAACCGTATCCCGAAATACAAACTCTTGGTGGTTTCCGGTTAACCCTTACGCTTCCCCGCCTCAAAGGCGGTGGTAGTGGTGCTCCATTGTGCCCGCTTGTTACGCATAACACTCGTGAAGCTCAACCGAAGCACCGAGGGCGTTTTTGTAGCTCGAAGGGGCATCACATTTTGCTCCCACATTGGTTGAATACGGCAGGACGTACGACTTTTGAGCTAGCTAATTAATTATTGACGCTGGATTTCATCGGTGGTTATTGCTCGGGGGTACGGGCGTACTTTGTTGCTGCCCAGTTTTGGACTAAACTCCTCTTCCTACTGCATTAGATGCTTTACTTTGTCGCTATTCGTACAGGACTGTGTTTCACGACTGTGTAATTACGCCTGGCGAAAACACAAAGATGCTCAAGTGAGATAATCCTGATTTGGCCCGACAGGCAAACCACCCGAATGCAGTGGACATAATATTAGTTAGACTATAAATTCGTGTACTGTGACGACAGTTACGAAATATTAAACTATGCGAAACATCTTTCGGTGTGCAGATTTTTCAGTTGATCGATGACCGATTGTTAGATACTTGCCACTGTATAAAGGTTATATGAAGGGATGTCGTTTATTATACATCAGCTTCGTCATCATCATTATTCATAACAATTGCTTTCATACAAACATATTAGACCATACACACATAGAAGCGCCAGCATCATGACAAAAGTGCATACTCACAGTGCTACGTAGACGGCCCGTGCAGAAAGTGGCTCTGTTGTTTGCTTTGCCATTCATCAATCCCGCCAGGTTGGGAGGCAAACTCTCAAGGCAGTCCATTATAAATAAACAAGCAGTCGGATGTTACGGCTCAACCCTCGGGAAGTCGAAGCGTTAAAAATTACAATACTCTGCTCTGCACCGGAGCGACATTTTCCCACTTAACCTATGCAAATTTAATAAAATCACGTCTTCATCATAATCACCATCACCATCGTCATCATCGTCATCATCATCATCATCACCAGCATCGATGGATGTAGTCGGGTGCAACAGTCCGTATAATGTGCCATTTGTTATTATCCTTTTTGTTGCCTAACATACCAACAGATTACCGCCCGGAGCGGAAAATTGCAACCAATGACAAATGACCCTATTTTCATAAATTTCAATCCTAAGCAATATTTTCTTCCCTCGATCCACCAACAGAGTATAAACTTTTTGCCCAGGTGGTAAATAAAATGCAAATTGTGGAGTTGTAGTTCATTTGAAGTTACACCGCATACAGCAGAACAGAGTTGCAACTGTGGCTTCCGTTTCCGTGGACGCCGCATTTGTTTATTGGTAGGCACAATTTCACTGCAAGGAAGCCCAAACTAGGCGTTGTGCTTCGGTAATGGATGCACTAAGGCGTCAAAGGTGTTCTCTATAACGAGCAACATTTGTTGTTATTTGTTTATTCAGCCATAAGACCTTACTTTTTGGACACAGACCCAAATCTCGGTGTACTGTAATAGACGCAGCAGGCAATTAACTGTGGCAGCACCGTGGTGCGTTTAGTATGTTAATCATGTGGTATTTTGAAAGTTAGTCCTTACTGTCGGGACTGACATTTTCGGCAGAGAAAGTTTGCTGCGCAAGCCGTAAACAATAGCAAACAGTGTGGCATCTGTCCTTGTGTTTGCAGCTTAGTTCGTTAAGCTTGACCGACTGTGCCAGGTGGGTTATGTTTTTGGCGTTTGTGTTGGGTTCTAGAGGATGCGTTTACCAGTAGGTAACAAAGCAAATGTAAATAAAATATGAAATGCAGGCTACCTTGAATACAGCATTGAGACCACAGTAACAAGCTTGACTACCGTTGGCTGATTTAAATATTTATTTATACATTTTATCCTTAATATCTCCCCCCGCTTCCACCAAATGAAGGTTTCTACCTCCTTTTTAATTTGAGCACCCCTCTTATTGACAGCCTCCCGCCTCTCTCATCACATCATCAAAAACATTTTTAAATCGGAGAAACAAAGCCGTTTATCCTTATTTGGATATCCCCTATCCACTAAGACACAGGTAAATCCCCAGCATAGCCGACACGCCTATGTCCGCAGGTGGAGACGTTCTGCGCGGAATCCACGAAATGATTCTGAGATCTCTCTGCTAAAAGCCTGAATGTTAAATTTTATGACGATGATGATGATGATGATGAGAGGAACAATGATAGATCGATTTTGTAAATGTGCTTTGCCCTGGACATTTTGTACTACTTGAGTGGAAAATGTCGTATAGCGAAGAAGCGGAGCTCTCGTCAACCCCGGTTAACACTAGTTGTCCTCAACCACGATAAAGGCGTTCGCGGTAGTCGATAGAAGCTTTAAATCATAGAATCGCATCCGCCTCCCAACCCTCGAGACCAAACAACTAGTGCGCAGTATTTATAACGGGAATACTTCACCAAACCCCAAAATTTGACGGCTACCAAGCCATCCTCTGTCCTCGAAGCCTGCATAGATATATGTTTGCAACTGCGTAATACGGTCGAATGAACAATCATGTCTATAAACTATTTTGCTCCTACCTTTCTTTAACGGTTGATTTCACCTCTTCTCGTCCTCTCCCTGGTTAGCTTTACCTGAATATATTTGTTTATCGAGATGACTTTATACGTGTTAGAACACTTCGATCAACATTAGCAGAAATCTTACTTGACTGTTGATAAAAATCAACATAAATTTTTGCATCTCTTGATTTTTCTTCGATATCCAACCGGAACTGGAGTCTGCTCGTTATCTCTTAGTAAAATTAAACAGTAACATCCTAGCCGTCCCCTACATATAAGGATTTTTAGGACATTTTCAAGATTCAAGTGTCCGAATAATTTAGAACTATTAGTTATCAGAGATCGCCGTACTGTCATTATTCTTATTTAGAATGAAGGCACCTTCTGAACAACGCTACGATCACATTTCTTCACGAGCAACGTTTTAAAAGGTCCTATGTGCAAATGATATTCTCCTTGCGTCTCCTCTCATACGCTTCTCAGGGTGACATAAACGCATTTCAACCCCCTTTTTCTAAAAGATTAGCTAGCCAATAACGCCAGCAACCGTTTCATACTAAACAGATGCATTCAAGTGCATTTGCATCAGCGGAATAAGCGTAAGAGAGGAGACTTGAAGAGAATATCTCATTTGCACATTGGATCTTTTAACATGTTTAGTATGTTTTACACCGACTCCCACTGAAATTCCCAAAAGTATTCTAATGTATACCCACATCCGGAATTAGACGTGACCGCTGTTCATTCAATGATTAGTTAGTTAAAAAACCCTAAACCACGTCAAGGTTCAGTTTTATTATTAGGAGATTGATTGGCCGAAAATATGACGAAATTCGATCAGCCGAAGCAGCACTTGGGATGACATTGCGATTCTCGTTTCGAGATATTCGTTTAACGTGGCCGAAACGAACCAAAATCACTCGAAACGAGAATCGCAATGTCCCCCCTGGTTATGAATATAAAAGATCTACACGCTTAAAAAATTTTACTTACGAATGAATAAGATTTATTAACTCAGAAATGAGTGAGTGAGTAAAATGTGATTCACTTTTACAAAAAGTGGAACAGCCCAAAAATTTAAGTAATTCGGCAATTTCTCAATTCTGAGTAGTTTAGGCCGACCTCATAACTGAATTATATTTAATCAAATTTGCTTAAGAACTGCTCAGTTTTGGGTGAAATGGCACTCATTTTTGTGTAAATATTGCCCTTTGATGAGCTTCTTTGAACTCATCAAAGGAGTAATAGTTACTCAAAATAGTATGTAAAAAATACGCATGTTTTGAGTTGTTCCGCTTTTTGTGAAAGTGGGTCAAATTGTTTAAGCGTGTATACAAACTTTTAAAAAAAAAAATGAATGCATAAAATTGTAGAAATACCGAGGACCTGAAGACTTTTGACGATTTTTTAAAAGAACAGTCCAAAACTAGAGCTCGCAGACTCTGTATGGACTGATAGGCGTTTTTGACAAGCTATCGCCCGCTTGGAGGCGCTGCATAAAAAAAGTGATGAAAAGTAAAATCGCTGTCAAGCTCCACACACTTAAATTTTTTTTACCGAACTCTGAGCAGCCGAACGTTCGGTAAAATTCGATGGTGCCAATCGACGTTTACGGATCATTAGTAATGTTTGGCATCATAAAAAAATTTTACCGAACGTTCTGCTGCTCAGAGTTCGGTAAAATTTACGATATTTTACCGAACTCGGTACTTTTTTTTAAGTGTGCATACATTTTTGAAAAAAGCTGAAATAAAATGCAATTTTTGATTAACCCTTTCAATTGTCAGGAATTTAGATAGCGAAATATTGGAAGAAATTGGAAGAAATATACGAATTAATTAACTTTATGGCAGAAAAATGTTAATGTTTAATTTTGTACCGCATGAAACAAAAGTATATGGAGTCAGCTGTAAAGTTTACATATCCTGGATAGAGAATCACCAATTTTTTTCAGTCTTCAGTGTTTTCCAATGTGTTTTCAAATGCTAACGGATTTATTTTCGTGATAAGCATCATCTGCGCAAAGAACCAAACATATAACCTATCAGTTCGTAAACATAAATACACTTGCGAAGCACTAATAATCTCCCGAAACAGAAACAATATATATCAAATGAAAGGTAATGCTTGTTCTTACCTTTATTATCCATTTTCATCATTCCCACTGTTGTTAATTCAATAAAATATTACATTTAAAGTCGAGTTCCATATAGGTGCCAGCAAGCATTTTGGGAATTGCACTTTTTTTGTAGTTCCAATAATCACAACCAGGTAGCGAACGGTAGCTCTTAGTTTTGCTCGAATTCGCCTATTGGTACCTGCTTGGTCAATTGAGGGTTAAGAAAATGCATATTTTGCGAGAGATACATATGCCTAATACATGCTATTCAATTTTGCCAACAGGGTTGATAGCCACAAAGACACGCGAGAAAAGTGATTAACCTAAATGAATAAAAACAATAACTAAAAAGTAACTAAGCCGATGCAAATAATAGCCACCCAATATCTGAATTTTAAGGTGAAATTAGTCGTCATTGATTCTGTTAATCTCAAAAGCAGTTTTTTTGTTTGAAACATAAAATCTGTACATGAAAATATAATCTCTGTATAATTCAGATTGGCAAGAATTCAGAATGCAGTGAATATATTTGAAGTGAAGATAATGACTGCTAGTTTCCCGTTAATGGATTCATAAATTAGTGCAACAATAACCAAAAACGAGCCAAAAAAACGGCCGGACAATTGATAATACATAAATGATCTCATGTAAAAAATTTTCTGGGGAATCGAGTGGTACCCAACCCTTTCCTGTTTGTCACCGCGAGGTATCGTATTCTGCTGGCTCATTTTCCGCTTCATTTTATTTTTCCATTTTTTTTTTTTTTTTTTTAATTTTTTTATTTTATTTATTTATTTATTTATATATGTATAAAAGGGGAAAAGCCAAGTTGGAAAGGTATTTTGTGCAACATTTACGATCCCATCTCAGGCGTAAAAACCCCTTAAAAATCATAGCATACAATATTTCTTAAATTAAGATGTACAATTTTTCATTTTAATTTTATAAACTTATTATTATTCCCTTTCTAATGCATCCATCTTCTTTTAATAGACCTCAGGCAGTCACTAAAGACTGATAACGAGGTCTTTCTTTTACGTTTTTAGTGCATATTCAAGTGACAATGCATATTATTGTTTTAGATATTATTAATTACATAGCTTTTTAATGCTTTTTTGAATCGATATATGGGAAGGATATTTTTTATTCGTGATGGCAAATTATTAAAATTCGTCGCAGCCGTATACATACACCCTAATCTCATATAATTTGTTCTCGGAACACCTAAGCGTAGGTTATTTGATGATCGTGTGGGGTATCTGTGCAGTTCATCCCCAGTGTGTAATTGAAAATTATGCTTTATCAAGTTGTTTTTCATTTTATAAACAAAAAGGACAGCTTCATAGAATTTGATTTGGTTGAAGTTCAATATATAGTTTTTTTTGTAAAGGTCTACCGTTCTTACATTGAGATGAGTATATTGCTCCCAAAAAATAGTTCTCATGAATTTGTTCAGAGTTACTGTTATTTTACTAATAACATAACAAGGGGCATTCTGCCAAATTATGTTTAGATAAGTGATCTGGGAGTTAACATGTGCGTAAAACAAATTTTTTCTTTCTTGCAAGGGTATCATGTAGCTGGAACGTCTTAATAGTCCTAAGAATTTACTTAATTTTTTGTGGATATTATCGATATGCTTGTTCCACTTCAAATTCTGCTGAATTGTCAGACCCAAATAGACAGTTGATGAAACTCTTTCCAATTTTTCATTGTTTAGCCAAAGCTCATTATTTGTATCTTTGAACCTATCCGTACTGGAGAAAATGATGTACTTAGTTTTCTTGGCATTCACTGTCAAACCATTATTGAAAAACCAACTGTTGATGATATTCAAATCGTGTTGCATATCATAATTTAAGTCTTCGACATTATCTGCATCATATACAGCGACTGCATCATCTGCATACAACTGAAGCTTGCCCTTCAATGGAAGATCAAACATATCATTTATGTAAATAATGAAAAGCAGTGGTCCTAATATTGACCCCTGTGGGACACCATAGCTAATAGATCTTTCCAAGCTGATATTTTTATCGATCATTACCACTTGTTTTCTGTTTGATAAGTATGATTGGAGTAAACTATTAGCACTGCCCCGAACACCATATTTTTGTAATTTACTGAGAAGAATTTCGTGTGATACACAATCAAACGCTTTCGAAATATCTATAAAAATTGCAGAACATATTTGACGATGGTCGATGTGTTGCTGAATCATATTGATGAGATTTACGCTTGCACTGGTTGTGTTGGAGTACGGTTGAAAACCATATTGGTTTTTATTAATGACCTTATGTCTTGAAAGAAAATTTGAAAGCCGGTTATGCACAAGTTTTTCAAATGGTTTAGACAACACAGGGAGAACCGAAATTGGCCTATAATTACCAACTTCACTTTTTGAACCTTTTTTGAACACAGGCGTTACTTTTGCAATTTTTAGACTTTCCGGGAAATATCCATTATGGAGCGAACAGTTTAGTAACTCAGTTAATTTTGGAATTATAATATTCGCATTCTGTATGAGTAATCTCGTTGGAATGTTGTCGATACCAGCTGCACTTGAGTATTTAAGTTCACTAATGTAGTTCTTGATTTCATTACTCGTTACCGGAAACAAAATTATAGAATTTGGTAAACTATTTGATAATGTGGAGACCCTCGTTTGATTTTGGAAGTTTCTTGATAGATTTTCAGAAAGCACATGCGGTATTTCGACAAAATATTGATTGAAAATATTGCAAATATCTGTTTTGTCTCTAAAAGTGGCATCGTCCATAACAATTTCTGCGATACTTTTTCGTAACTCACGCGGTCTTTTATGGAACACTATATCATTCAATATATCCCAAACCTTTCTGATATTGGTACGGTTTCTAGCGATCAGGTTATGATAGAAGTCTGTTTGCTTTCGTTTAGTTAGCTTAGTCACATAATTTTTCTGTTTTTTGTAATTTAAAATTATTCGACGGTTATCTGGCCATTGATTGGTTCTTCGATACAGTTGCTCTCTTAACCGGATTTCTCTTAAAAGTTCTTCGTCGACCCAAGGTAGTTGATTTCTTTTTCTTTGGCTAACATTGCAATGAGTCGAGTGCTTTGACATTAAGTTACAAATAAATCCGCTAAGTGCCCCCAAATCTCTAACATTATTTATAACTCTAGCTAACTCATCATTTATACGTTCGTATCTGTATCTAACGATTTGCAGTTTTTCCCGAGATTGGTTAGTTTGAAAATTGCCATCAATGCTAATCAACAGTATTTTATGATCAGTAAAGCTAACATCTTCCAAGCCTACCAAATATTTAAAGCCATATAGATCCGTCAATGCATGATCAATTATTGAACCAGACACCCTATCACCGTGCGTATTATTATCTTCATCTATTTTGTTCAAAAATGTAAATCCATTTGAGGTTACCATCGATTTGTAGCGTTGCGAAGTTACGTTTAGTAAATTAATATTAAAGTCTCCCACGCAGATCATTTTCTCATTTCGCTCTAAAAAAGCATCTATAAAGTCAATACTTTCACCCAAATTGGCATGAGGTGGCCTGTAAATCACTGCAATTTTGATTTTCGGACGATCAAGTTGTATTGCAATCGCGCTACCTTCTAAAAACTCTTCAACAGATCTAACGGAATAGCCAACAGAATTATGAATAAATATGCAAGCTCCTCCTCCAGTTCTATTTGAACGTGGGCAACACACAACGCTGTATTCAGGCAAGTTACATATTTGGAGCTCATCTTCCGTTAATCTTATTTCAGTTACGCATATAATTTGAACAAATGTGGGAAAATTCGATAAATACAGAGTGAGTTCTTCGATCTTATTTTTTATGGAATTTATATTTATATGAATTATGTTCAATCTCTCGCTTGCGAAAATTCTATCTGAACATGGGTATTGTATATTCAAATCATCACCCAATTCAATATTATTTAAAAAATCATTAGCTATATCTGTATCCACTATAGTGTGATGTAATTAACGATAAACAACAGCAGCAACAACCAGCCTCAACAGCAGCAGCAACATTACGGTTTTCTGGGAGACGAACGAAGCTTGTTGACATCCTCAATAGTATCAATAATATGAACTTCAGCAGATTCATGTCGCTTACAAAATATAATACCGTTAGCGCACCAGACGAACTTGTATCCATGCGAGGATCGAAGAGATTTAGCTTCTCTGAGAATAGCTCGAGTTTCTCTGGTAAGATTTTCATTTATAAAGATTTTTGCATGATTCCGCTTGTTAGTCGGAGATGCAGCAGTGGGACCAGATGAAGCTCCAGTCAGAGAACTATCACAGAAATCAATTTCATCAAGGTAGATAGATTTCCCCTTACGAGCACGAAGTATGTCATTACGAACTTTGAAGTTATTAAATTCAATGTGTATCATTCCATTACGGGCTCGATGTGTTTTTTCGATATCCGGTGAATACAATTTGACCCCAACGGCATCAGCAATTTTAGCTATAATCGTGGTCTCGTTGAGCTTAAGAGACATGGGAACACCGTTTATGATTAGCTCATTATACAACTTATTCCTGTGAATTGGCTATTTGCAGAAAAAAGTGGTTTTGGAGTGACCAGCACAAAAAAAAACTGACGATATCATTGAAAAATTACTCGCTAGGTAGGGGTGGTAGGGGCAATATGGGCCACCTAAGCAAAACGCGTCATAAAACATGTAGCGCGTAATCAAAATTCTGGTAATTGCCATAAACTTACGATTTGATATGTCTTTGATAAATTAACAATGTTAGAATATTGATTAACTATAAACAGCCATCAAATTTGAATGTTTAAAAAATGATACTTTTTGCTTCGTTCAAAAACCATACGGGGCATAATGGGTCACTATACGGGGCAATATGGGCACTTTAGTTGAAGTTACCATTTTAGCCAGTTTTTAATAGAAAATAACATAAAAGATTATATCAATACAAAGAAAAGAGAAATGGTGACTATTTTCATTTCATTTAGCTGTTGTTTTATGATTGTTTTTATTTACCGATTTTTTTCAGTTGAACAACATAGGTAACATGGCGGTTTAAGTAGCAGGTAGATGAAAGACACCACATTTGTTCTGTAACCGCTATTTTCGGGCTGATTGTTGCGTGCAATCACGCAGCATTATACTTGACTGTGTCATTTTAATGTTTATATTACTTTCCAGCGTTTATTGGTTATGTACAAATACATTGCCAGGTGTGCTCATTATGCCCCTTACAGCTATGCTAATCAAAAATAATTATAATAATGCGATAAAACAAAAAAATATCTCAATTATACAAAGCGATTGTTCATATATGGTAATAGTAACCATATATGGAGTGGAGAAGTCCAGAGCACGCAACAAATAGCTATAGAGCTTATTTTGTGGGTTGCAATTCTTATAGTATTGTTACAATCCTGAGTCGGCTCGAGTTTTTTCTCAATATCTCAGACATGTCAACGAATTTGGATGCAGTTTTTGTTGAGATGCTTATTAAGAACATTATCAACAAGTTCATTAATCAAATTAGCGAAATTGATTGTCCAATATGCCCAAACGAACGGTGGTCCATTTTGCCCCGTATGCTCTCATTATGCCCCTATTACCCCTATCAGCTTTAATAAAATGCAGACTTTAATGAACGAATATTTTCATACATCTTTTTCAGATTTTATGCATTTTTCAACATTTTGAGGAGGTTGCTAACATTGCTTAAAAAAATCTAGCTAGCATCTCTGTTTTTCACATTTTTTAGCTATACCTATTTATTGTAAAGGTTTGGAAAATTACCAGGAACTGGACACTGGAGAATAACTCGCTTCTTGCTACCTACGATCAGTAGGTACAGGAGCAGCACGATAATATATTTAAAAAGTAGGTATGTTAACTCACCATGATCCATCGTTCATGAGTAATGGATTTACCCATCTTCTTTTCGCCATTTTTCAATAATTAAACACTTTGTCAGCCACTTGCACAATATCTGTTCACTTGTCTAGGGCACACGCAACACAAATTTCACTTTTTTAGGGGTTTTCGCCTAGAATATTTTCACCTCAAAAATCACTACGCTTTCATTTATTCACGATAGGCAACCAATTGCGTTACAAAGATGTACGTAAAATCAGTTTTACTAACAGAATCTGATTATGAAATTTTTAGAAAATTAACTTTTTCTTTCGTCAAAAATGCAACCGCAACGAAACGCACGCGAAATTTGCACTGAAGAAAGCAAATCAAGTAAAATAAAATGGCCGCGCGTTACGATTCAAAAAAAAAGCATGAAGAAGGGCTGCCATCGTGCTACTTCATCGACTTCATCGATTTCCTTTCGAATCAACGAACATACAGAATAGGTAACTTGCTCATATAATATTTGAATAATAGAGTTTGCTATCATGATTTACTTTTCACTTGGCTTTTCGCACGCTTTGCTACCTATACAGCCTGAATTCATTAATTAAGTCACCGTTGCACTCCACGTTGCAATCCAACTATAGGCGAATTCGAGCAAAACTAAGAGCAACCGTTCGCTACCTGGTTGTGATTATTGGAACTACAAAAAAAGTGCAATTCCCAAAATGTTTGCTGGCACCTGTATGGAGCTCAACTTTAAAAGTAATATTTTACTGAATTAACAACAGTGGGAATGATAAAAATGGATAATAAAGGTAAGAAAATGCATTTCCTTTCATTTGATATATATTGTTTCTGATTCGGGAGATTATTAGAGCTTCGCAAGTGTATTTATGTTTACGAACTGATAGGTTATAATGGCGCAAGTGATGCTAATCACGAAAATAAATCCGTTAGCATTTGAAAACACATTGGAATGCACTGAAGACTGAAAATAATTGGTGATTCTCTATCCAGGATATGTAAACTTTACAGCTGACTCTATGTACTTTTGCTTCATGCGGTACAAAATCAAACATTAACATTTTTCTGCCATAAAGTTAATTAATTCGAATATTTTCACTTACTTTAACGTAGATAAACAAATTTCTTCCAATATTACGCTATCTAAAATCCTGACAATTGAAAAGGTTAATCAAAACCTGCATTTTATTTCAGCTTTTTTTTTTAAATGTATGGAGTTTGACAGCGATTTTACTATTCATCACTTTTTTTATGCAGCGCCTCCAAGCGGGTGATAGCTTGTCAAAAACGCCTATCGAATCGTGCTTGCTAATTGGGCCGACTGACGATTAATAGAAATTTTTGAAACGACATTCAAGTGCTTTTTAGTTGGTACATGGCCTAACTAGCGAACCCTTTTTACCCTAAGTTAGTTCTAACCCGAACACTAAATAAAAACAACATTTTCGGGAGAATGTTCAAACGTTTTCGGGTTGCCAGGGTATTTCTGAAAGCGGGGTTGAAACTGTAAAAATACCCAGAGCGAACCCATCGTCTAAAAAGTTCAACCCAGGGCAAAACTAAGTTCAACCTGAGTAAAAAAACGTTTTTACAGCCATTCGATTAGAACAAGGACGAACTCAGGTGGGATCTAAGCAAAAATAAAAACTTTAAGTTATAGGGAACAGCCAAATTACGAGCTCTCAACGAGCAAATCATTGCTGAATAAGTAATGCATGCAAAATCAGCTGGTAACAAGAATTGTCAGCACTTAAGTAGCAATTAAGGTGACTTAAATGCTTATTGGCTTGCATGTAAATAGCATTGGTTATGCTTATTGGTTACCTGGGTAGTTTTACATATACAGGACATCATTGTGGTTATCCCACTCAGTAATATTCATATCCGAACATCCAATTGAGGACAAAGTAAATCATACAAATCAATAAATATGCCATAACTATTGTTTTCCAAATTATAGAGTCAGAGCATCCTCCATTCCTCAACTAAATTTGTACGAAAGTCGCATAACAGCATTATTCACATTGTGAACAAGTTTATCGTCACTAAGGGACAACCTGCATGGGAAAGGTTGGAAAACATAATGAAATAAAGATAACTTCTTTAGAGTACAGTTTTCCGGTTGAATATGGCTCCTCTCCGCTGGGCCCGCCACGCCAGTGCCTTTCACTAATTGTTTAGCAAAGGGACCCTGATGAATTTAGAATGACAATCTGGCATGCAGCAAGAAAACACAACACATCCATACGTTACGTTCCTACTAGCGTGTACGTAGGTATAACTTTGCCACAAAAAGAACCATCCAATGAGCGAGCGATGAATGAGTACACCAAGAGCCTGATGGCACTGCTCTGCTGAGGATTGCACATTAATCTGAATTTAATTTGATGTATGAATTGAATAGTGCTGACTGCTTTGCACTGACTAAAGTGCTGCAGATGCATACAGTCTCTGATGGGACTAGTGCTCGAATTTCAATTCTAATATAAAGCCCAGCTTGAAGATTGATCTTAAGGAAAATCGTAAGGTATGCAAAATGTAAATGGATAGAATTATTTATTCTCCTAATAATCGAGAATTGTTTTACATTATCAGTATTCTGACATTTACAGTAAGCTCTTTTACGTGCATAAATATATTATTGAATATATTTCAAATATTTCGTGATGCATCAGCTGGTGAGCCGTTATGGGTTTGTCTATTTTAAAGGTTCTTGAACTACGTTTGGACTATTGTATTGTCAGTCTGAATTCAAATAATTTATATAATAATATTTCACAAATAGCCTAATTTTTAAAATTCGTCTAACTTATCAATTATCGTAAACGTTTTTCTTTCAAATCTATAAACAGTTATAACAAGCCTTTTTAGCTGCCGAGTCGTCAGGTGAGTTCTAAGCGAAGTTGCGGTGGACGTAGTGAAGCTCGTTCCAGCAATCGCACGTCATCAAACCAGCTCTATAGTCTATACCTCTACAACACGCTCTCGAAAGCAACGTCATTGCTTTGCGTCGTATAAACAAAGGGAATCCCCGCACGCTGTCTGATGCTTAATCGCGTTTGGGGACCAGTTTCAGTCTTTCTTCGATCGTCGAAGTTGTGTGTAACTGTTCTTTTCAGTGAGAAAGATATTCTCTTGAAACAGGTCACGATCGCACGGGATTATCGCAAAAATGACCCCCAATTGGGTTGGTCTACTAGTCACACTTAGCGTTTTGTTGTCGGCAGTAGTTCAAGGCGGGTTCCCCACGGATTGTGGCCAGCGAAAGCGCAAAATCACTCAGCTGATCGTTGGAGGAAAGCAGGCTCGCATTGGGAACTGGCCATGGCATACGGCCATTTTTCACCGCGAGGGCATCACCTTCGAGTACAAGTGCGGTGGAACCATCCTGGACAAAAATACAATCCTGACAGGTGAGTCCCAGAAGAAATAGCTATTCGCGAAAGCAGCTGAGATCAAATGGGAAGAGCCAATTTGCTGTTTCGATTGTTATTCTCATTTCTTCTCTGCTTTATCACGTAATTGATGATGCGAACATTTATAACAGAAATTTATATGTATGTATGACTCAACATTGATTTACTGATGTGATGTGATGTGATGTTATATGTTTGTGTTGTTGACCTTGCTATAATACTTATTATGCCTATACGTAACCAGCGATCACATCGCAAACCAAGAAAGCCAAGATTAATGCGTGTAGCTCGTGTTTAATCAAATGACCAAAAGTTAAGAAAATAGTTGTCACTGGTCAAGCGTGTCTCTCTTAACAAATGCCATTGATTGATGGAATGTTTTTGCCGATAGGCAACCACAGTACATCTACTGACCGTCAGAGGACTCATGCGTGACAACGGGCGGCTGAAGAAAAGTGATGCAAACGGCAGAAAATGAGGAGGAATTAATGGATGCGCTGTTGGAGAGTGCATTACCCGCCATCCTGAATGATCCAATGCGAATACCGCATAACCTGAAAGCGAAAGGTCGCTAAAGTAAAATATTGCAAACCTCGCTGCAAACAAACGTAAAATACAGCAGTAGAGCCACAAAGCTTGGCCAAGTAAAAGTTGAACCACAGACAAACAGACGAGACACTCGCAATAATTCCATCGTCCAATCAAAAACCACTCATTTTTCAAAAAAGCGTGTTTCGCAACATGGCCACACCGCGGCGTGCAAGTGTTGCTTTGAGTTTTCAGTATAAAACCATTCAAATGTACTAAACCCAACAGCATAAAACCCTGCAAATGCAAGCTACTCCGCAACATGCATAACAGAGGGTGCTAGTGTGCAAGCAAAATGTGCCGGACGATGGTTTTTAAAGGATTTTCTTCTAAGTGTCATGTCAGTTCGTCAGTGGTTGAACGAAAGAAAACGTAAAGCTGAAAAGTTAAACCTGAGAGGTGTAAGTGTAACAGTGGAGAAGAGGATCGTGTCGAATATACTGATCGTTCAGGTAAAATCAAAAGCGGGATTTGAGCGAAAAAAAGCCTTGTACTCACAGCTAGATTGAATGGAAGAACTGTCAAATTTGGGCAACGCTAACGAGAGCTTTGCTATCACCACAAGACGAACTGTAGGACACGCTTTTTTGTAAAACATATCCAGGGACCAAGAGGTCCTGTTAGTAAGCAAGTTTGCCCAGTATCATCATGGTCACTAGCAAGCTAGTTAGCGATTACTCATGATAACACTAGGCGAGTTTTAAAGCGACTCGCAAACTCGCATGCTAGCAATCAGCTAACTCGCTTGATGTAATTGAGGCTTAAGAGAGACCAAACGCTCATACCGACTGAACTGGTTCGAATACTTACTTTACTTTAGTGGCAACGGCCCGTTACCGATCCTGCGCCGAACGAATTATGGTCCTCCAGTACCGTCGGTCCTGGGCTGCCGTTCTCCAATCAGCACGAACACCAGCTGAACGTGCATCGTCTTCGACAGCACACACCCACCGGGTGCGGGGTCTGCCTCGGAGTCTACGGCCTCTTCCTGGTTCTCTGCTGAAAATAGTTTTGGCTACTCTTTTATCAGGCATTCTGGCCACGTGTCCAGCCGACCGCAGCCTGCAACATTGCACTACCTTCACTATATCAGCATATTTGTATACTTGGTACAGCTCGTGATTCATGCGTCTGCGCCACACTCCATTTTCCATTTTGCCACCAAGTGTAGATCGAAGTGTAGAATTTTACGCTCAAAAACACCAAGCCGATCAGCTTCCTTTACCGTCCATGATTCGTGGGTCACCGGGAGGATTAGTGTTCTGTAGAGCGCCAGTTTTGTGCGAATTTGCAAACTACGGGACTTCAGCTGGCTACGTAATCCGTAGAAAGCCCGATTCGCGGCCGCAACTCATCGTTTTACTTCGCGGCTTATATCGTTGTCATATGTTACGAGTGTACCAAGGTATACAAATTCCTCCACAGCTTCTTATCGTTCCCCATCTAACTCCACCTCGGCACCAACACCACTTGGGCTCCCACGTTCCCTACCAGCAACCATGTACTTCGTTTTGGCGGTGTTAATAGTGAGTCCCAAATTCACCGCTTCCCTTTTAGAAGGCCTGAAGGCCTCTTCCACTCTTCTACGGTTGATTCCGATGATATCGATGTCATCCGCAAAACCAAGAAGCATGTGAGATTTTGTGATGATAGTTCCATTCCTTTCACGTTCGCCCTTCGTAATGCACCTTCCAAGGCAATGTTGAATAGCAGGTTATAAAGTGCTGAGGTCTTACCCGCTATTTTAACGCATGATTTGGATCCATCCAGCGTCGCACAAATCAGCGTAACTAGTTTCGTCGGAAAACCATATTCTAGCATTATCTGCCACAGCTCATTTCATTTAACTGAATCGTACACCGCTTTAAAGTCCACAGACAGATAGTGTGTCTGCAAGTTGTACTCCTGGAACTTGTCTAGCAACTAACGCAGGATAAACATCTGATTCGTCGTGGAGCGACCCTCACGAAAACTCGCCGACGAAGGACTCCGCTAATTGTCTCAGTCTGCAGAACAGGATACGGGACAGCACCTTGTAGGCAAAATGTAATTCCTCGATAGTTTTTACACCCCAGTCGATGTCCCTTTTTGAAAATAGGGCAAATGAGGGCGTTCAACCACTCCGGCATTTGTTCTTCCTCCCAGATCCTGACAATGATCCGGTAGATTGCTTCGTACAGCCGCTCGCTCCCCGCTTTTAGAAGTTCAGCCCGGATACCGTCCTTCTCAGCAGCATTACCGTTTTCCTGCTCACTGATTGCCTTTTTAACTTCCTCCTCTGTTGGTGGCTCCACAGCTTGACCATCACCTATCTCCCAGCTGTTTCGATGGCACCATGAATGTTTCTCCACAGCCCATTTATATCTTGTCCTTCTACCTGCTGTTCTGTGATTCGTAGGTCAAGCTTCCTGGCGTACTCCGCTGCTACGCCGTCTGTCGTTAACCGCTGGATGTTGAAACGCAGCGTCCTCCCAGTGCGAGCTTTCGCTGTGTTCGACAGCCTCGCGCGAATCTTACTCACTACGAGATTGTGGTCAGAGTCGATATTTGGTCCCCGAAAAGACCGTACATCGATAACATCCGAAAAGTGTCGACCGTCAATCAAGACATGATCGATCTGAGAGCTAGAGTCTCCATTTGGATGCCTCCAGGTGTGTTTCTGACAGTTCAAACGTGGAAAGTAGGTGCTACAGATGGCCATTCCTCTGACCGCGGCAAAATTTATGAACCTCAGACCGTTATCATTGGTCGACAGATGAAGGTTATGTCTTCCAATGACTGGACGGAAGAATTCCTCCCTCCCGATCTGCGCATTTGCATCTCCGATGATGATGTTCACGTCGTGTTTTGGGCACACTCCATAGGTCCACTCAAGCCTGTCGTAAAACTCGTCCTTAGCATCGTCGGATTTATCATATGTCGGTGCGTATAAGTTGATTAGGCTGTAGTTGAAGAATTTGCCCTTAATCCTCAATACGCATATACGGTCATCTACGGGCCTCCACCGGATAACTCGTTGCTTTTGTTTTCCCAACACTACGAGACCGACTCCATGTTCCGCTTTTTTGCCGCCACTGTAGTAGATGTTGTTCTTGAAGTTCTCTGTGCTTAAAAGAAGTGCCTGCAATAGGGTCTATTGCACGGAACTCCCTTTCTCCGGAATTTGGCCACCGAACTGCCTGAATAGCAACGATCTCCACTGCGACTTGATGCAGCTCTCCAGCAAGCAAGCCAGCCCGTGCCGGTTCATGGAGAGTTCGGACATTCCAGGTACCAAGTTTCCAATCATTATCCCTTAATCGTTTCCTTGTCTCTTGCCGTGTCCTATACCGATTGTTCCGTCCTGAATTTCTTAGATCTGCGTGGAGGCGCTAGGTTTTCTTCAGTTTACGAGTTGCTAGATAACGTTACCCAACGAATACTAATTCACACCTTTTCTTTCCAGCCGGTCATTGTGTACGCCTACCGACCGGAGTCATTGACAGCCAGCATCTTTCGGTCCAGGTTGGTCGCAATCGGTTGCACGTGGCCGACGATCGGGCCCAAGAACACGAGGCGGATCGCATTCTCGTGCATCGGGGCTTCAATACCGGAGCAGTCGAGCATGACATAGCGCTGATCAAGCTAGCCACTGACATCAAGTTTACGGATTATGTGCAACCGGTCTGTTTGTGGGACAAAGGAGACGATCGGTTGCTGATTCGTGATCAGGAGGGTACGGTGGTTGGATTCGGTGCAACCGGAAAGGCTAGTTTCTCTGAAGTTCTAAATGAAGCGCGGCTGCCCGTGGTAGATAATCAAGTTTGCATCGACAGCAATGGCGATGTTTTCAGGCAAACGCTCACCAGCAATATGTATTGTGCCGGTAGACGAGACGGAGTTAACGCTTGTAATGGGGACAGCGGAGGAGGAATGTTCTTCCTGTTTGGCGATCGGTGGTATGTCCGGGGTATAGTATCTTTTTCGCCAACCATTGGAAACACCGGCCGTTGCGACCCGCTGGAATACGTAGCCTTTACGGATGTTGCACGCTATGTGGATTGGATAGTTCAGCAGTTGAATTCTTCATTTGTCGAAGCTCCTGCCCGGTCCGACGTACATCCAAAGCTGAAACTGCTTAGTCAGGATATTTGCGGTCTAAACCCATACCCATTCGACAAAGAAAGTGATAAACCAATATTTCTCACTTATCCTTGGGTTGGACTATTAGAATATACTCAACAGGGAGTTCGAGAACGGAAAACCCTGTGTCATGCTATACTAATTAGTGAACGCTACTTGGTGACGGCAGCACAGTGCGTGTATAACACAAAAAATTATAAGCCCACGGCCATTCGACTTGGTGAGTTCGATACTTCCAGCAGTCAGGACTGCGATGAACTGGACGGTCACTCAATTTGTGCACCTCCGACACAAACTCTCAACATTGAAACCGTTACCGTCCATCATCAGTACAATAAACCACGTTTCGCTAACGATGTAGCCCTGATTCGCCTTCGCCAAGCGGCGGACATTTCCCAGGAGAACGTCAAACCAATCTGCCTGCCGCTGTCGAAAACACTGCGCAGTTTCAAACCACCTACCTTTACCCGTGTCGGTTGGAAGGGTAGCACTACACAACCACGCGTCCAGCGGGCGGAGGTAACCGTCGTTGAGTCCGTCACCTGTCAGCGACTGTACAATGAAAATCGAGTTCCGCTGGAGAAAACATTCCGGCAGATTTGCGTCGAACGCGATGCAGCCGCCGCTGGTTGTGTGTTTGACGTGTCCGCCGCTCCCCTGCAGGCCGTGCAGACAGTGGACGGCAGTCCGCGTTACGTTCTACACGGATTACTTTCGTTCGGTCCGAGTAAATGCCATCTCCAGTTCCCGGATGTATACACCAACATCGGCACCTATCTGTCATGGATTTTGGATAATATTCAGGAATAGATTCGCGCTGCTTTTAAGGACTATATATTTTGTCGATACGAGATTACACTGGTTTGCAGAAAACTTAATACTGATTAGAAATAGAAATAAATACACCTTGTTTTTTGAATAGTAGTTTTTCCTTTTCGCAAAATGAAAAATATCTTTTCCGAGGAATGCGCTAGGGACTGCACCGGCAAGGAGCGAGCTGACAGTGAGTGAAACTGGTGATTAATGATCTTAAAAATATGTATTTATACTAATGAGAAGTCTGTGTGAAATCTTTGAAGAATTAAAAATGGATTTGTTTAGCCAACACACAAAAAGGAACGAAAGCAATATTTCAGTGCTGTGGCACACATTTTGTATTTGGGACTAGAATTATAAACAGTACGAAAACTGAGTTAAACTCAGTCGAGCGATATATTTGACTACCTAAATGATGTGGTTGAAAGAACCGGCGTAAACCTGGAAGATTTTTTAAAACTTTTTGTTCTTACAGATTACGCCATTGGGGTCTATTCTACAAGGCGAGTTTCTACAGAGCGAATTTTATTGTGTTGCCATTGGCAATTACGTAGGAGTTGTGTGAACTGAATCAAATGCCGCAGAGTTCGTCTTGAAACTCTCGCGCCTTTAGTTTCGACGCAACTCATACCGAACGAAGCACTCGCCTCGCAGAATAAGCCGCGATATGCCTTTTTAATGCGAAATGAAACTTTTGTTGTGTGTTGCTATCGTTACTGTTACTAATAGCGTTATTGTAGTATACAAAAAACTACACATACCCAAGGTCTTTATTCACCTTGCACATACCAACTTTCGAATAGAATTCGTCGTACCAATGCAAACCCGTTAGTTTATGATATGTGCTCTGTGAGGCACATGCAATGCCGTACCATTTTAAAAACTATTGCCCTATAATCAATTCGCATCATGAAATCGCTGCATTATCACAGCAGGCCTTGATTCATGAAACTAGAAAGGTCAATCAAAAGTAGCAGCATTGGGATTTTGTGGTGTAGTGACGCGATTATCTGCCCGCAAGTAAAGTGGCCTGAAGAAAGTGATGGAGTTGATCCGGCGATCATCAAGGTAAGACAACAGTACAAATATTAAATATGCTAGAATTGGCCGAACAGATAAGTGAGTGCAAAATGCACATGTTCCATGAAAAATCTAAATCTAGATGTGTGGCTTTAACCTCATTTACCAGACCTGTCTCCCTGACAACGCAAACCGGCCAGCGGCCCCCAGCGCGCATCAGTTATCCTACTCTAATGTCTTTTTGCATTTACACCCAAATATGGCCACTGGTACGACGACAGTCTTGCGGCTGACAGGCCCGCAACGTCTTTTCTCTCCTTACGAACTAGGTAGTCGTGCTTACTTACTTTTGATCACCATCAACTTTTTCGCTTTTCGCTTGCTGTGCATTTTGGCAACGTGTCGATTGAGGGTATAACCGCGCAAAAACCGCAACCCGCAGTACTCGCACGCGGTAACCGTTAGTCCGGGGGCCAGCTCACCGTGAACCTCGTACATGTGCCGCTTCAGATTGTACGATTTAGTGAACCGCATTTGGCACGGATCGCAGGCCAACGAGCAGCGCGTTCCGCGATCCCACGCGTGTACATTGTCCATGTGTTGCTCGTAGTCGTAATGGGTTCCAAAACTCTCCTGACATAGCTCGCAGTCTGGCGGTGGTTTGTTTGGGTCGAGTTTTCCCTTTCGGAAGACGGCTCGCTGAGGACGTAATTCTGCACCGGTTGATTCCGATGCTTCCGCTTGCTCTGAACTGGCGCTTCCGTTCAGTGAAATCTGATTGACGTGAACCGAGATGGAAAGATTACTCGTCTGTGAATAAAGTGAAATCTCAGCCGGTGATTGGAAAGTACTATTTGCTACGAGACTAGATTGATGCACGGTTTCTGTTGATTGTAGCTCTGAGTCTTCTTCGTCTTCATCCTCTTCCTTACAGTCATCTATCACAATGGTCGGTGGCTCAGTAGTTTCTTCCTCTTTAATTTGAACAACAGCCTCCGTAGCAACGCCATGTTGCTGTGCTAGCAGCTGAGCAGCCAATCGCCGCTCTTCCTCAAGCCGTTCCTTATCCAAAACACGTCGTGTTCGTATCATCACATCCTGGCGAAGGCATTCCTCTCGAAATCTACAAAACAAATCCAACATCTGCAGACATTTATCGCAGATCACCGCGCAGGAGTCCTGCGTTCGCGTCAACGTAACCGAAGTTAGTACGTCGATCATCCTAACCAGTTCATCCTTCGGGTCATCGTCCCCCGGAGGAAACAAAGGGTGTATCACCACCCCCTCCGCTGCGCACAGTCTGCAAAAGTACTCCAGGCTGCTGTTTATAGAAACAAAACGATTAGGCTGTTTTTCACCACCAAAATAGTCACACTCACAATTCATCATGTTCCATAGTTTGGGCACAGAATTGCCAGCTGGTTTGTGCGGATCAGTAAAATGTTTCCAGTAAATTTTAAATCACTTTTAAATCGGCTCGCTTTTACTATGGACGGCGAGACATCTACGCGAGAGCAGTCTTTGTTTACAAGCGAACCGATTTGTTGACTTGACAGCTGATTGGAAAACTTTTGGTTTGACAGGGCAGCACGAATTCACCACCGACAGATACACTGAGAACTATATTGAAAGAACTCAACTCCCACGTTCGTCTGTATCCACCTTTTCGCGCTTAATGGCGGCTAGTGGGTACTACAGAGACCGTAGATTACAGCGGCGCCGCTAAATTTTGAACGAAAGCGGAGAGTTACCTTTATTCATGAGGGTACTTTCCGTTTTGTTCCAAAATTTAGCGGATTTTGAGTGTCTCGGCGCCTCTGTAATTTACAGTCTCTGTAGTGGGTACAGTTTTCGACAATATTTATTTGCTTTTGGGAATTCCGCTCACGTATACTTGAAAGTTTCACAACGACAATTAATGCTGGAAATATCAACTTGACGTGAATAAACCCAGGTAACCAATAAGCATTACCATAAGCAGTAAATCAGTCGCTTTGGCATTTTATACAGCACGTTGCTGTATATTAGCTTTTTGAGTGCTTAGGAGTTGTAAATTGGTATGCAAAATTCTACTTTAAATCTTGTCGGTAATCAGCTGGTAATAAGCATTGTCTGCATTATAAGAGGGTTAGTAATAAAGTAGCCGCATATGTTGCCAAGGTAGCATTTAAGTAGCAATTAAGGTGACTTAAATGCTTATTGACTTGCATGTAAATAGCATTGGTAATGCTTATTGGTTACCTGGGAAGTTGCCAAAGACATGCTAATGTTCTCCGAAAGTTGTACCCACAAGTCGCCTTTACGCACGTGAAAAAGTCGATAGAAATTGTTGTATTTAAAAGTGGGGTTTTCAAGAACCAAAAGCAAGAATGTATTATAGATTTCCACTCTCACTTTTTTAACCTTTACGTCCCCGACATCAAAAATGAAGGTACTTTCAGTTACACTTTTGGCTCTATCTCCACTAATTTTCAATCGATTTTTATGAAACTAGTCTTAAAAGAACCACATTAGATTGGCCTTTAATGAAAAAACATGCAGGTAAATTATGGTTCCATTTTCCCGGAGATATTCCAGATAACGGTGGGATTTTTTTTTGACGTCATAAGTAACAGATGAAATAAAATTAGAAATCTGTTTAATTGATAGCGCAAAAGTTATCCATTTTATTTGTAGTCACTAATAATGACTTGTACACTATCCTGTAGAGCGCTGGCTTACGCCTCACTCTCCGGAACATCCGTTGTCGGTTCTACCGGAACTCAAAAGTGGTCATTCAGTATTCTCTTCGAAAATATGGCAAATGGGGTATCAAATCACAGGATTTTTCAACACGTGCTCGTTAGTGGACATTTGGATGTATTTTGAGTCGATCTGGACATTCCGGAACATTCGGCATTGGTTCTACCGGGCCTCAAAAGTGGCTATTTGGAATTCTCTTCGTAAACATAGCAAATGGGGTATCAAATCATAGGATTTTTCAACGCGAGCTCTTTAGTGGACATTTGAATGTTTTTTGAGTAGATCTGGACATTTCGAACATCCGGCATCGGTTCTACCGGACCTCAAAAGTGGCCATTTGGAATTCTCTTCGAAAATATGGCAAATGGGGTATCAGATAACAGAATTTTTCAACACGAGCTCTTTATTGCTAATTTTGATGTATTTTGAGTCGATCTGGACATTCCGGAATATCCAGCATCGGTTCTACCGGAACTCAAAAGTGGTCATTTGGAATTTTTGTTGAAAATATGGCAAAATGGCCATATGGGTAGCACCAATGCCGAATGTTCCGGAATGTCCAGATCGACTCAAAATACATCCAAATGTCCACTAACGAGCTCGTGATGAAAAGTCCTGTGATTTGATACCCCATTTGCCATATTTTCGAAGAGCATACTGAATGACCACTTTTGAGTTCCGGTAGAACCGACAACGGATGTTCCGGAGAGTGAGGCATAAGCCAGCGCTCTACAGGATAGTGTACAAGTCATTATTAGTGACTACAAATAAAATGGATAACTTTTGCGCTGTCAATTAAACAGATTTCTAATTTTATTTCATCTGTTACTTATGACGTCAAAAAAAATCCCACCGCGATCTGGAATATCTCCGGAAAAATGGAACCATAATTTACCTGCATATATTTTTTTATTAAAGGCCAATCTAATGTGGTTCTTTTAAGACTAGTTTCATAAAAATCGATTGAAAATTAGTGGAGATAGAGCCAAAAGTGTAACTGAAAGTACCTTCATTTTTGATGTCGGGGACGTAAAGGTTAATGTGTCTAATTTTAGCTAATTGCAGTAAAAGCAGTAAAACTGTAAAGGTCCATCTGGGTAAGATTTTCGGGTATTCTAAGTGCATAAATTGAATATGCATGTTGAATTTACTGCTCGGTGATAAAAATAGCAAAAATAGAAAAAAATGGTTAATTCTTGCAGCCTGCAAGAAAAATCCTCAAATCGCGATTATCTTAATACCGTGGACTTCCGTTCGTTTGGCCATTTTTAATCTGAAAACTTTTTAATTTGAATTCCGCTGGTTTGGACGACATGCAAATTAAAAATGGTTCAAAATGGTGTCATTCTCAACATGACATCATTTGTTTATGCAGACAATGTACATAAACACGATTTGTTTGTACTGACCTAGCGCGTTTAATCGGTTTCGTTTTTCAAACGATTACGATAGAAATCCGATCGGAAAATGCAATATTCGCACTTGCAACTGCCAACTAAAACAAACCCCCAAAACAATAACAAAGAGCAGGGTGGCCAGTTCACACAGGTTTCAGCATATTTCGGGTTACCAGTTGTTCAAATGAAAAAGTAACCCCGTTAGTTTGCATGAGGAATCGTTCAAACGAACGGGGGTCCACTGTAGTTGAACCAAGAATTGAATTCGTTGAATCGTTGAATACCAAGAGATAAGCGCATGACTGATAAGTCGAGCCACAACAACAATGTCATATAGTCACATTCGGTGGCAGTCAAAAACAAATCCGAAGTCCAAGAACGTTCTGGTAATATATACGAAGTTCAGCAGTCGGTGTACCGGCAGCAAGGTTTCGCTCGATAAACACTAACGAAAAATCAACGAGTAGCGTAGTACACGACAAGTACATATTTGCTAATTTTTATTCATCCGCTAACCCGTTCCATGCTTCTAGAACGGGTTAGTGGATGAATAAGAATTAGCAAATATGTACTTGTCGTGGAGTGTTTTGGAAGCAATGTTCCCCACACCCGCACGTAAGATTTATATCGCAATCCTACAGAATCTGAGTTGCATTGTTTTCTCAAAACCTAACGCAACTCGCCACGAAAAGGACATCGATGAGCAACGTGTTTCCAAAAGGACTCGCACTCTGAAATTTTTGCGAGCCTTGTTATAATGTAAAGTGATGAAGTCAGTGACAAAGCTGAGGTACTCTAATTGGATAGAGATACTGTTGAAAAAGATGAATCGTAGAGCGAAGGTCATGCTGAAACGGGCTTGGGCTAGATAACATGCCTATACAATGCGGACGTTGAGAATCTGAGCGTATTTGATACGTTTTCAAGACGTTTATTTTCGTCAAATTAAAACAACATATTCATAGGGCGCGCGCCTTGCACCTATGCTTCTTATCTTAATTACCAAATATTCAGATTGAAAATGAGATAATCTGAACAAGGTGTCATTCACACCAGCGGGGGTTCATGGTAGTTTAGGGGTGAGTAAACCATGGTAAACATAGAGTGACTATATACAGAGTGGCGACAAGTCATCCCAAATGTATCCCAAGTAACAATTTCAGTCTGATCAAACGCTTTTATAGCTGATTTTATTCAACCAGTGGCTGATCTATGGTTTAGGTTTAGAAATGAAAACCTTTTTTCAGCTCTTAAACATCTAAATCTGGTGATTTTATCAAGCTTCAGGCTAATTATTAGCTGCATTCGAAGCCGCAATCCCAAGTAACAACGGTAGCTGAATCGCAAGAGCAATGGCTGTTTACGGGTTGATTTAAGGCGATCAAAGCTGCATAAAGTAAGCGCTCAAATGGTGTTTAAATAAGCGATGTGTAAGCTACTTTAAGTTTTTCAAACCAGTTCTCTCCCAAAAGCTGATAAAAAAGCTTAATAGTGGATTTTTTTGCTAAACAATCTGCTTCTAAACAGCCATAAACATCAAACCGTTTTACGGCTGCTTAAAGGTGTTAAAATGTAGAGTGGAAGCTTTCATTATGCTCACAGCTTTCAAACTACTTTAAGTCTGCTTAAGGGTGTTAAAGTGGCTTTACAAACTTCTACCAAGTTTTCATTCGGCTCACAGCACACATACTGTCAGATCATAGAATTTCGCAATTCGGCTGACAGCAAAAGTTTGTCAGTTATCGACATTATCGACTGCTACACGCTAGACGGGCTAGGCTCCAGATGTAAAGATATTCTCACTGTCTGTTCTGCAGATGCAAATGGGGCGGATCATACGGTGAGTGCTTATGAATCAAAAGATGGCGGGTTCAATTCCCGGAAAAAAGACATGCATTTTTAATTAGCTAGCTTACTTGTACGAATTAAAGTTATTCGAAACTAAAAATAATCGCGTTCACGGCGAAATAAAAATTGACGCGTTCCATTTTTTTAAATTTAAAAATAGATTTTTTTGGCTGCATAAAGGTTGATGAAGCGTTGATTAAAAGATTGGAAAAGTAGATTGCAAAACTATTTCTCGTTCTAAAAATAGAATTGACAGCATTGCGCAAATTGGCTATTTAAAAGTGCAAAAAAATTTCTTTTAAGCTTCATTGCGGCTTCGAATGCAGCTAATAATTAGCCTGAAGCTTGATAAAATCACCAGATTTAGATGTTTAAGAGCTGAAAAAAGGTTTTCATTTCTAAACCTAAACCATAGATCAGCCACTGGTTGAATAAAATCAGCTATAAAAGCGTTTGATCAGACTGAAATTGTTACTTGGGATGAAGCTTAAAAGAAATTTTTTTGCACTTTTAAATAGCCAATTTGCGCAATGCTGTCAATTCTATTTTTAGAACGAGAAATAGTTTTGCAATCTACTTTTCCAATCTTTTAATCAACGCTTCATCAACCTTTATGCAGCCAAAAAAATCTATTTTTAAATTTAAAAAAATGGAACGCGTCAATTTTTATTTCGCCGTGAACGCGATTATTTTTAGTTTCGAATAACTTTAATTCGTACAAGTAAGCTAGCTAATTAAAAATGCATGTCTTTTTTCCGGGAATTGAACCCGCCATCTTTTGATTCATAAGCACTCACCGTATGATCCGCCCCATTTGCATCTGCAGAACAGACAGTGAGAATATCTTTACATCTGGAGCCTAGCCCGTCTAGCGTGTAGCAGTCGATAATGTCGATAACTGACAAACTTTTGCTGTCAGCCGAATTGCGAAATTCTATGATCTGACAGTATGTGTGCTGTGAGCCGAATGAAAACTTGGTAGAAGTTTGTAAAGCCACTTTAACACCCTTAAGCAGACTTAAAGTAGTTTGAAAGCTGTGAGCATAATGAAAGCTTCCACTCTACATTTTAACACCTTTAAGCAGCCGTAAAACGGTTTGATGTTTATGGCTGTTTAGAAGCAGATTGTTTAGCAAAAAAATCCACTATTAAGCTTTTTTATCAGCTTTTGGGAGAGAACTGGTTTGAAAAACTTAAAGTAGCTTACACATCGCTTATTTAAACACCATTTGAGCGCTTACTTTATGCAGCTTTGATCGCCTTAAATCAACCCGTAAACAGCCATTGCTCTTGCGATTCAGCTACCGTTGTTACTTGGGATGCAATGCGGTTTTTTCATGGCTTTTCTTTCTCTTTCCTGCATACGCGTTGGATAGGTCGTCTGCTCGATTGGAATGACACTGACAGATAATTATCATTCCAATTTTGACATTGTCGCCACTCTGTATATAGTCACTCTAGGTAAACAGGGGAGAGAGTTGGAATTGAGCCAATGTGCGCGTTTGCCCCGGAGGGAGAGCAGGAGTTGAAAATTGATAATGGTCCAAATAGCGCGATGCGCGCTTCTACAAGTCTGGTGATATGAGAGATACTGGGTACTACTGCGACACGAATTACGACAACTGCTCCTAACTTACTTTACTTACTTAGGTGGCTTGCCGTCCTAAGACAAACACCCATATTCTGTATTTCGAACGAGTTGAAATATTTCGATCGACTTGGCAAATATTTCGTTCGAGTTGTTTTTTCATATGAAGATCTTTCGTTCGAACCGCGGTTTTTTCGAACGAAATGTCAGTTTCGAACGAAACATAAACTCGTTCGAAATACAGAATAGGGGTGAAAGCCTGTTGAACAAAGTTTCTCCATGTAATTCGGTTGAGGGCTACCGCTCTCCAACTCTTCGGACACCAAGTACTATCCGCCAGATCTCGCTCCACCTGGTCAAACCGTCTTGCTCGCTGCGCTCCATGTCGTCTTGTTCCTACCGGAGTTGAGTCGAACACCGTCTTTGCAGGGTAGTTGGACGACATTCATGCAACATGCCCTGCTCATCGTATTCGTCCAGCTTTAGCCACCTTTCGGATACTAGGATCGCCATAGAGCCGTGCGAGTTCATGGTTCATCCTCCGCCTCCATACTCCGTTCTCCTGTATACCGCCGAAGTCCGTTCTTAGCACTCGTCGTTCGAAAAACTCCGAGCACTCGCAGGTCCTCCTCGAGCGTTGTCCATGTTTCATGCTTGTAGAAAACAACCGGCCTAATAAGCGTCTTATACAGGGTGCACTTTATGGTCCGCCGTTACCAGTGAACCAAGGTAGACAAATTCGTCGACTACCGCAAACTCATCGCCGTCAATCAATATACTACTGCCCAAGCGGCGTCGTTCGGCCTCGGTTCCGCTGGCCAGCATGTACTTTGTCTTGGACTTAACTTACATACGCACCATCTTTTCGTAAACTTTAAGGCAGTGTATGATTCAGTAAGACGAATTCAGTTGTAACAGATTGATTATAATTGAACCAAGTTTTCTTGCCTCGTTTGTAAGACCAATGACCTCCGTATGTTCTTCGGGCCAAATTAGTGGTGTCACTCGTTGAACGTACGCTGTCAATGACGATACTCGGACAGCCGGTGATGCTACTTAGGGTTTGCATCAGATGCAAAACATACATTTTGGGGAACCCGATGATCGTTAAATTTTCTCGGAATGATGTCACCAATATTATAAAAATATTCGAAAATATAATAATCCATCAATATGGATGTAGCCGATGCCGTTCAGTATAAAATTGTATGCTATAATTTTCAACAGATAATAAAAGGTATAATTTCGTATGTTATAAATGTATCAAAAAATAAAATAAGAAAAATTAAAACGAAAGGTTTGTTAACAATCTAAGGCTCCTAAGCAGGAGCATTTCCTGTGTCATCGTTAGATCAGCCTGTCTATTTGCAACCAAGTCTGCATGCACTGTTTTACAACAGTGCTACTTCTTTACAAACTTTGCCTTGGACTCGTCCGCCACCCAAGACTGCTTATGGACGTTGTACAGATGGCCTAGCAGCTGAAAGCGCCTCGGGAATCGCTTATCACACTGATCGCACGGGAACGGCCGCTCACCAGTGTGTGTCCTCAGGTGTTCTCCGTAAGCGAACTGACTCCGAAACTGCCGGGTGCAGAAATTACAGCTGATGAGCGGTTTCGGTCTTTCCTTGGCACGGCCTCGACTGCGGATTCGATCTTGGTGGGCGAGTAGTAGGTGTTCCTTGAGCTGTTGCAGGTTGTTTTGATCGGCGCCGCATATGTAGCACGCATAGGAACGCCTCTCAAGCAACTCGATTTGACGACTTTCTTCGTCGTTTTCGGCATTAGCACCGGGTGCGGCGGCGGAAGCAGCTGCTACAGCAGCGGCTGCTGCCACCGCGGCGGCCGCCGCTGATGCCGCAGTGCCACCACCGGAAGATCGTGTAGCAGTCGCAGCAGCTGTCGTAGTCGTCGAGTTGTGCTGCGTCGCTGGAGGTGGTGCCGGATCAGGCGGCCCTATGTGCGTTCGCATGTGAAGCACCAGTTTCGAACGGTTCAGGAACGGTCGGCCGCACAGCAAACAGGTGAAGTCTAGCCGACGTCGCTTGCGAGAATCCGTAGTCGACTCGGAACTGCGTCGCCGCACACTCGGGATCCTATAGTCAAAGGCACGGTCCTCGGAGTCATCCGAGTCGCCAGAGTGTGGCTGGAAGGAAGAGATTTTTTAAAAAAATTTAATCAATCATGAACATTTTGTTTATTGCGTCTCGGTTATGTTAAGATATTTAATCCGTATTTGGGAATATTTTCTATTTTACTTTATCACAAGTATACTTTTAAGTTTAAGCCATCTCAACGAAAGCCATTATGTTTATTGTTTGTTGTATGGATAAAATCATCAGACAATTCAAAATCTTAAATAAAAGAAAGGGTTAAAAATAACACTAAAGAGACCAACAAAATAACGATAGTCTTTCGATTAAAACGTGCAGTGGAAAGTATCGAAAAGCTATACGTAAAGTAGGGGAGATTGGCCACAACACACCGTGGCAGTCGGAGAGGCGCGTAGCAAAGAAACCTTTTTTGTAACCTTTCGCTTCTAACAATCTAGCACGCTTGGTACGGACATCCTACAACATGTTTAGTAATGAAATATTCGATTAACTAAGCGTTTGCAAACACTGTGGTTCACGGAAGTTCTCAGCCTGTTTGAAGGCTAATATATTCCAAATACTGTGGTCCTCTTTACTTTACTTAGTTTTCATCATTATTTCAAGTACATCGTCACACTTGTTACTAGTATTTTCTGAAGTTCAAGCCTTTTTTGGTACCCTTTTTTGTGACCTTGGACCAAATAGAGCAGTTGATGGGGCTGCGATAATGGATCCAGCCAATTGCGTCGACTTTGACATCGTCGAGAAAACTCCTGACATGATTAAATCTCTGACTGGACCTGATGAAATCTCTGCTTTGTTTTTTGCGAGTGCGCCGAAGCATTAATTGTACCACTTTGTTGTATCTTTGTTTGTTGTTGCTTTGTTGTAACTTTCGGACATTTCGAAAGCATTCGTTCATGTTCACGTCAGAAACTGCCGTGGTGTTACTAGTTTGTGAGCCGCCTCCAAATTGTTTGAGATAACCGTAAGCGTTGCTTTAATTTGTTGCATTACATTTCTTCTAACCAACATGGATTCGTGGCTGGCCGCTCCGCTGCGACGAACCTACTTGACTTCACTACTAATTGGTCGGTGTTAAATCAAACTGGACCAAGTCACAAAATTTTAAAACATGAGTTAATGATTGCAAACGATCAAGAATTTTCTAAGCTACATTTTGCTCTAATCAAACTACAGAAATGTTGCAAACAGCCGAAGTTATGAGATGATTTCGAACGATTGATAGCTATAAACCATACAGAGCGGCAAACTTTGAACGCGTTTTTCTCGAAATCAGAATTTTGTCACTTGGTTCGGTCTGACTTAACACCGACCAATTGCATTACTAACATAGATCGCAAGATGCAAGCAGACGTGATACATACTGATTTGAAAGCTGTCTTCGATCGCATCGGCCTGTACATTCCATAACATCTGTTCACCAACTCCTATTCCTGCCTCCACGTGGTGGCGGCTGAAATACGTAACCTCGGTTGTTGTACGTTAACAGAAAAGGGGGCACAGTGGCTCCCACCCACCTTAAGATGACAGCCCCGTCAATGGGATAATGACCTTAGGTTAACTAGGTTAACACCCTACTGTACCGGAATATAAAAAGTTAATGAAAATGAAAGAAATCATTCTGGATTATTGCCAACGACCTTTAGCATGAAAACCTGGACACGAATCGAAATATGGAATATACTGACCCTTGGCTAGCAAGAAAAGCTGGTCAGCATTGAGAGGGCGCTAGCCAGAGTGGCTAAAATAGCAGCCCGTCAACGATGTGGAACTGGAGAAAGAGTTTACGCTCTGAGGCGTCATCGTTAGCTAAAATTGAAGCAGAAATAATATTGCGACATTTGCCCCTATTTAGACTACCCCGATTTACACGATTATCACAGTCAAATCTCGCACACGATTTCGCTCAAAAAAAAAAAGAAAAGTGAAAAAGAAGGGGAAGAAGGAAAAAGAAGTCAAACTCATTAGTAGATCAAACTAAAATCCACTCTAGTGTCAGATTAACAGTGAAAAATGCGGTACGTTGCATTAAATGATTATCACAGTAGTCTAAATAGTCATAAAAGGGGCAATAAGTATGAAGTCCAGTATGAAGCATGATGGTATTATCGGTACAAATGTGCACCAGCTGATCAGAGTGTAAGCAGGGCATCTTACTGATACAGCAGCATGTTGCTTTGTACCACTTTCAAAATAATCTGCAAGGTCTTAATTGGACTTAGAAGAAAATTTACGCTACTCTCTGGTGGCAGCTAGTTAGATTCCGTGCTGACCGATCATGAGTGGATCATATCACGACGCTCCGTATTATTTTGGAGAAAATCAAAGGATTCAAGGACTTCCATGGCCTGGTTATGGATATCAAAAAGTAAATCTTGGAAGCACCTGGGGCACATTTTTAATTGTAGATTACCCTGAAACCCTTTGATAATGCAACAATGATAGGACTCTGATTTGGCCGACGACATATTGTTCCAACTGCGATCTGATATGAAGAACCAGCTTAACTGCTCCGATAGCTCCACATATCTCATAGTCAACTTTGCTAAATCGACACTAATAATCCCTCCAAGTCCGCAGTAGCTGGAGAACCAGTTGAGGGAGGGAAGTTTATCAAGACTATAAACACATGGACCAGTGATGCCTTTGTGAGTCTTCGAAATGTTTGGCGCTCAAATCAAAGCCTCCATCACTGATGCCACTAGCGCCAAATACAAACAGGAATTCGGGAGCATAGATGAAAGTAGATCGGGCATACCTTAAAAAGAGGAGTGAGCGAAATTGATTGAGTGCTTTTGTGACAGCTCACTTGATGAAGAAATTGTATAAGATGTCAGCAGTTGTATCAGATGTAAGCAGTTGCTTACATTTTGAGTAAATGTTTTTCGTGCATCTCGGGGGCGTTCTCGAGTCCCTCCGAGATGCGCCGAAGGTTGAGTGAGATAAGATGACGGCTTATCCTGTGTGCTTTTCAACATCACTCTTAATGGTCTTGTTGCAACACGGCACTCCCCTGTTAATGAAAGTTGGCTGACAGACCCCTGACCTGACGTTTGCAAAGCGAGCCGGCTGTCAGACCCTTGGTCTGACGTAATATCATCAGTAACATGTACCGAGGAAGGCAAAAAATGTAAACAAAGTGATCGGGGAATTAAAGCATCATTGTACAAATGAAAGATCGATCAGAATTAAAGATTTAGTTTAATAGAAAAGAATAGTTTAAAGAGAACAGATTATAAAGATACGGTTTCAGATTTAGCAGATTAGACCTGTAAGTAAAGTGATAAAAATAATGGTGAAACAATAATTGTAAAGTTATATTTACCTGCAGAAAGCGATACCTGTAAAAGAGAGGTTAGTTAGACGGAGATTACTTACCTGTTGAATCAATCTGAAACTCGACCGGGAAAGTTCCTGTAAAAGAAGTATGCTGAAAAAAACCTAGAAAAATACTTACTCTAATACTTACCGTGTTTCTTCGCAGAAAGATAAAATATAGCGTAAAGCAGCAGTGAAAAGTGTAGGAAGATTAGAGGAACAATAGAACCACTTCTTGTAAGTACATAGAAGGATAAAATAAGTTGTAAAACTAATATCGACAAATAATTGCAGTTTGAGCGACACAAAATAAAGGTCTGCTACAAAAAGGGTTTCTTTCGAAACATTCTCAAAAAGAAGGTGTCACATATAGGACACAGAGATGTCGATCCAACCTCGAAATACGTCTTCCGATGCTGAATCTACAGTTGAGCGAACTGAAGAATGTGTCACCGAAGATCACGCGGAAACAGACCGAAGTGGAAAAGCTGAAGCAACCTGAAGAAGGAAATGCCGGAGAGGATTCCGAAGATGAGTTCGACGATTGCGAGCGTGACAGCGATCAGTCTAAATTATCGGCTAGGGCGCACAATGTCGCCATGATAGAGCAGAAGCAGATTGGGCCTACGAAAGCACAGTTGGCAGCAAGGAGGGGCTTAGCGTACAAACTTCCTACGTTCTCTGGTAAGCCATCCGAATGGCCACTGTTTTATGCGGCTTACAAGGCTTCGAACGAAATCTGCGGTTATATGGACCATGAAAACCTGGTTCGATTGCAAGAGTTTCTGACGGGCGATGCTCTAGACTTGGTCAGTGGGCAGCTGCTTCTTCCGCAGTCTGTCCCAAGAGTGATCGAAAAGCTTCGTATGCACTATGGTCCGGAGCAACTGCTTAGAAGTCTGCTTGATAAAGTCCGCAGACTAGAGTCACCAAAATCGGACAAGCTAGCTAGTTTCATTCCCTTCGGAAACGCGGTAGAGCAGCTGTGTGAGCACTTGGAAGCTTCGGGACTTCAGCAACATCTGGTTAATCCGCTGTTGATCCAGGACTTGGTCGACAAACTACCCGACCCCGATAAGCGAGAATGGGTTCGGTATAAGAGGCACGAAAGGGAAGTTACCTTGCGTACCCTGACGAACTTTCTTATGGATATAGTGGCGGATGCATGTGAAGCTAATGTCAGCTTCGACAATGAGTCAGAGTTCAGATCTAAAGGAAATGGGCAGTCTGCTAAAGTGAAGCTGATGGAGAATAGAACATTTTTTAGTGACAACGAATCCGATACGTTGAGTATTGAAGCGAACGAGCGTAAGATCCTGAAACCTTGCAAGGTATGCCAGAACACGAACCATCGTCTGAGGAACTATCCAGAATTCAAAAGGCTTTCGTATTCTGATCGGTTAAGGCTGGTGACACGCGAAAAATTGTGTTATGTGTGCCTAAATGAACACGGTGGACAATGCCGACTTAAAATCTGCTGCAATGTGGGAGATTGCAACGAACAGCATAATGCATTGCTGCACCCGATCGGAAACGTGTCGGGATTTAGTGCGCACATTCAGTCAAGCGAGTCGGTTATGTTCCGAATGATACCGGTGCAGTTGTACTGCGGTAACAATAAGTCAATTAAAGTGCTAGCGTTCCTAGACGAGGGTGCTTCAGTGACATTGGTGGAGAATAACTTGGCGAATCGGTTGGGCATCACCGGTGAGCAGGAGGGTTTGACAATCAGGTGGACAGCAGATGTCACGCGAGAAGAAACAGAGTCTCGGCGGATGAATATATGGGCGTCAGGCGTTGGAGTGGGTGCGAATAACAAATTGCTGTTGCACAGTGTTCGGACTGTACAGAAACTGATGCTGCCGTGTCAAAAATTGGATACGAGTGAGCTAGCTACACGTTACGAACACATGCGAAATCTGCCGATTGAGTCGTATGACGAACAACCGAAACTGCTGATCGGACTCAACAACATTCACTCCTTCGCTCCCTTAGAAATGAAGGCTGGTGAAGCTGACGAGCCAATCGCAGTGCGATGCAAGCTAGGGTGGACGGTGTACGGACCAAAATGCTCCACGTTAGCTGATACAGACTGCTATATTAGTTTCCACCAGGAGGAATCAAGGATAGCAGTCCACCAAGCATCTATCGAGGATAGACAAATGGACAAGAAACGTCCGTATAAGCGCGTAAAATCAGAGACGCGGCCGGGCAGTTGTTTAGGCTTCGACAACCTAGGACCCTCCGAAGTGGTAGTAGGCCGCCGAAAGGAGAAGTGTAGCAAACGGCGGAAGAGAAGCATAGCAGAGACAGTGATCAAACGAACCGAGGAACGAATCCAGCAAAGGAACATGAGGGCTGCGGATAGATCAGAAGGCAGTGTACAGAGGCGTGCTTGGCAGTGTTGGAGATTCAGTAAATCCAGAACGACCAGGAGTACACTGGATGTTACGGGCGGGGGTGTTGCAACACGGCACTCCCCTGTTAATGAAAGTTGGCAGGTCTGAAGAGCGGACTTCGAAACGAGAGGCATGATTTTTAGCAAAGGTAGTCCACTTCTAGGCTTCGCAGATGACTTTGATGTCATAGCCAGGAATGATGCCGAACGACAGTACGAAGAAAAAAAATTCTCTTTAACAACCCCACCGGCACCAGCAACAGAGGGACCCAACGTGCAAGATGGCTTGACTAAATCGAAAGCGACTTTCGACCAGAACCAGAGTGAGACTCATAGGAAATTAGTGACCCAGAATCGAGTCGAATGAAGACGATTGTTTCAAATATCACGAGTCACCTCGGCTCTACGCGGACGATGACGATTTGTTTATGGTTTTCAAAGAAGGAATTCCTGATGACCTATTTTGGGTAATGTGTTGCAATAAAATGTTACACATTAAGTTATACGAATAGATTTTTTTTTTTGCAGGGGTTCATTTTTTTGTGAAATATCGTCAGAGGATTCGCGGACAAAAAAACGTTGGGAACCGCTGGCCTAGAAGAATGGAGCGAAAACGGGTTGCTATTTACAGAATTCTTTGGTAATAACAACATGGTCATTAGTGGATCGCTCTTTCCCCATGGACCAGAACAAAAAGTCACGTGGGTTTCACGCTCCGTCCGAACAGAAAACCAAATCGACCACATCTGCATCAGCCCAAAATGGCGAAGGAAGGAGCGTTTTTGATGTACGCAGCAAACGCAGCGCTGATATTGCATCTGACCAACATCTTGATATCGCTAAGATAAGTTTGCGCGTCACATGTGTTCAACGACGGGAGAAGAAAGTGGGTGCCGTGACGACGTCCGCCGATTGGAGAATCATGAGATGAAAAAGGCTTTTTTTGTCGAACAACTTGAATCTCTAGCCGCGAAGCTGCCATCTGGTAGAACCGTCGAAGAGCAATAGACCGGCATCAAGAACGTCTTCATCACGATCAGTGACGAAACGCACAGCAAAGCGCGCATCGGGCGGAGGCAGTGGATTCCAGATGAAATTTGGAGGAAGATCCACTAGCGGAGAGAGGCGAAAACCGGCATTGAACGATCGCGAACTAGAACGACTAAGACAGCTGCCCGTTGACGATACGCCGAACTGGAGATGGGTTAATATTTTTTGAGATGGCTGTTAAACGAGCTTGTAGGCAGGACAAGCGATGGACTGAACATTTTGAACAACTCTTCCGAGTTTCTAATATTAAAAACCAACCAAATCAGCAGCATATGACGCCAACAGTTCGTCGAATTAATCGTGTCAATTCGGAAGCGTCATCGCTGGATGAAATTGAAGCAGCCATTAAGAGTATGAAATCCAACAGAGCGCCAAGGATAGACTATTTCATCCAAGATGCCCAAAGCTGACCCATCTTTGTCAGCTCAGATAGTGCATTAGCTTTTCAGAAATATAAGGGAAACCGCAACGTAATCCTCAACCGGATCTAGGAGAAGATCGACGATACTCTCCGCCGGCAGCAAGCTGGATTACGTGCAAACCGATCATGTGTAGACCATATCACAACCCTCCGCATTATGTCGCAGCAGCAGCAGATCAACAAACTCCATGGTTCTCTTCTGCTGGTGTTCGTTGACTTCGAAAAGGCGTTCGACCGATTCAACCACGAAAACATCTGGGGCTCAACCGCGAAAACACATATCACTTAGGCGTCGAAATTCCAGATAAGCTACTAGTCCATCTCATCGAGGCTCAAAGTGCAAGGTTTCGCACTACGGCGTCTTGTCCGAGTTTATAAGAATTACTGCTGAGACAGGTGAGACAGGACTGCATTTTATGTGATTTTATCACCGCTTGTGTTTCTCATCGTTATGGATGGATTATTTTGGTGACAGGGGTTGGTGACAGCACTCAATTCGACTCGCCGCGGTGAGTGACGATTGTCGTATTGAGTCATGTGACTCGCAGAATAAGGGTGTAGAGTGTAGCCACACGAATCCGGAAGGCCAGGGGTGCTTTGCAGCTCTGCGAAACATTTGGCGCTCAAACCAGATTACTCTACATACGAAAACCTGTGTTTTCAATTCAAACGTTAAATCCGTACTATATGCCTGTGAAACGTGGTGCGTCTCAACAGAGACAACGCAAAAACTGCAGCTATTTATTAATCGGTGCCTGCGATCTGTCATTCGTGCCTGCTGGCCTGACAACTGGATATCCAATGAGAAACTCCATCGTCGATGCCATTAACGGCCAATAGCAAGACATTCGTGAACGTAGGTGGAAGTGGATCGGACGCATCTTCCAGAAAGTAGCGAACGAGATCTGCAGAGAAGCACTCGACTGGACACAGTGGCTCATGACGACGCCGCTTAGCCAACGACATTCGGGCTGTTCGGACCGTCAACAGTGGAGATCTCTGATTTCATCCCTTTGTTCTGCCGAACCGGCGTACATTGGCATATTAAGTAACCAAAAGTGTTTGCGAATACGAAACTAAACGAGATTTTTACAACACTGTACAATATTTGAATAACAAGGTGTCGACTCAAATCCAAAAATTAAATTCCCTGACTTGCCCTGATTTCCCCTGATGCATCAAATATTTTTCCCTGACCCTCAAAGCTCGAATACAGTGCTTCTTTGGGAGATTTCTGACTTAAGTTTTTAGTCCTTTAACATGGCTTTGGGACCTTTTCAAAACTAAAGCTAGATTTCTTCATATTTTATGGACACATATCAAAGATTCTTAACCTATTTCCTACTACCGTTTCAAAAACGCAACACACTCTTCTGTTGATTTTAGGGACAGTTAAGTTTAATGGTATCAACTTGAATCCAAAGAAACAAAGATTGAGAAAAAATCTAATCGACCTGTTTTTGTACAAAGCTTAGAGGTTACATATAACAAAATTACAGCCGTGTAAATATAACAAGTCTTGCTAACTTTCAGTCAGCTCAAACTAGTAACTTTGCCCCTGTAAGGTGGACACATATCTGCGGTTTTTAGTTGAATTAAAACAAAACTTTCCTGAAAGTTTCAACTTGTTATCTCTGCTGGAGAAAGTGTGGGGTTAAGGAAATGATTGCTTCAAGATTTTTGGTACAAAAATGTGCGTTTTGCTGGCTTGGAGGTACGGCAAAGGTTCAACTAGATATATTGTTAGAAATTGTACACATTGCAAATATTTTAATCCTCAATGATGGACAGTATGCGAAGTTAAGACTAAAGCTGGGTGTCATGACTTCGGATTGCAACTATCAAGGCTCGAGAGCTACACCGACTCGAAGTCCTCTGAAACTTCGGTGGCTGTTTCCAGAGAAACGGAGTTCCGTGCAGCAGACCCTGCAGTAGAACCTACTTCTTTCAAGTACCTGTCACATCTACTACAGAGTGGCAGTAGAAAGGCGCAAGGTGGAGTCGATTTTTAGTGTTGAGAAAACATAAGCAGAATTTGCCGGTGGAAGCCCGTAGATGACCGTATATGAATGAATGTTGAGAATTAAGGGCAAAATCTTCAACTACAGCTTAATCAAGGTATACTCACCGACAAATCATAAATCCGATGATACTAGGGACGAATTTTATGACGTGTTCGAAAGGTTTATGAAGTGCGCACGACTTGACGGTCGACACTTTATGGAAGCCATCCATGTACGGTCGTTTCTTATTGACTTAGACCACTAGCTCGTCGTAAGATCCGCGCAAGGTCATCGAAATCGGCGAAGGCTCGCACTGAGAGGTCGTTGCCATTCAACATCCAGCGGTTGACGTCAGATGACGTTGCAGGAAGCAGGAAGAAAGGGAATAAAATGTAAATGGGCTGTGGAGGATCCTCCATGGCGCCAACAACTACGAGGGAAATGATAGGCACGACGTGTGAAAGACAGTGTAACAGCTAGTTTGATGTCGAATGCCGGAAAATGGCAGATGAGAAGAACCCGGAGTTGCATGCTCACTGCGGATCACGTCAGAACAGAGAAAAATGTAAAGAGACTAGCGCTGTGTGGAAAAGAATTCATTGTCTAAACCAATGTGAGTACGAGGACCACGTGCTCAACGACGCACAAGAGATTCGTCAGCAACGACACACGGAATATCTACAAAACGGTGAGGAATTGCCATGCCTGTGATATACAATGATGGTGCTGGCAACCTGCGTATTGAAAAAATAGCAAGGTGAGTGATGGTAAACCTATGCTAACACTAAGAAGGCAATTAGCGAGGTAAAGAAAGGTAAAGCTGCTAGAAAGGACGGTACCGGCGAAACTTCTAAACGCGGGGAGCAAGCTGCTGAGCGAACAAAAAAGCAAAGCCTTGGGCTTAAACGTCTTTCTAAGACTTGGCCCTTCTTTATCGACAGACTCCACGGCTGGCTGTTAGAGTACAGGACAATTACGGAGCATACGACGACTGACGTACCTCGAAGCTAACTGTGCCGTGTGTACCACGAAGCTGTGCGAAGCAATATACCGGATCATTGTCGGAATCTAGGCAAAAGAACAAATGCCGGAAGAGTGGTTGGCTGGCCTGATGTGCGCTATTTTTGAAAGAGGACATCGTCTCGAGTGTAAAAACTATCGAGGCATTACACTGCTCAATTCAGCTTTTATGTGTAAGATATATAGTAGGCATAGCGTGGAGGATTAGTATATATAAGAGTGACATTAACTGTAAAATAGATCAATAATATTCGAACACTTCACGAATAAACGTTGTATTGAATAAATGGCTACAATAATCAGAAGTGGGATAATACTCAGTAAACGCCCGAACGATCGTGGATGCAGAATTTTTTTTCAAGAAACATTGCTGGCCAATGGAAATCCGTCGAAACATTCAACTAGGACTGTTGGTGCGATTGCTGGTAGGACGAGTAAAAGAAGCGATGGGATTGGACAGATGTAAACTTTTAAGCGAAGCCCACAACGTCATCATGATTAGTGGACTTGAGTGGACTTCGGATCAACATTATCAGTTGAAATATATAAGCCATAGATTTTATGAAACAATCAGAGTCGTTGGTGCGACTCTTGCAGCTATCAAGATCAAGACTAGTGCTGTTGGAGCAGCAACTATTGAAATCGCCGCAACTGTTGAAGCAGTTATCCGTCGTTATGTCAATTAAAACTACCGAGCCTTTTTTGTGATGAACCCAGAGTCGTTGGTGCGACTACTGGTATCACTGTTGGAGAAGTCAGAAGCATAGCGTCTAGTGGAATTAACATAACTGTTGAAGCAGTTGGATGTGATTCAACAAATAAGATTGCGAATTGTGGAGCTTCTAGTATGGCAGGACGGTTGTTAAACTTCCGCAGAAAATGTACATCGAGGACGATGTAATTTGTAAGGATGCCCGAACTGTAGGATATATAGTAGGCATAGCGTAGAGGATTAGTATATATAAGAGTGACATTAACTGTAAAATAGATCATTAATATTCGAACACTTCACGAATAAACGTTGTCTTGAATAAATGGCTACACATGATGTTGGATAGACTGAAGCAATTCTTGCTATTCAATCTGGTCTATCAAATCTTCAATGTTTGAATGATAAAATTGATTGAAGAGGATGGGTAATTTTACATTTTCGCAAAATTGTTTACTTTCAGGACATCAGCTTGATCTAGGTTTAATCGAAACGAATAATTCTTTTTTACCTATTAGGCGGTAGGACCTGGTCACTTTTTTTCCAATGTCAAGGTACTTAGTTGAATTTGCAAGTGTATAAATTAAAATCATGCTTACATGTGATTGGTTAAATCGTTAATTCTTGACACTGTGATTGATATCTATATTTATTTCAATAGTGAATCGACAAATTTCTATTATATTTACTAAATCAATCGATACGTAGTAAAATTTCTGACCGATTGATGCAAATATCTCTAAAACCTGTTGAAAAATGGCTGATTTATAAGTGTGCAAAACGTAACCGCTTTTCGTTACATGTTCATTTCTCGTACTTCTAATATTCTACCCCAATATAGAAAACGAAAACGTAGTTCTACGTTGAAAACGTAAGGTCAAGGCCTGAAATCGAAATGTGGCACTAAGGTTTGGCTTAACTTTTAAATTTAAAAGTTGGCATATATTGACTGACAAATTCTAACAGCGGACACCCATTGCCAAACAATCGGGGCAATTATTCCCAATAGTACGCTAGGATATTAAGCGCAAAGCGGGTAGACCGTTACACTTACCTCATTCCTCGCCCGTAGCTCCTGGAACATGTTGAACAGCATCTCTCCCGTCGGTCTGTCTGTTGTATCGCTATCGCTGTCCTCGTTGGCATCGGAATCATTGCGTAGGAACAGACTTCTTAGATAGGAAACTTCTGGTTTCTCTAGAGCTGCAGCTGCTGCTGCTGCCATTGTCCCCGATGCTGCCGCATCAACCGTTGCAGCCGAGCCACTGCCACTCCCGGCAGGAGGGGCCGAAACTGCTGCTACGGCAGCAGCGGCAGCCGCCGCACGATGCTGCATCAAAATTGCTCGCAGTTGCGATGCAAGCGGTGTCTCGGAATGTTCTTCATTGTGATTCTCGTCATGCTGGTGCTGCTGCGGCTGGGGGTGATTGGTCGGTGGAGGGGACGGTTCCTCTTGTTTGTGATTCATTGTGCTAGGACCTTCCAGCGGTGAAGGACAGTCATGGTTGCCGCCTCCACCCTCCAAAAGCATGCGTTTCAGGAGTGACGACGACGCATCCGAACTGCTGCTAGATCCAGGATGAACCACCGCAGCAGCTGCTGCTGCCGATGCTGGCGATTGAATGTCCCGTGGGGAAAACCCCTGCTGAAGAAGCATCTGTTGCAGCAGGGAAGCCGGTGGGACTTCTGGTGGATTCTCTGCTGGTGGTTCATTTTGTTCGGCTTTCTGCAGGTGTACAAGATTGTCTTGCTCGAACTCTTGTTCCGTTGAAGCAGTCGATTCAGCCCGACCCGGTTCACGGCTTTGTAAAAGTATGCTTCTGAGAATGGAAGAACCTCCAGGATCTTCCTGTTTAACCGATTGAGCTTGTTGTTCCGGTGGCGCAGGAGTCTGACAAGCTGGACTACTAGGAGTTTCCTGCTCCTCAATTTGTTCTTGCTTGACTTGAACCAATTTACCTCGGTTGCTGCAAGATGAATTTCGCTGAGATTTCAATATTTTATCATTCTGAAGACATCGTTGTCGGTAGTGGTAAAACTTGTCTAACGTCTCCAAGCACTTTTCGCACACTTTCGAGGGGTAGTCTTCCTCCAAGGTTATCTTCCGAGAGCAAAACAAAAACAACACACAAAAAGTTAATGCGCCATAAGTTTGCAGCCGTTGAAGGCCGTTTAGTAATTCTTACCCTTATGGAGGTGCATTCCAGTATCATTTCGATCAAATCCCGACTAGGTTCACCCTCCGGTAGGAAGAGGGAGCATGTAAGGTCTTCCACCGAAAAACACAGACGACAACGGCTTTCGACGTTTGCTTGTTCCATTTTTTTTGTCTGTGCTTTGCAGCTTCTCCACCCGGACGATCGTTCAATTTGCACTCAATTATGCATTCCACAAAAACGCTATCTGCAGGGTTTCCCCGCTGGCACTTTCCGTAGGCACTAGTTTTACTAAATTATGCTAAAATTTGGCCAATTTGTGACCAGAAGTACACTTTTTAGTCTGGCAATATAATTTTTCGCTCCCAACTCGAGTCCACTCAAAATTGCTTCCACGAAGACAGATACCTATCTTGCATTCTCGCTCGCTCATAAACCTGCCGTCTTTGTCACTTACTCACATAATATGCATAATATCTACACGACGGTGGCTCATGGTTCTGTTACTTCTACTGATGCGGGCCTTCAGTTTGCTTCGACGAAACACACATACTGGTATCATATTTTCAATACGACCCTCACACAGCTAAGGATTCTCGGCGAGGTCAATAACAAATAAATGTCAAATTTATTCACCACGTCCATAATCGGCGAGTGGTTTGTCCCCCACACGGGTGCTTGTGGATAAGACGTGAATGGGTAGGCGGGCGGTAATGTCCCTGAGAGGCTCGGGGACATCACGTTGAAGGCGATAGTGCACGAGCTTTTAGTAAAAGGCTAAAAAGAGACGATAATCAGCCGCGGCCCGCATGCATGTGTGCTACACTCTCAGTAAGTAGACTATAGGTGTACTGTGCTCCATGCGCGTGAGTGAGAGAAGAAAAACTTGTATGAATGGTGCGAAGCGAGATAGCTGGGATGAGACCGAAACGACGGTCGACGATTGCCTTCACTGAACCCAGCGTGTAGTGGTGTGTAGATCAACCAGGTCGACGACCTCTCGCACCGCATGAGGTTATGCTTTCTCTTCGCGCCATACAGCCACGATAATCTCGAGCGTTTGCTATGAAGCGGAGAGTGTATAGAGTGGAATGGGTACACAAGAGAGCGCAATGGGAATTTGCTGCTGCAATGCATCCAACCTAAAATTCGCACAAAATGACGTCACTGCTGCTTTACGCTTATACGCATCGCACCGGGATGTTTACAGAACTGGGTCACCGCCGTTCGCTATAGCATGGTTTTTCTTTATCTATCACCTAGACTAGACGAAACTGCAAAGATCCTTCTGTCACCAGGCTGCGAACGACCGAACGGCCATGAGGTGCTTCATTCTGCGAAGGTCTTTTGTGAATGGTTTATGCACAAGAGCACAAGCAGCGGCATACTAATTCAATTCGCTTTACCGAACCGCATGTGTACATGAGTATAGGTCTGAGAGTGTAGTATAGATATATGGTACTTGGTACCTTCCTCTATGTGCAGTAGTGTATTCAATTATGCATACGATCAATCAACTTATAACAAGTTGAAACCGTTGAAACCCTTCATTGATTCATTTTCGTAAAAACTTTTTAATTAATCTTGTTTTCTTCCAAAAAATCCTCAAAATACAAATCTCGTCGACTATATTTTAAAATTAAACTTATCACATAATATGCACATGGCATATGGCATTCAGTGGAACCAGCTGATCAATTTTAATCAATTATAAAATGTTTGCTGAAATTTTTGACGCATTTAATATCTCAATAAGATGTAATCCATACCACTTGTTATTAAAATGACCAGAAACTAACATAACTAGGTACTTGAATGTTCATATATACATAATCAATCAAAAAAGTATTGACAGCCTTCTATCGGTTGCAAGTTTCCTAATGGTGGCGAATTTTTTTACGACCAAACTTTGGGCTAGGCTCGTGATCGTCGATCAGTCCTCGTTTCGAATACTGTTTCCTGAGGTTCATAGACTTTTGACAAATTGTCAGCCGAACTACTCTTTCGTGCGACCGGTTGAGTACCGCCTCTTGGTTCACAGGTCCTACCTCGAGCTGAACGCGCTCAAAGAGTTTTACTGCGAATTTAAAGACACAAACCATTAGAAACACACAGTACATCATACCGCATCGATGAAACTGTAAATACTTACCTCCAATAGCGGCCATTTTTTGCGGACAGAGCGGCGGTTTCGGAGGCAAATGATTGTGAGCGTTGGACGGTCGTCCGGTTACGCTCGAATTAGCCAGCGTGTCCTCGCCGAACACGGCCACGGCTAATTTGCTGACAAAGTTGCGATCACCCTTCTCGCCTGGGCCAGATTTAAAGTTAACGTTTTGTAAAAACTCAACCGAAATGTTTGGAATAGCTGAATGGACTGTAAAGCCCCTTTGAAGCTGCTGCAAATGACCGATGAGAGCTGTTGTTGAACCCACATCGTTTTGAACTGAACTGATTGAGGATTTTAACAAATCTCCTTTTTTCAGCATTTGTTCCGTGACTTTAATTTTATCCTTTTGGTCTTGAAACGCTTTCTGCAGCAGCTCATTATTTTTTTGAAGAGTTAAATATTTCTTTTTCCAATCGATATTGCTTTCTTTGCTACAGGAGGGTTGCTTAAAATCGGTCTCTTGGTATTGTTCGCTCTTAAAGTCTTGTTTTGTCAATGCATCAGCCTCCACATCGTGCTGTTCACAATCCTGGTTTACTTCACGATTCAACAATTCATAATCCAATTTAGCCAATACAGTTTGTTCGATCTTCTTAGTTTGTTTCTCCAAAAAGCTCCGAATCTGGCTCTTCATTCGATCATAGAACCGGTCTCGAGTTTCATGTCCTGCTTCTGGTTGAAACATACCGTTCGACAAAGGATCACCCTCCTCAAAATCGTCGGTCTCTCCGCGTGTTCGCCTCAGTTCACGATCATTGATCAGCCAGTCCTGCCGGAATGCATGGAACTGTCTCACAGCACGTACGCAGTTGGTGCAGATAGGACTTGCATAGTCTTTTTCTATGGTGATTCGAATTGAGGTACATGATTGTATTATGTTAATCAGCTCCTCATTGGGGTGATCACCTCCCGGAAAAAGTTCATCCGTTAAGTCGTCCTGCGAAAAACACAGCCGACAGCAGCTAAAAAAATCAAATTCGATATGCTGCGCGCAGTTCTGCCGGTATTTCAAACTGTACTTACTCTAATTCACCCAGATCAGACATAGATTTGGAAACGAAAAATACCGGCTTTCAAAAATCGTATCACATTTACCGGAAAAGTCGAAAATTAACTGTTTTTGTCGGCAATTTACGTTCGTTAGCTTGCAGTTTGTGTTTGTAGTAGCGTATCTGAGACTGAGTATAAAAAAACACAAAACAAATCCCGAAAGATGAGCGATAACTTGATTAGACATTTATACTCACCATTTCACCACAAAAAGTAATTAATCAATGAGTATAAAGAGGTGTGGTAGGAAAAATACACAAAAATAAATAACGAACGTCAAATTACAAAATACACCGCACCGGACAATACATACGAGTTGATTTTGAAGTTTGATGTCATGATTCTTGAGCCTGATTGGTCGATTTTCGATTCTACCCACACTGTAATGATATTTCTTAATTGCAACTAAACGCCACTTTAGACTTTACCAGCATCGCCACACCTATATTTATTTCATTGATTATGAATTATGATGGTTGAAAAACAGGAATAACATGCAATAAAATTTAATAGGTGAACAAAAGCTTCATTCGACAAGTAGTTGGCGCCGCGGTAAAAATGATGATATTTTTATTTCGAGCTGTCAAAACACATAGGAAACTAAAATCATAAGAAGCGAATTTGAATTTTTTTAAAAATGCGCGCTTTGGAATCAATCAAATGTTATGGTTGGGTTAGAAAATAACATATATACTTACTATAATTTTTATTTGCCTGCATTTTATTTAAAACCATTTATAATTTTATTACATAATAAATACTAAACAATAAGGACATTGATTCAACATGCCTTGTATGAAATATTGTTATTATTTTGCTTAAAATCATTGAAATTACCTTAAACAATATATAGAACACTTTCATGAATATATCTGGATCTAAATTTTTCGGTCCGGAACCTATAAACATAACCACACACACCTAAACTAAATCCGGATCTCAATTTACTTGTCCTAAGTACACATTTCATTTGCAACCACCAGTGCGCTAGCTGGTAAATAAGATTTCTAACCCGCTGCAGAAAATTCAATGTTCGCAATATTCATTTTACTGAGATTTAAATGAAAAATGTTTTGATTTGTATATCCGTCCAGCGAAAATTTGTAACTGATCATCATTTTCCTAGTTCGGACAGCCAAATGTAGGAGTCGCATGGGCTTCATTAGTTTTGCGTTTATTCGCCTATTAAATGAATCTGGCTTTAGTTTTCAGAAGGTCGCATATTGCATGCAAAAGGGTTGGCTATGCGACCTTTTGAAAACTAAAGCCAGAAATATTTAAAATTTTGATAGTTGACATGGACAATATAACAAATAAAAAATCATCTAACAAAAATATTGACATCTCATCTAGCCCACAACAAACTTCACCTCGGATAAGGATGTGTTTGTGAATTGGCTGCTCTTACTTTAGTAAATGTGCATTGGAGTTATAGCGCTCGAATAAAGCTGGCGTTTTGCTTTTTTTTGTGTCGAACATCACCAGCACCACCCTTGAATGAGTTTGCCTGTAGGCTAGATTTACCTAAAACATTAGGAATAGGGCCCTTGAAAGTATAGTTACTATATATATAGTTCGGCGGATAGAAAATCGGGAGCCAAATAAACGTCAAAAGCGGAGCCAAAAGCTTTTCAAAATCCAAAATGCAGGAGTAATGTTAAAAAACACACTTTATTTTCATAGAACTAGTCATTTTCAACACCCGCCAGTGATTATTTTTCGTAAAAACCTGCACATTTCACCATAATTTCAAATTTAATTTCATAAATCAGGGATGCCAATTCGCCTGGTTTTCTATCCGCCGAACTATATATATAGTAACTATACTTGAAAGTAGCGAGGCGCGAGGTGAGCCCATCTTATCTTATTAATACCATCATAGCCACAATTAAGGATTCCTGGAAATAATTTTAACTATTTCTAATCATAGAAATACTTCCAATTATTTTCTTGTCAGTATTCATTAACATTTGCAAAATATCAAAGATATATCGTAAATGTTTAATCGGCCAGGTCAACCGTGAAGTATTGCCGCAAAGACGATAATATGAATTGAATCTTGTGTGAATAAGCTATTCATACATAGATGCATTTCTAAGCCAACAGGGGATGAAGAAACGGGGACGTTTCGTACCAACCGTCTCTGAGTAATTATAACTTTATTTTCGTTGGGAGTATCTTTGCTAATAATGGTTAAGTGATATTCGGGGCTTGGGGATGAACTTATGGCATTTACTCCTAAAGCCCGGCTGCTATTAGCCAAGGTTATAGCGCCTTATTTCGCTGTCTAAAATAGATCAAATATTGTCAATTGCATGGAAAATTGTACTATCCAAAGAGCGATATCGCTCATAAAAGTGCTATTTTGCATTAAGGTGAAATTAGTCGTCATCGTTTCTGTAAATTTCAAAAGCAGTTTTTTTGTTTGGAAAAAAATTGTGTTCATGAAAATATACTTCTCTGTGTTCAGATTGGCAAGAAGAATACAGTGAATACATTTCTATAAACAGAACCCCGCTTTTGGGCCCAAAAACTGCTTCCGAAATTGGGCTCTCCGACGAAAAGTCAATGACTGCTAGTTTCCCGTTAAATCGTTTCGGTATCTTCGGCGCACTTTTTCGTTATCTTCCCAGCAATAAGTGCGCCGAAGAGACCAAAACGATTTAAGCTAAAATAGCACTTTTATGAGCGATTGCGCATTTATTGATTGGACAATTTTCCTTGCAATTGGGTCCTAAAATTTGTGATAAAAAGATGATTTTTTTAGAAGGAACGATAAAGCTTCCCATTATGACTACCAGAGTATAGTTTTTTCTTTTTTAAAAAGATGCAGAGCATTAAAAAATTAAAAAACAAAAATATTGTAATTTATTCTCCCTTGACATTAGAGATCTTCCTTGACATAAGGAAAATAACACGTTTCTGGCAACAATGATAACATTTTGTCACTGGCAACTCTGGTTTGACATTAGAGCAGTTGATAGGTGAACAAAAGCTTCATTCGACAAGTAGTTGGCGCCGCGGTAAAAATGATGATATTTTTATTTCGAGCTGTCAAAACACATAGAAAACTAAAATCATTAGAAGCGAATTTGAATTTTTTTTAAAACTGCGCGCTTTGGAATCAATCAAATGTTATGGTTGGGTTAGAAAATAACATATATACTTACTATAATTTTTATTTGCCTGCATTTTATTTAAAACCATTTATAATTTTATTACATAATAAATACTAAACAATAAGGACATTGATTCAACATGCCTTGTATGAAATATTGTTATAATTTTGCTTAAAATCATTTAAATTACCTTAAACAATATATAGAACACTTTCATGAATATATCTGGATCTAAATTTTTCGGTCTGGAACCTATAAACATAACCACACACACCTAAACTAAATCCGGATCTCAATTTACTTGTCCTAAGTACACATTTCATTTGCAACCACCAGTGCGCTAGCTGGTTAATAAGATTTCTAACCCGCTGCAGAAAATTCAATGTTCGCAATATTCATTTTACTGAGATTTAATTGAAAAATGTTTTGATTTGTATATCCGTCCAGCGAAAATTTGTAACTGATCATCATTTTCCTAGTTCAGACAGCCAAATGTAGGAGTCGCATGGGCTTCATTAGTTTTGCGTTTATTCGCCTATCGTTTTGACAGTTACAGCTTCGCAGTTGTCTCTTGTGCTTGTCTGCGTTTTGCTGGTCGTGAGGAAGTGGAACATCAAATTTGTACTAGTTATCGGATAAAAGTTTTGATTCGGGCAATGTATTCCAATCCATCGATTCACGGTGCTAGACTTTGTCCAAATCTAGTTTGCGCTAAGAACGACTAAACGATGTCAAACTGATGGCCAACAGTATAATCTCGGTACAATCGACCCCGCAGTATGAAAAAAAAACGCCAGTCGAAACTGACACCGTATAACCAATCAGATTGGTATGTTCTGCTACTCCGACGTGAATCAGCAGTAGGGCGAACGGCTGACCAAAAATTTCTGTGCGTTTCTAATCAAACACGGTCGCATCTCGATGGCGGGTGTTGCATCCGAAAACTGACTTTTTGCAACTTTTGACTTTTTGATACACTATCACATGAACATGAAGGTAAACAAAAAGTTTTCCGTGACATTTCAAGACATACTATGGTTTCTTTTTATAATTCGTGTTGTCTAGACATCGCTTGACACAACCATGCACAACTATAGTTTGTCTATATAAGGTTGCCCAAATGTTTATTTTTTGTTAAAAATTTTACAAAATTAAAAAAAAAGGTTTTTAACGGCAATAGCCTAAAAATATAAAATTGAATATCAAAATATGTGTTCCTAACCCTAACCTCATCGATTCAAGCTAAAAACGACATAGGGCTTTAGGACCCAATTGACAATATACCAGCCACAACGCTACCAAAGACATGATAGAATATACCAATTAATTTGTTAAACAACAAAATGAAGCAATAATAAAGTAAATAAATTTACTTATTGCGTCTATGTAGTTGCATAAAACAACTTGAAAATAATGTAGTTTTAAAACGATCTCACCAGTACTTTCATTTTTCTTTCTGGTCTGCTAGAACCGTTAGAACGATAGATTCAAGTCGAATGATTCAACTGGACCTAAAATCCGGCATACTGTTAGCTAAGTTTGGTGGTCCCGTCTATCGGCGTAGTAGGTGGTGCTGCTAACTTGGTTGATGTTCAGAAACGGAAAACGGTGGTAATCTGAAAGAAGCGAGGTGAACCCATATGAGCAAAAACATTCCATCAAGAAGACTGGCATCTCTTCCTCGCGCCCATACTCTGAAACAAAAACCATGGTATTTCGCACAATTTTGCAGAAAACGCATGCTTTTTGTAAGTGCCATGAAAAAGCTATTCAATTTTACCATGATTCTTGTAAAAGTAATATGTTCTCAGATAATTTTACCGCATAGTAATTTTGACCAGAACACTGCTTAAGCTAAACAGAAATCTTTTCTGCAAGAATTCACTGGTGTGTCCTCTTAATTTTACCCTCTAATATGGTAACAATTACCATGATTCTTGTTTCAGTGTACAAATTACAATAGACCAAATCAAGGTGACGTCATCTGGCAGATACTGGCGCCCTTGTTTACAAACAGACCGCAGAGTCCAAAAAAGTTTCAGCTGTTTAGTCGGCAAGTTTGTTGTTTAACCCGAGTTTAAACAGCATTAGGACTAAATTTAAAAAGCCATTATGCCTGTAAAATGGTAAAACACACGCTACATTCGCTATAAACGAAAAGGAAAATTTTCCAAAATGTAAACAAGGGCGCCAGTATCTGTCAGTTGACGGTATGATGATTTGGTCTATAGACCAAATCAAGGTGACGTCATCTGGCAGATACTGGAGCCCTTGTTTACAAACAGACCACAGAATCCAAAAAAGTTTCAGCTGTTTACACGGCAAGTTTGTTGTTTAAACCAAGTTTAAACAGCATTAGGACTAAATTTAAAAGCCATTATGCCTGTAAAATGTTAAAAAACACGCTACATTCGCTATAAACGGAAAGGAAAGTTTTCTAAAATGTAAACAAGGGCGCCAGTATCTGTCAATTGACGGTATGATGATTTGGTCTATAGACCAAATCATCATACCGTCAATAGGACACTGCCTCTAACTTCTGATGATAAATAACAGAAGTTGGCGCAAGTGTTTCATCATGCGCCATGCGTGAGAGTATGCTTGAAACTATCTATGTTTCCCTGTTGAATACAACAGATGTCGTTACTTCGTAGCGCATAGTGTGCATTTCATTAACAGCTGAATTTTGCGCGACAATAAGTTTACTGAACACAACACCCTTACTCTCTCATGCATCTCAGTTTCTTTTGTGTTTATCGCTACTGTGTTACCTGACTCACTGCGCATAGCGTTGTATTCGCAGTATCGTGTTGGTTCGAAAGGTTTCGAAAAATATCGCCCTTGTATCGAAAATATCGTTGATTTTGATCACTAAAAATAACGTACTTAAACGTTATATTGCAAGTGCTAGTAGTACGCAATAATTGTATTGTGAAACTGAATTGTTATTTATGCAACTTTTTGCAAGTTAAATGCAATAACAAAAGCACAACTTATAAAAAATCGGTTGTTATCGATATTAGCTGCATATGCGTTATAAACGAATAAAACACATGATGACGTTTTATTTCAATAACACGCATATTCGCAGTGAGTCAGGTAAAACAGTAATCGCAATATAACGTTTGACACCTGAACCAATAAATAGTTGGTAAACATTGTTTTTATTTATTGCGTTCATGTTGCGAAATTTAATTTTTTCGAATTGAAATGTCGCAACCAGGGCTTTTCATAAAGCCCTATAAATGTACCTTTATAGGGCTTTAGCTTTTTAGGGCTCTCGGATGACTGGTATACAGCAAAGTTTCGTTAATTGGTGGTTCGTTAATTGGGCGGTTCGTTAATTGGGTGTTCGCTAATTGGGCTATGTGACAACTTGAATGTCAAAATTGTATGGAATTTTCGAGTTTAGAAATTTCTAACAACTGTCAGTCGGCCCAATTAGCGAATCAGCTGGAGTGCAGTCATGGCCCAATTAACGAATTCAGGCTGTATAGTAAGATGCTATGGAGAGGTATAGGAAATGTTTGTTTTTTATCAAAATTAGGCAGAAATCATGAAAATTAAGTATAACAGAGTAACTGTACTTCAAATAAAATATGATTAGTGATTGTTTTTCAGGTAGGTAAACATAAATAAGTGAGAAATTTTGATTTTACTACCACTAGAAAAGCGCCATCTCTTAAAAAGCAACGGTTCGTATGGTGTCCTATTGACAGATACTGGCGCCCTTGTTTACATTTTGAAAAACTTTCCTTTCCGTTTATAGCGAATGTAGCGTGTTTTTAAACATTTTACAGGCATAATGGCTTTTAAATTTAGTGCTAATTCTGTTTAAACTCGGTTTAAACAACAAACTTGCCGTTTAAACAGCTGAAACGTTTTTGGACTCTGCGGTCTGTTTGTAAACAAGGGCGCCAGTATCTGCCAGATGACGTCACCTTGATTTGGTCTATAGACCAAATCATCATACCGTCAATTGACAGATACTGGCGCCCTTGTTTACATTTTGGAAAACTTTCCTTTCCGTTTATAGCGAATGTAGCGTGTGTTTTAACATTTTACAGGCATAATGGCTTTTAAATTTAGTCCTAATCTTGGTCCTAATGCTGTTTAAACTCGGTTCAAATAACAAACTTGCCGTCTAAACGGCTGAAACTTTTTTGGACTCTACGGTCTGTTTGTAAACAAGGGCGCCAGTATCTGCCAGATAACGTCATCTTGATTTGGTCTATTGAAGATAGAACCAACAAAAGGGCGAATGTCGCAAGCGTAAACAAACCGAGTGAGAGTTGATTTTCCTATGCTGCTCCAGCAAAATATAACTCTCACTCGTTTTGTTTACATCTGCGACCCAGATAACACAAAATCGTAATAGAAAGTTCACATTAAATCGTTTTCATGTCAATTTCACATTGGAATTGCATAATGATTAGAGTATGTCGAATCGAAGTGAACAATAAGTTGTTTTGCAGTCGTGCGTGCCTTCATATACAATTCATGACTGTGAATTATAAAGCAGTATAGACGATTGCAATATTTGATTATATCTTAATCATATATTCAGCAGTATTTAGTTGCGTGTTATAAAAACTACGCAAAATAGAATTACAAATAATTGTCAAAGCTTTCGCACGTATATCGCCTCCACTTTGGTACATATATGTTCTTATATGGCGTGAAATATAACTTTTTCGTTCAGATATGATTTCGTATATCTCAGTTGCAATCGAGATATACAAACCAAATGGTTTACTGGGGACATTCGCCCTTTTGTTAATTCTATCTAGAATTAACCCAATTAGCAGAAGCAACAACGCACCACTTCCGACGAAATTTGAAGCTGTGTGTACATGTAGCACTGAGAAAAGATGTGTGCATGCGTGGCAACCCAACAAACATTTTTCTTGAATAATAGCTTATTCAACCGTTGTATAGCTAATTACCGGGTAATAAGCGCTTGATTAGCTGTTATTCAACAGAAATGGTTGTTGGGAATGCATTGCATACGTGTTTGTATACATCCATATTCTACACACTTAAAAAAAAGCGCCGAAGTCGGCTAAATTTTGCCGAGATTTGGACAGCCGAGTATTCGGTAAAATTTTTTATGATGCCAAACGTTAGTAAAGATCCGTAAACGTCGATTTGCAAAACCAAAATTTTTACCGAACGCTCGGCTGTCCAAATCTCGGCAAAATTTAGCCGACTTCGGCACTTTTTTTTTTAAGTGTGTAATATACAGTGATAGTTCAACTTTACCTCGGCGGATAGCATGCTAATTTGCGGTTGTGTTGGTGGTTTGTTTTCCCCCAGTTTGAAAAACGTCATGGAAAAACCAACAGCAGCAGCAACAAATCGCGTGTACGTGTGCGTATGGTGTGCGTACGGTAGCTGTCAGCAATCTCAATTGCTGTTTATACTGTCGCTCGACTTTTGGTAGAGTTGCCAGTCTTCTTGATGGGGTGTGTTTGCCATGAGCTTGTCAACTACATCAAATATGTACCAGGAAAATGTTTAAAGTTTTCCTTCGCAAACACAGCATTGCAAAGTGGAGTCTAATCGTAACAGTGAAACACAATATTTTTTGTCGTACATTTTTATTTGGAAAGTTTATAAATATTTAAATGCTTAAATTGTACGCGAGAATGCTTAATAACCTTATAGCGAATTCATAAATTAACCTGCCTCAGGTCGATTGGCACTCAGTTTTAATCGAAGTGCTGTCAAAGCGTTCATAAATTAACCGAGATTGCATTTCGGTTAAACTGACAGCATTCAGTTTGAAGCGCAGGTTAAAACTGTCTAGCATTACGGTTTACGGGTCGATCTGTCAAACTGCCCGTATCGTTAATAAATTTCGGGTTCGAGTTAGCACGAACCCAGGTTAATTTATGAATTTGCTATTAATAACACATAGGGAGAGCGCCCACTAGTGGTAGATATACCCTACACTCAAAAAAATAATCACTTACGTTTCAGGTGCAAAACCATATAAATATTTTCCATAATACTTTTCACCTAAATACCATATGTTTTTCACGTAAATAATTACATTAATATGATCTATGGGTGCACATACAAGTTACGTGAAATGCAGATACCTTGTGTCAGAACTTCATTTAACTTTTAGTTGAACGTCACATACATCTTATCTGCTTCATGCGAAACGGACAATTCCATAAATAATGATATTAAAAGTTGTTTTTTGCGCATATTAAAAAAACGAATTTTTTATGACGATATAAAGTTTATTTAAAATTGTATATATAAGCACTATATACCTACATTCCATGTTTACATTGTGATTATTTTATTCCTAATTTTTGCCTCAGCATTAGTCTGAAACCACTTGTTCTACAGATGAATAGTTTGTATCTGGATTCGATCTGGATGCTGCAAGCGTTGGTGGTAATACGGTGCTTAGGAGAAGCAGGAGAAGTAACGCGATACAAAGTTTCGTATCTGGAAAATACAAAATAATATGTAACATAATATCTTTAAATTGTTGATGAATTTATACCTTGGCTTGTATTCCTTGTGTTCAAACTTTTCAACAAATCAGCAGCTCCAATCGCTTTTTAGCTGCAAACGTCGCAACTTAGAAATTCATTATCAGGGCCAAGAAAGCAGAAATGGATATCCTTTTACGGAGCGGATTTCCGCCTTGTAATAATATATTGTTTTTTCCTAAAAAGATAACTATTTTATAAATTGATTACTGAAATATGAGAACAGTTACCTTTTTCCTAAAGCCTAAAGAGTGTCGGGACTGTGATCGCAAGGACCTGCAGAAATTCGCAGTCTACCTTCTTTCCTGGCTCCAAATAATATTGTGCGACAACTCCAATAAGAAAAACGAAATCCTGAAATCATTGATATAAATGTATTTTATTGCTTATTTAAATAATAATTTATATTTACCTTTGAAAAAGTGCAGTAAGTTGCCTGCGAAACACCAATTTAAAGACAATTTGCCTCACTGTCACTTGACGCGATCTTGAATGTTTTTTTTCGTCGCTGTTTATTTTGCATACATGACAATCACGTGATAACTATGTGAACGGCACATGGAAAATACGTTAATCATCTATTTATTTTGCATACCTGACAGTCATGTGACAGTTATATGAATGGCACATGAAAATCAAGTTACATAATCTGTATTGCATACCTGACTATCACATGACATCAATGTGCACGGCATATGAAAAATATGTTACATCATCTATTTATTTTGCATACCTGAAGGTCACGTGACAACTATGTGAACGGCACATGAAAATTACTTTATATCAACTATTTATTTTGCACACCTGACAATCACGTGACAGTTATGTGAAAGGCATATGACAATGAAGTATATGTATATAAAATGTATATGTTGTCTACTTGAATATTAATATTTTACTATTTGAATATTAGATGGTCGTGATAAAACTCATATGAATGCTGATATTTTAAAAGTATGTGCATTTACACGTAAAATGTATGTGGTCTTTTGGTTGAGTGTATAGTATGTGCCCGGCGCATACATTGACAGTTCTAGGAGTGATTATCGTGCGGAATCTATATTCACCACTGCATGACTTATGTGTGTATAGGACAAAATCATAAATACAAATAAAATGTTAGCTTCAATTTATTTATATTAAAAACGTCATAAATGTAGCCAGAGAACTTGGTCTGATTATAGCTGTGGTAGCATTCTGATTACTCCTTGATAAATAGCAAACCAGATAATTATGTCTTCATTGTCAATGTAAAAAAGCTTTCGTGGTATTGCTATTCGCAAGTCGCAACTACGACATTGCTGATATTTGTTTGGTTTTTGTGCGAGGAAAAAACAGAACAAGTATTTACTTTTGCTTTTGTTTTCCCGCAAGTTTCGACATTCGTCAATGTAGAACTGATTTCAGAAGGAAAAATTTTCTTTGTTCTCATAAATACGAAAACCACACTGCCAACGCCAATAGAGCTCCACGCCGGCCCAAACCAGATTTAATTGAACATAGCACAACCTCTGGAATACACATCTATTTACTATTATAAATATACGCCAAATGCACATATTCTTAGAATTGGTTTGGTGGTATGCTTACGTAAACAAAACAATAGATTTAAAAAATATCTAAAGGGCCAAAAAGAATGCCGCGCCAACGCGTCCGCTAGCGTTATTCTGACAGTTTTCCCATGGGTTAACTGTCAAATTGACGCTGACGGATGCGTAGACGCAGCATTCTGTTTGGGCCTTAGGTGTTTGCCACCTTGTGTATCAGCATCTTTGGCTCGAGCTGCACACGTTCCTCACAATCATGTGGAACATTTATGCCTTGCCCATCTAGCCTGTGTCATTATTTACCTGCTGAGGACGGGAAGGTAAACATGAGGAAGTAAGGAGTAGTGTGTATAGTAAGTATTTTATAGATTACGGAAGATTCAAGCTTACAATTTATTTAACGAAAGGTTGGAATGCTCTAATCAAATTACTGATATTAATCTTTTTGCGAACCACAAAAATTTGCATTTTTTTCACCTGGGTTCGTGCTAACTGGAACCCGAAATTTATGAATGATACACGCAGCTTGACAGATCGACCCGTAATTCGTGGACACAAGATTAGATAATTTTAATCTGCACTTTAAACTGAATGCTATCAGTTTAACCGGTTGAATTTACTACTAGTGAATTAACAAATTAACTTTGGGTTCGTGCTAACTTGAACCTCTCGAATTTATGAACGATACGCGCAGTTTGACAGATCGACCCGTAGACCGTAATGCTACATGCTAGACACAAGACTAGATAATTTTAATATGCACTTTAAACTAAATGCTGTCAGTTTAATCGGGATGAATGTACTAATTCCCCCACCTAATTATGACCGATACGAATGCACTATCAAGTTAGCGTAAAGTGTCGCTAATAAAGACAACAACAACCTAATTATGAATTCCTTAACAATTAAATCGGATAGTGTAAACTAGTTATCGATCAGTAAATTCAACAGTTTAGTACTTCCATGCATTAGCTAGACGCATAGGGGAAATAATCCAGATTTAGTTGCCAGGCACAATATTATGACAAAACCTTGGATAAAACACCAATCAAATGTTATTGCTAGTCAAAAGACAAGCTCATTTAAAAGGGTAGTTATTTTCGCTAAAGCACGAAGGTTGTTTTTAAATCGTTTCGACTTTACACGGTAGAAACAATTTTAAATTTTCTGATACTGCGACATTTGCACCGACACCGATTTAGACTAGAAACACAGAACAGAAGTGAAAGTAGAAATCCAAACACGTACATGCTACTTTCTACAGATACTAGCGAACCTGGCGGAAGCGAGTCACTTTTTTCCAAGAAAACACACAAACGCATACGAATGCACATGAAAACATGTGAAAGATGCTATGCGATTGGCAGCGAGCGTTCTGCTTATATCGCTGTTATTCGCTTCTATGCGAAAACCTTCCCAAAGAAAAATGAAAACAAAAAAGACTGTTACCTATCAGTTTTGATCGTCGAATCGTTCGGACTTCCACTTCTGTTCTGTGCTGACAGCATTCAATTTTGGTAAAAACGGTTAAAACCGAGCTTATACAGTAGTTGTCTACTTATTAGCATTACGGTTTACGGATTGATCTGCAAACTGTCTGTATCGTTAATAAATTTCGAGTTAGTACGAACCCAGGTTAAATAATTGATTTTTTTATAAATTCGCTATTACAAAGAACTTTAGGAATTGGTTAAGGCTGGTTGGCAATCTAATCTAATCATGTCCATCATGCCATTGTGGAGCGATTTGTGGGTTTAAAAGAATTAATAATAATCTAAAGAGCCCTACTTTTTTAGTTACAGAGGTCTGCAAGCGTAAAAAACCGAAAGTTTTACTTCGCAGGACTTAAAATGGTATTTATAATAAACATTAAATTTTACTTAATTTGTTAACGTTGGCACATACGTCTTTAATGAAAAAGTAGAAAACATTTTTTGTCCCAAGCGCACAGAAATCAGCAAATACACATACATTAATCTGCTGTACATGACATTTATATCGACATTATTTAGCAGTAACGAATTCACCACCGTGAGTGATTGTCAACTCAACTCACCACTCGTATCCAAGCTGTCAAGCAAGAAAATTTTTCCACATCTGCCAGTTTGTGGTGTGCATTTTTTCCGTTCGGATGTGTCAGATCCCGCAGAGCGTCCTTCGAGAAGTGT